>NC_031772.1:7430571-7539241 GCF_001522545.3 Parus major | reverse complement strand
GTTTTAAACCACGACAGCTCCCAAAAGTAATTGTGCCACAGAAGAAATTGTGCCACGTCAAAAAAATGTGATGGTGGGAATGGGGCAGCTCCCCACAGCAGGGAAAGATGCAATGATAGGAGAGCCCATGCTCCAACTGCGACTGTTCCCAACTGTGACCACTTCTTCAATGCCACCATGTGGTCCTGCCTTGATGGCTTATCCAGCCAAAATATTGCACTGATATTTAGTGATATTTCTAGATAAAAATGATAGAGACCGTAAAGAAAAAAAATCCAAACAAACCAGCTTGGGTATTTTGCAGGAGTTGGCAATACCTGGCACATCTTCAAACTGAAGACCCTAAATTCCACTGATACTACCTGATCTCTAAGCATTGTTGAAATTGAATCCAAGCAGTTTCAATATCTCTGACAGGAGGACTGGCTGTGTGGATTGCTCACCCTGGCACTGCCCTGCAGGAGCACAGCAGTGACCTGTACCCAAGCTCTCTGCTTCCATCGTTCTCTGTTCAACTCACATCCTGGAAGCTGTGCTAAATAGATTGAAAAGGTTGTTTTTCTGCTCCTGTCAGGCTTGGAGTATTCATGGGGGAGTCAACTGACCAAAGCACAAACAAAACTAGATGGGATTATTGACTGCAGCACCCCAATTCTCTTACCAAACCATCTTTTGTTAATCTGCAGCTTCGGCCTTTTTGGCACCACACTGTGACCCGTCTCCTCACATGCCCATCTTCACAGAGCTCTCTTCCTTCATGGCAGTGCCTTGCTCTCCTTGACCATAATGATCCTCTGAAGCGACTGTCACATATGCAAAAGACCCAAAAGCCTAAATTACACGATACACCCTTACATCTTCACAGCAAGCGCCAGCCTGTCTTAAAGCCTCAGCACATCTGGTTACACAAATGACCTCAACCATGCTGCTAAGGCTGAGCTGTTGCAGGGCTCAATGACACTGTGCTATATCCTCAAGTGACCGAGCGACCACAAGAATTTGACACAGTCGTGCTGCAGAGAGGCTGTTCTGACAACAAACCTGGAACTGAACTGCAGACCTTCAAGGACGGGCAACAACAGCTCTGTTCTGGGCACTAGAGCAGTGAACTGGGGCTGATGCAGGCTTTCAATCTGATAAGGCTTAGAAGGAGCCATGACAAACATCCCCCGGGGCAGAGATGTGGAGTGACGAGGACTCACCACCTTCTGCAACACCAGTTGCAGAGCTGAGCCAGCAGAGCCCTCAAACCACCTGGGATCATCACAGCATGACAAAACCCCCAGAGCACCACAGCCAGAAAGGGGAGGTAGGAAGGGCACACCAGGATGCTGAGCAACAGAAATGTCCTCAACACATAGGCAAGAACAACATCCACTGAGCTGGGAGACACCAGCACAGCAGCTGTGATTCTGTACATACAAACAACATCATTAAAATCAGTACTTTAACTTCCAAATTGTAGGATGCTCCTGCTAGCAGTAATGGACATAGCCACCTTTGCTACCTGGCAAACATTTCCACAACTCTCCAGGGCACCTCCAATATTCAGAAAGAAACCTTTATTCATCCACAGAGAGGTTATGAACCACACTCTTCCATTCAGCCTCCTTTGCTTTAGAAGTATCAGCTTGCAATTAATACAACTAATTAATATCACTAATTAATGAACTGGAGCAAGGACAGGGAGCTAAAAGAACATTGTTTTTGATAGCTGTGAAATGCACTAACAAGAGCCAGCTGGATAATTACTCCTCTCTTCAGGAGTTTTTACTAGTTTGATTTTCCATCAATAAAGCTCTTGTGAATATTTAAAGAAAAAATTGTAAGAATAGAGTGAGAAAAGTGCCGTCCAGTTTTGCCAGTGTAACTCACCTTTCCCCCACAGAGATGCTGCCAGGTTTAAATGGACACGAGGGAGTCCAGATGGGAGAAGGATGGTATGTGCTCCAATTAGCAATCACACCTCTTTAAAACCAACTGACCATGAGACATAAACCCCCGAGGAGATGATCCTGCTCATGGGGATGGTTTACCTGGAAAGGACTACACTGGAGTAGGGGTTCATGCACAGGACTGATGGTGAGCTGGGAAAGGAAACACTGAAAAACATCCCCGGAGCATCCACAGGATCTCATTTTCCTCCTTCATGGCCAGGGCAGCCTTGGTGTCTCCCTTGGATGCTAATTCGGGGCTGTTGGTCACCCAGCCTATAGTCATGCCATCGCTGGAAGAACCCCCAAAACTCACACCTGAGACAGTCTGGGGCTGGGCTGTGTCTGTGTGGAGGGGTGGGTTACACCGTAATAACAGCTGGCTGGAATAATAAATTAGCACCTAATTAACAGGAGTGTTGGCTGCAAAACACTGAGTTAATGGAATAGAAAAAAAGAAGGCAAAGAGCTGGTGCTGTGAAATAGGGAGATTGCTTTAGAAGCTGCTTTGTCAAGGACGTCTTCGAAGTAGAGGGTTTAAAAGCTGAAGGAAGAAAAGTGCTTTTGTGGGGGAAAACTTGCCCAGCCCTTACCCAAGGTCAGGATTTGTTTCCTGAGCAAGCATTAGTGGCCAGCACTCGCCAGACTCTCCCTGTCAGGTAGAAAAAGGGGCTGTAATGTCTTTAAGTTGCATGCCAGAGGACAAGGTAAGCATTTGGGATGCAGACAATACAGTCAGGACAAATATTTATTGGGTCAGTAGTCACTGGTGAGAAAGAGGAGCTATAAAGTGGAGATAACAAGGAATAATGCTGCCACAATGGGAAACTGCACTAATGACTTAACAGCTCTTTGCACCTCTCCATATAAACCTCCTAAGGGAAAACTCCTATTCAGTGCAGAGGAAACAGCGGTATAAATCTGCTTCCTGCTACATCTGACCCTCTTTGCTCTCGCAGCTGCTGCCAGACCAGCTTCTGCCTTATCTTACTGTGCTTCTACCCTGTTTTTGCTTCCCTTCTCCACACAAATCAACATAAATCCTCTCCCCAGCTTCATGGCAGGTCGCAGCAGCCCTGGAGGAGCAGAACAGGAGGAGAGACCCCTCCCACTATTCTCCTCTGAGCTCAGGGCCAGTCCCAGAGGGAACATCAGAGCTGGCACAGCAGCAAGGCTGACCTGCACCCTCCCACACCAGCAACACCCCCCAAACCCCAGCCAGCACTTCAGGGGACTGTACATGCAAGGCAAAAGTGTCTCTTCTAGGTAGGAGACACTAAGGACACATTTTAAAAAAATGCCGTTTAACTGTCTTTAATTAATATTCCGAACTACACGTAAGCCTTTAACACACAGCAAGATCACGGTGAAAGATTTATGAGATTGGTTCACCTTTCACAAAGTGCTGCCTTGGGTCATCAGCACAAACTTCTCGTCAGCCCATACACCAGTGGGGAGCTGGAGCGGGAGGGGAAGGGGAACATCTGCACGAATATGATGTGACCTACTTTTACAGTAATTTGAATGCATATCTGGAAAAAAACCCCACCCTCTAAAATTTTAAGGGAGAATTATAAATCAAAGCATGACAGTAAACAAGTCGTTTGTGAAGTCGTACTGTCTACTCAGTACAAACAAGAGATTCATCAAATAATAAAATACTACTTTAGAAGAAAACAAGCACAATTATTTTATAATTATGGCTGCTCTAGTCTTCTGAGGGCAGGAAACCTTCCTGCCTCTATAGAATCATAATCAAGACTCATCAAAGTCCTGTAAAAGCAAATCAATACCTGCTCTTGGCAGGACAAGTTAATTAATACCAGAGTGCTCTCCTGCCTGGCTGTCAGGCTGATGGTGCTCAGCACAGCTCTGCTGAGATGCTCTGTAAAAAACCATGCAGCACCACTTGGCTGTTGGTGAGAAAGGATGTCATCCCTGAGGGTCTGGATGTAGGGGTACCGTGGGCTGTGCTCTGCTGTGTAAAGGACACAGACATCAGACCATTCAAATCTCTAAAATGCAATCGACTCCTCACCTCAGGATCCTTATTTCCATCAAGCAGGAGACTCAGGCAGCACCATATGGCTAATTTTATAAAGGGGAATCAAAGGCATGTCCTTTTCTCCACTACTGCCCTTGGAAAGTTGGTCCCTAGTTATGTGTGGTCATCTGAGGTACTGTGCCACCCCCATATCGGTGTGGAGGAGCTGGTTCTCATCAGGTGACTGGCTTGTAACACCAGCAGTGGTGGCTTAACACCCTGCCAGAGACTTTGGAGGTGCCACTTCAAATACTGGCTACCAGAGTGCAAGCTTTCATCTTTCCATGACAGATTCACTGGAGCTCTATACCATTTACTGCGTGACTTCCTTCTCTTTTTTGCTTATTATGAGACCTTTAAAATGGAAGATTTGTCTGCCCTCTGTGATTAGTAAAGATCTCACAGCCTTCCTAAAAGTGCAGAGAAAATTACAGCCAAGAACACGATAGCAGTTAGACGCCCAGAGCAGGAAGGAGTGAGACACACTCAGCAGATTGCTTTGAAGCAAAAGCTCAGTAAAACATTATTAAACTTATTTTTAGTCTCATTTTCTAAAGAAATCAGCCTCTCATGAACACACTGTCCACCTCCCTCCTCTCTCACCACACTCCCCATAATTTTTTAATTGGTTCCTTTATCTGGAGACTCCTCTGTCAAATTGGGGTGGAAGATAAAAAAGCATTGAGAAGGGATCTAGGGGAAAACACCCAGCTGGCTACGGAGAGCAGGAATTGCAGGAGCTGCAGTCGGCCTGACAGCAGAAGTGCCTCCTGTCACCTGTGCCTGAGGTGAGATGGACATGCACGGTGATATTTAGCAGGGAAGGCTGGCAGATGAAGCAGGGGCAGAACACAGAGGTACTGCTCGATGGGTTGCTGAAGAGCAGCATTCAGCACGTCCCAAGAGCGCCGGTGACGTTTTACAGACCTCCTGCCAAGAGCAGCTGATATGTCATCTCAAATCAGGCATAAAAATGGGACAAAGATGCAAAATGCCAGAAGAGTAGAAAAAGTCAGTTCTGCTGAGTGCCACTGCTGATGTACTTTTATTGTTGTTTAATGGTTTTCTTGGATCAAATAAGGGAAAAGATGCAAGTGTGCAGAGAGAACTGGAAGTTCCCCATCACAAGGAAAAGGCATCAAAAACACGGAGAAGGGCTCAGCAACAAAAATCCATGGGTCAGAAGAGTACACACACAGGAGAAATGGGTGAGGAAACAGGCTGCAAGGTCACAGGAGTGCAGGAGCACAGCTACAGAGTGCCTGCTGTAGGTGCCAGCATTTGGCTGGGAGAAAGAGTTTTTCTCTGCCCAGATAGCACAGACAGACTTCACTTGGGTCAGTGTTTTACTAAGAGGATGAGGAGAGATTGCAGGCTATTAACTTGACAGAGGGCTAAGTGATGTTGAAATCCATTGCTGGAGCTCAGGTAAGTGGCTGGGTAAATACAGCCCCTGCCCAACAGCACCTGGTCCATTATCTGGTGCTGCCATGGTCGGAGAGCAGAAGGGACAGCAATCCAAACGATGCTGCTGTTTATAACCCAGCTCTCATTTCAGTGAAGTCTCTGAGCAGACTGAAACAGACCAGGATGGTCAGGAAAAGGCTCTACCACCTACACCCTACCACCCCTTTCTTTCCATGTACCACCTCCTTCAGGGAGCAAAGATGGGTACATTGCATACTCACACTGCTTTCAGCTCATTTCATCTCCTTCCCTCCCATTCCTTAGGTTTTGTTCTGCTCTGGGGTTTTAGTAAAAAATAAGTACAACCACTCCAAACCTTTTGGGACCAGTGAGGGCAGTCAGTTCCCAAGAACACCCAGCACACTCACACACATTCACAGGCTTTCTATTCTTCAGAGCAGGTTCCCAGCACCGCCAGCCTGGCTCCCCACTGCCTTTGGCTGAGGAAGGAATGCAGTGGACATCACTACACCATTCAACATCTGTTAGGGACTTTGCTTCAAACACTTCTTTGGCAGATGTGGCTGAGAGACTCACATTATCCATGAGAGAGACACTGAAGGAGCATGGCAAAGAGCCTGGGTGCAATTTGTCTGCAAACAGCTGAGCATCCCAGTGCAGAGCTGGCTGACCCAAGACAGTTTGCTATTTCTGTGTGCTGTTTTCTGTTCCAAATAAACCTCTCCATGCGGTTCTGCACCCAGACAGGGAATCTGGACACACATTCCACTTCCCTGTGCTGAGCAGAGGGGGCCTCCCCACAGGTACCTGCACAAGGCAGCTTGTGAGGGATAAACCACACTGTAGGCTCAGGGTTTATTTTAGGAGATGCTCTGTGCATTTGTGACTCTGCAATGCCCCAGGAATCAAAGGCAGGAAAAGCTGCCCCTGCAAAGCTCCAGCCTGGTAAACAGAAATCTGCAGCCACTTCCAGGTCACTGCATACAGAGATGCCCATTTGTTTTCAAAACCAAATTTTGCATGGATCTATAGAGCAAAGGCAACTTTTTACTATCCAGGCATCTTCCTTGTCTCTGCTTTAGAGAAACAACAGCTAGAGCAAGCCGAAGGAATAGAAAGGCACAGGGCAAGTACACTTCCAGGGAAGTTACTAGAGCTGTGGGGCAGCCCCAGGGTGGGACAAGCCCTCAGGAGGAGCAGGGGAAGGAGCACTGCTCCCCCCAGTACCAGGGCAAGCTCCTCACAAGCTTGCTGGTCAAGCCCTTCCAACCAGACCATCACAGCTCAGGTACAGGCTTGGTGTCCCCTGCCAAGACCCCACAACAGACCAGTGCACCACAAAACTGCACTCACACTGGAGGAAATGATCTGATTTTTTAAAGATACAAGTTCTTGGGCTTGGCAAGCTGGGCTGCCTTGTGTATACAAAGACCAGACTTTGTATTCTTGCTATTTCAGGCAAAAATACTTCTCAGCATCTCTCCAAGCACATTACTTCCCCTTGCATCCACTGCTCCTGTCACTCTGCTGAAGGAAGTTGTGAGAATGGGAAATGCCACATTCCTTTTTTTTGCAAGTCTCATCTTTCCTGTGGATTTGGCAATTATTGCAAACAACATAGGATGAGTTCAATAGTAGGTGAGTGAAAAATTGGATCTGACAGCCCTAATTGAGCCTGAAGTCCCATTTACTGAAAATGATCTGGCATAATTAAAAATTCACAACTGGAGACCAGTTGTGAACACTATACATTATAGGTTCTCTGAATTACTCTGGGAAACATATGCTCTTCAGTCTTTGGTTTTGCAGCCAAAACAGCTCAAGCCACATTGATGGATCCATTTGAGAGGAGTAGCTCTGGATTTCAGGAAGGGAGGGATGGCAAGAAGGTGGCTGTGCTGAACTCACACCAAGCACAGGTTTACAAATATTCCTTCTGCTTCTAAGATTTCTTCTGCTGCAGTATGTTGCCATCCTTGCACCATGGGGATATGCTCTTCAATACCATGTTAAGGCAGTAACAGGACAGCTCTTGCTTTTCTGTTCTAGTTCAAGTTTCGCATGTGGTCTCAGTATAAAGAAAAGGGACAAACTTTCCTGCCAGCACTAATGGGAACAGCTCTGCAAGCTCAAGGGCTCTTGAAACCTCAGCCCTGTGCCTGCTGCTGACACAACATCCTCGGTGCCCCAGCACAGACCCACGTGCAACTTTCCAATTGCCTTCTTCTTATTAACGTAATTGGGATTTAATTCCAGCACATCATTTGCAAGCCTCACTTAGCCTGAGACAACTTAGGGGAATGTGACTGAAAACATCTTAATTTCTGCTTTTAACAAACCACCAAGATATGGCCAATAAACAGAATATCTGAACAAACACAGGCCAGCCTTTACTGGGAAAGGGTGTGGGATGTGGGGACATGAATCCAGTTGCAGTATGTTAGGGAAATAAAAGCCTTAAAAAAGAAAGCATGTTCTGTTCTGCACACAAACATACCAATCACAGTTAAATAACAGGCTTTAGATCATTTATAAAAAGACATAACTTTGTAAGTGTTTTTAGGAACAGCTCTCAGCCAGGAGATTTAACTGAGCTGAACACTGAAGGTATTAATCAAATGCTCTAGTGCTGGATCTCACTTGATAGGCAGGATACATGTGCAAAAAAAAGAGAAATTATCTATCATTAGCATTTTTGAGAGCAAACATATCCACAGTTGTAATTGCATTATATTTTTATCTAGACTAGTGTAACAATCACCCCATCCTATACCAAAGGCTGTAATGGATAGAACGTGTCATTCAGTTTTCTTCTCTATCAGGGTTTTGTTGTGGGGTGGACTTTTTTCTCCTTCTCCGTGTCAGCTGCTGAGAACCAGCATGACAACCAAAACTTTCCAATAAATCACAAGGCAGTGACTCATTTAAACCCTTCACTTCAGAGGAATGCAAGGTGTCATCCTCCCAGCAGTGCCGCAGCCATCGTTAGCAGCGCTGCTTTTCCCAGGCACGTCACCTGTGCTGCAATCCAAAAATAGGCCATCCCAAAATAGGCTGAAGAGGCAGGAGAAGGATCCGAGTGGCACATGCAGGCTTTTCCAACAGGTAATGCAAAACCTACTGCATGCTCAGGATGGAGAAAAAACCCAAACACGTTTAAATCCTGGATAATCCTGCAGGGCATCTGGCCCTCTCTGGGCTCTGCTGTGATGTTGATTTGAGCATCGAGGTGTGAGACAAGCATTTATGCACCAACGTGCTCATCTGCTGCCTGAGAAGAGCCCACAGCAGTCACACCTTGTCACCTTCCTGTGCTGGAAGGTGGAATGATGCAGGAGCCAGGGCTGGGCACCACTCCACATGCTGCTGCAGCAGATACAGAGCCACTGAAGAGAATTCCACCTTGGTGGGGGACAGCAGGGCATTCCAGAGTCCACCACTCTACTTGGGGCTATGGAACATCAGGATTCACCTTTATCCCTCATTTAACCAGGGACAACTGCAAGTGGATTCTGTTTCTCTGACAGCACTGTGGGATCAAATGTGTTTTAGTGAGGGAACCTCAAACTCTGTTCCCTGTGCAGCAGATCACCAAGGGTGAAAGCAGGTGTAAGCCCTCTTGTCAAACTAATGCCCTTTTATATTTCTTTCGTGGCTTTTTTCATCACCATCTAAGGTACCCCCAAGACAAATTCCAGAGAGGCAAACTGAAGAGAAAAGAACAGGTCTGAGATCAGATACTCCAAGGACTTGTGAAAGGATTTAGGAAAAGGCAGCAATCTGAACACTGAATTTTCATTAGTTTTACCCGTTTCCTGGGCTATCTACAGGCTCTGCAACCAGAGATGAACCAAAAGCACTTCTTCCTACCAAGTTTGCAAAAGCCTGACCTGGCCCATGGTTAAACTGCCTAGGACCACCAAAGCACAGTAGAGTCCAGAAGACTCCAAAAATATTAATCTGGAAGAAAAAATTACACCCAAGTACAAACTACTCTCCCTCTGCTGCTTTCAACCACAGAATCTCATTACTTTTGCTGCTGTCTTGCTGATTTTCTGGCACAACACTCAGAACACTGGAACAGACTATTTTGCACAGCATCTGCCATCATCGAGGGACTCTGCAGTCTGCAAACTTGCAGGCAATTTATTACCCACATTTCTCCCCTGGACAGCCCCTCCTTAAGCTTTATACAGAAAGCCTACTTTGATGCTCTCTGTACAAACTATGACCTCTAACTCTGTCCCCAAACAGTGATACTTCGGTTGCTCTTATTTTTGTACTATTTTGCTTAAAAAAGAAGTATCCCAAAGCTGCAAAACAACAACAGCAAAAATCTCCCCATGCCTGGGTTGCTGCTGCCCTTAGCCAAGATTTCCTTCTGTCCTTTAAGGTGTCATCTGATGTTGATAGCAAAATATTCTCCTGGGATCACACACAGCCTGTCCTCATAAATTGCTGGCAAGGATCCTTCTAAGTTTGCCTGAGAAGCATCTCGCCTCAAACAAATCCATATTTATAGGCTCCAGATATGTTTTTCAGCTTGCATTTATTTATTACAAACAAGGCCAATAAAACAAGAAAATTTAGTTCTATGTGCCTTGCTGGATTCAATGAAGAGAGCAAAATTTGCATAACTTTGAAGCATAATCTTCCAAAGCAACAGCTAATCTGCTAGTGATTATCTTTCTATTTGCTTATCACTGTCTGTATTGATGGGGAGATGAAACAGGACAGCACTGCGTCAATAGAGGGGCATCCACGACAGAGTTCAAATATGAAGCTCAGGCAGGTATCCAGGTGTTTGTTTTTAGTTAGGTTAAAAGTTATTTTATCTCATAAATACCTGGCCTTTCCCAAACTGCTGGATCCCAGAGTGTTTCACAGCCTTGGGAGAATCTCCAGGGTGTGGGTTTGGCTGCCAAGTGATCAACTTTCTATCTATTAAACATCTGAAACGAGCTCAAATCTGGCGAGCCGCCACTTCACAAGCCCACAGAATAACAAGCTCATTGTAAGTCCTTTTAGCATGGATTAATTGGTGCACAGAGCTGGTAGTGTGAAGAGGGCAAAAAAACAACCACCCAGCTCCCCCTCAGAAAAGGCAGAAGGCTCATCAAATTTCATTTGCTCCGGATACTGGGTGAGTAAAGACTTCCGTGCTACACGAGCAGGCACAAGCTGTCACTGAGCCTGGCCTCAGCTGTGCAGCACCCTGGTTGTCTGCTGCTATTTTAGCATTTCCTGCCATTCCAGAGGTTGTTTGGGAAAGGAAATAAATTAAAAAAGCATCTGGAAACATTGCAGCTATCATCACGGTAATTAAATGAAGGGAAAACAGCCCAAAGTGCATCTGTGAAGAAAGGAAACCAGAAATGTGAAGTTCTGTTAAGTTCTGTCTAAACTCTGTGGCTCTGTGTTCTCCAGCTCTCTCACACATTAAAAAAGAGCATTAATAGTGTCTTAACGTGCTGCAGGAGCATGGGAAAGAGGTTTATTTACATAAGGTTAGGATGCTGTCACTAAGAGTTTTTAAAAAATATTTTGTGTTGCTCTGGCTGTCACTAATCTGTTAAGAATATCCCTGGTGCCAAGTCAAACACAGGAATTACCAGGTTTTCTTGCAAATCACCGTCTCTACCTCCTTTACCCCATATCCTCCAAGATGCACTTGCTGTCTTTCAGCCTGGGTTTTGGCCATGTGAGCACCTCAGCTCAGGAGACTGCACCTGTTCTGCCAGGCAGATCTGCACTGCACAACCCTGGGCAGAGGGTTGGGTCACACTTTCTGGATGCTCAAAAACCCCCAGCCTGTTACTGCAAGCAGTGTGTGACCCCAGGAGCATCAGAGAGGAGAAAGAACTGTGACGAGAAACAGGAGGAGCATTTTGACATCCCAAGATGCATTTTTCCTGACAGTTCACTGGGCAAAGGACAGCCAAAGGATTGTGTTGTCTAATGAATCAATAATTTTTGGAGAGAATTTCATTAGCTTTGACACCTCTTGCCGATAGAGGGGTAACTGGAAGTCATTCAAGTCATTGGACCCCGTGATAGTATCTGCATACTGATGGAGTGCTAATTGTATTTGGGACATCAAAAGGTCATAAATCAAACTGGCTTCTCCCTGGGAACACAATAACTCAATTCATACAAGAAAGATTTTAAAATTTAAACTCATGATCAAATGGGGAACTACACTTATTAACATTTCTTCCACTGTGTTCCAACCCCTCAGTCAAGTGGCTGAATTGTCCAAACAGGCTTAAAATTACAGTTAATCAATACTGAATGTGTTATTAAGCAGCATGCAGCCAGAAAACTGCCTGCTGGGTTGTGTCAGCCCACTCTTCCTCCAAAGACCAAATGATACTAGCAGTCCCTTTATTCCCACTAGGTGTCTGCAAAACCTCAGGACCAAACCTCAGCCGATTTTACACCTTTGCCTGACTTAACATTTCTCTTCTGGTTGGAACTCAAAGCCTGGCTATACATCGTGTGGCTGAAAGATGCTGGCAGGAGAGGGCTGCTGGTGGCCACCTTCCCATCCAGAAGGCATCACAGGTTCTGTAAGCATTGCTTCAGAATCAGTGCATCAGCAATTAGTAACACAATATAAAACTTTTACTTTGTCCAGATGACAACTAAAAGTAGTAGATGGGAAGGAAAATAAAGGGAGAACACTCGAGTGCTAAACAGATTGCAACATGCAGATCTGTGTACTGCTCTGCAGTACAAAATCATGGGTCAAATTAGCCACATTATAGGAAAATTGGGCAAGTGAGTGTCAAAGAACATGAATCTGGCAGGAATATATATCCACAGTGGAGCCAACCTTAGCTACAAATGTACAAACCGCACTGACACTTCTGAGGGCTCCAGTGAGCAGCGGAGGAATAATGCCATGCCCTTATTTTGCAGCTGGATTTTGACTTGGTTCTTTGCTCACTGATCAGGGCCACTAAGAGGAGCAAGCTTCAAGCAAAGCATAGCACAGAATGATGCCTGTACCACTAACCAGGACACTGACAGATTGCCCAGGGAAGAGCAGGAACTTCAGCCCTTTGCAGTTTTTAAGACACCTCTTACCACATCAAAGATGGCAAAGGCACTGGAGAGCCTGCCCGGGACAGGAGGAGCACACAGGAGGAAACTTGGATCTCCAGTGAGACAGATACAGCTTTAAAATAAAGCAAAACCTAAGAATAAGGCAGCTTTTGGAGTTTGCAAATTTCCTTGCTCCCGTGCTTTGGGAAGTCCCTCCTGCTGAAAACCAGGTCCGGATAATTGGTTTTCGCACAGCAGCGGCTCTGCAGCTGCCTCGCTCCCTCTCCCAGGGGTGTTTGCAGCGTCAGCAAGCGGCTCTTGCCCAGGACTGCTGGAACAGGGATCGGTGCAGGATACACAAACCCACTGCGTGCTGCACGCTCAGCTGCCCCATCCGGGCTGAATCAGCTGTCACACAGTGTCTGCATCACAGATGAGCGCCTTCCCTTGTCTCTTACAGCGATCTCTTCTTCACTGTGCTGAGCAGCAAATATGGCTCTAAATACAGCCCCATAAAGGTCCCCGGATCCTCGTTTCAGCTCACAAATCCAGAGGAAAATTCCCACACTCTAATGACAGCTCGTGCTATCCACCCTCCTGCAGGTGGCTAAGGGCAGTGAATTACCTCTTCTGGGGTCACACAAAGCAGGGCTTTGCAAGCACATCGTGTCACAGCCAGCCTGACCAAGAACAGAGCACCAGAGCAGACCACCAGGCAGAGCAGGAGCTTTCAGAAGCTTCTGCCCTGGACCAGAGTGTGGGATGCTCCTCTCCTTCCCTAGCACATCCCTTTTCAGCAGGGCAGTCTCCCAGGCTTATTGCTTGAAGACAAGGGGAAAGAAGACAGGAATTATGCTTTAGACAACCCCATTCCTCCCCTCTTTTCTGCAATGGTAGCCTCACTCCAAAAGGCTTTAAATTCCACATAATTTTCATACATCTGAAAGATGGAGGAGATGAACTCCCTCCTGCTGACTGAGACTGACTCAGACGTAATCATGTTTAACAAAAGTGAATTTGCAGGCTGAGGACATGGAGAGCTACATGGAGTGGAGAAGCTGTGTCAGAAAGGTGAGTGCCCAGAGCTACTGACCCTAGTGAGCCCCTGAGCTCTTTATCTGCTCACTCAGGGCATGGTGCAGCCATGACTCAAGCAATAAAATGCATGGAAAGCAAACACTCCTGTGTCCACTCCTGAGAGGCACCCAGATGTCCTTTAGGGACCTCAGACCATGGTGCAGGTAGCAGTGTGCATGGGAACAAACATCAGATATGCCACACCAACAAGGTGTTTTCACTTCCCCAAGAAACATATTCACACCCAAAGATAGATAGATTCTGATCTATGTATCTTGTATAGATTATAATAAAGGCTCTGATAAATATTTTCTCTCAGCTGCTTTATTTCAAAATTTGGTTGGTTTTTCTTCCCTCTCCTTGTATTTTTAATTAAACTGAACTCACACAATCTAAATGACAATGTAACTTCTTGATGTTGATCTATGCAACAACAGACCCACTCAAAAGAACATTGTTTGGGTATTCCCAGACTATCCCTCCATGTTTCTAATAGCCAGGGTAGTCAGTAGAGCATGAAATTATTATATTAATGGGTTCTAAATGTGCAGGTGTTTAACTGGAAAACTATGATCAGAGAGAGGGTGGAGAAGCTGCAGGTGCATTTATTTAACTGCCTCATTTCCAACTTCTCCCTCTGTTTCGGGACCTGCATCCTGCTGAAGGACTCTTCCACACACCTCTCATAGACTGTGTGTAGCCAAAAATCAGAATTGGCTTGCATGACCACCTCTTCCTGCCAGATTATATAGGATACACAGCACAAGGACCATTACTATTAGCGTGGGCACTCTGATGCTGAGTCTTGCATTTACCACCTGAAACATTGCCTACTTCTATTCCACTGTCTTATTCCTTCTGCTAGCCCCCAAGTCCTATAAGATCAAAGAATCGTCCAACATCGATGAGCTACAAAACTCAGGCTCTCACGCTGCCTTTGGCATCTGTAGACTGATAAGGGTTAAGAATAAATGGTTGGGTTTTTTTGGGCAATCCGTAGAGAGCTCTGCTGAGATGAGACACTGGCTTATGAGGCTCATTACGATCATACTGCAGCAGTGACCTTCAGCATGCAGCAAAGGAAAGCAGGATTTAGTGTTCATGTCAACAGCATAATGAAACAACTCAGGGGAAGGCCAGCCTCAGCCACAACTTTTATCCCGCTAAAGAACTTGCAAATCCGCAGCAGTGAGAGGGAGTTTGCAGACAAAAGTAAAAGGAAGCCTTCAGCCTTTTCATCCCAGGCTCCTGTATTACAGAAGAAGTCATAAATAAGGCAACAAAACATTTTGCTGGATAAAAAGCCATTAGAGGAAGCAATTCTCAGCCTTTCATTGGAGCTTTCCTAGCAGGGCCATTTGGGTGAGATCAGCTCCCCAGGGACTGGTGCAGGTTGGGCACATCAGAAACTCAGCCCTGGCCAGGCCCTGCAGCACAACACACTGAGCTGAGGTGCCAGAACAGGGCTGGAATCCCAGAACCAGCAGAGGAGGAGTCCACCAACATAACCAGCTCCCAGAAAATCCCTTAACCCCCGGTTTCCTTTAGAAGTGGATTGAGCTACAGTACCCTCTGGAACCTCTCACCATATCCTGAAAACAATGTGATCAAACTGTTGCATGCAGTTGAAGTCAGCAGGACTTCTCTCAGAAACATTAAAAGAGCCTGCATCCAGCACTCTGAGCCATGCAAACACATCTAAAAATGCAGCAGACCTTTTAGTTCCCTCTCACTAAACCAAACACATCCACAATCCCTGGGAACACACCGACAGGCAAACTGCCACAGATGAGGGACAGGTCACAGCTTCAAATGTGCTCCACAGCTTAGCAGCCCTCTGCTCTTGAGCCCTGATGACTTTTCATCCTGCTAGTGATAAAATACTGTGTGACAAAACAGAAAGTATTGGAGAGTCATTCCCAGCCCTCCCACACATGTGAGCAGCTGCTTCTGCTGTAGTGGCTGAAGTGTCAGATGATAACTTATTTTCCATATGATTTACCCAGCTTGCAATTATAGATTTGATTGACTTACTGTAAATCCCAGCAGACCACCTGCCTCAGAAAGAGAGTCACCCCCTTAGACTTCAAATTAGTAGCCAAATTAATCAATCCTTACATAGTGATTTCACTAATTTGATGAATTACCATCAACACTGCATTGCTGATTTATCCTGGCTTTGATACTTATTTGATAAGCACATTGCTTTGTTTCTGTTTTGACACTGTTGACAGCATTGGGGGGGACACATCTTTCTCAGAAGTGTGTTAAAACACTTTGCCAAGACAGTGGTGCACATCTGTATTGATAAATTGCACATGAGCTAAGAAGGAGGGACTTGGGCTCACCTCTCCTTATGCCCACTGCCCCTGCCTTGTCTGTTCTGCAGCCCAGGACCTGAGTTTTGGGTGATGGGAATGATCACCCTTCACCTCCCCCAGCCATCAGGTCTGCTGGATGGGGCAGGATCAGGACAGCCTAGGAACCAGCTGCAGAGGAAGGAGGATATTTTCTCCAGTTACTTACTCAAGTACGTCTGCTGAAGACCAGACCATTCAGGACTGAGCAGCAGAACAAGGAGACAGAAAAAGACAACTTTTAGTCTTCTGTCAGTTTATGAATGAAGATAAAATGTAAAAATTGTATGATCATGTACAATGGATGGGATAACCAGGTATGACCAGGTTTGTGTGTAACCATGAGCAGTATTTCCTTTTCCAGTAAAAGCTGAATGCAAGAAAAGAATGTTTCAAGAAATGTATTCTTTTTCCTGTATATCCTCCACTTGCAAGTTATTTTAGTCAATTAACACCAAATTCTAAGAAGTGACTTTCTGGAATGCCTCTTTCAACTCAAGGCAAGTGGTGAATCAAAAATCAAACCCAGTCAATTAGCTGCAAAGGTAAGACAAGGGGACCTGGGTTTGCAAGAGGTACCAAACAATCAGACCAAACCTCCCTTCAGGGACACAACCAGCACACATGAGCGGAACAAGAAAATGAAACATTGATTATTTAAACCCGAGGTACTGCTTGGCAATGCAAATCACAATTACAATCAGGAATTTAACAACCATTTTCGACTGAAGACCAGTGCATTGGGATGGATGATTAATGCTTGTTTACTTGTGGGGTGGCTGTATTGGGGGAAATCAAGCTGCAGCCCCTTCCCTTTCCTGCAGTTCTCTCTGCTGGGGGAGCAGGAGGACCTGTAACACGTCGAGGTCAAGTCCCTGTGCCAGGTTCAGCATCAGGAAGGATCTCTAAATATCTGCCTAAGTAGAAACAGCAAAGCTGGAACAGAACAATGACCCAAGCAGTGCTTTTAAATTATACAGATGATGCAGTCCAAATCTTAAGTACGTTTAAACACTTGCCTTGGCTGTTTCTCCTTTTGCATAATGAGAATCTGCTACTGAAATGAAAAATAGTTTATTGCAAAAAAACCTCCCAGCAACCCAAAACTGCTGTGTTTGAGCAACTGGTGACAACTGTGCAGCCAACAGGCTTCCCAGAAGAAAGAGATGTACAAAAAAGCAGCCTGAAAGGCAAATCGTTATCATATCACCTGTGGTCCTTTATAACTGATTCCTAAAGACCCATAGGTCTTATAACATACTTATCTCTACATAAAAGCAGACTTCACCTACCAGGATTGTTTCATAAACCTGCAATGACGGCACATTTGTGAAGATGCTCATGTGCTCACAGGCTTGGATTTGCTGTTTTTGCCTGGTGAACTTTTCTGGGAAGAGAGAAAAACCCATCCATGCCAGGAGAGGCTTGGAAGAAACAATTTCTAGAACTAGGAAAGATGATGGGCAGGCTCCAGTCTTTCTTCACATGAAAATTTTGTTGCATCTCCCATGTTCAACATGCTCAATGAGCCTGAATCCTCAACTGGTTTGAGCTCAGGTCTCTGGAGACTGGTGCTGGAAGGGATCACAAAGCAGGATCCTGCATCTCACAGTTAATTCTCACATCCACAGATTTGCACAGGCATCATTCAGCTCCTTGCAAAGAAACCCTGGTTTGATTCTCTGTCCTCAAGCACCACCAAACAGGTCCTCATCTTTGCAGAAGGCTCTAAGTGGTGCTGTAGCAGAGATGAAAATCCAGTTAACATTCCCTTTCAGTTTGATTAACGTGCCTTAATGCAATCCAATTAACAAAGTATTATGGTTTCTAACATCACAGCTTTTATATCCTTTTCTAACCAGGAAAAATCTATGACATATGATACAGCCATTAGAAAGGAGCAGATAGCTCTCACTCAAAAGACTCCCTATCGCCTGATCCAAAGCCAGATAGGGTCAGCAGAAAGACATTTGCTGACTCCAGCAGGTCACGGATCAGGCACTAGAGAGTCAAATCTATAAATGCCCTTTCACTGGGGAAGTCACATTACTGAAGTCCATGAATTATGTGTGGGGGGGAAAAAAATCCCAGCTAAGAGCTGCAGTATTTACAGCATTGTCTCAGCTGTAAAAATCTTTCCTGAGAATCAGAGGATGGGCAGTGGAGACTGCAAAGGACTTTGTGAGAATTATGATCAGATGGATTAGCTAAGCACCATCAGGTCAAAACTGTACAGAAACATTAGACAAGGCGTATTTGAAAGCCAGCACAAAGTCTTTCCAGGATTAAGTTCTTCCACTGTTATTCCTTTCAAAATAAGTAAAAGCAAGGTAAGATTAATTCCTTGTCAAGCCCATGAAGAACAGACTCCAGCACAGAAATAAACACAAATTGAATTTACTCTGGTGGCTTCAGATAGGTCACATCAAGCCAGAACTAATGCAGTATTGACCTGCTCTTACTCTAGGACTACATAACAAAGCAGCCAACAGCATTGCAGGCACTGCAAATTCATTTCCTTTAATAATGTCTGGGAAGCAAAGTTAGCCTGGGATACAGGCTGCATTCAATAGGCACATCCAGCAGCAGGAAGCAGGTTGAATACTAAGAATTGGACATTTAGGTGCCATCTGAGACAGACAATGCACTGCTCACCACAGCCCTGACCACTGAATGGCCACACTGTCACTCTCACCAGTTACACCCCAAGGCCTGACTGGGCAGCCACAGCCCACGGGGAAGGCATTGGCAGACACTCAGTTTACATTTTGAAGCCACACAAAACTGCCAAATTTTAAGTAGTATATCGCCAAAAGAACCCCCCATCCTGTGCAGAGCCAGGTTTTGCAGTGCTGTGCTTGACCTCTGCTGTGCATTTCCTGCAGATGCTGCTGGGATTTCATCCATCTCTGCAGCCCCCAATGGAAATAAGTTGCCGTCACAACAGCTGTGCTGGGAATCCCTTCTCTCTTAGGCCCTGGGAATCACAGAATGAACTAGGATGGAAAAGATCTTTGAGATCATCAACTCCAACTTATATTATATATATTATAACCTAATACCTCCTCATCAACTAAACCTCATGGCACTGAGTGCCACATCCAGTCTTTTTTTAAACATGTCCAGGGACGGTGACTCCACCACCTCCCCAGGCAGGTGATTCCATTGCCCAATCACTCTTTCAGTGAAGAATTTCTTTCTGATGTCTAACCTAAACTTCCCCTGCTGCTGCCTAAGACTGTGTCCTCTCATTCTGTCAGTGGTAGCCTGCAAGAAGACACCAACCCCCACCTGGCTACAGCCACCTTTCAGCAAGTTGTGGAGAGTGATAAGGCCTCCCTAAGCCTCTCTTTTTTCTAGGCTAAACAACACCAGCTCTCTCAGGCATTCTTCACAGGGCTTGTGTTCCAAGCCCTTCACCAGCCTTGTTGCCCACCTCTGGACACATCTGAGCATCTCAATGTCCTTCCTAAACTGAGGGGCCCAGAACTGGACACAGCACTCAAGGTGCAGCCTCACTAGGGCTGAGTACTGGGGAAAGATTGGGGGGTTCGAGTCTGATGTTTTCCTTACTGATTTTCATGCAAGGCAAGGAACGTGAAGATGAACAACCACAAGAACAAAGCATTAAGTAGTATCAAGATGATGCCTTAAGGAAGGTTTGAACAATCTCCCTGCCCTTGTACTGGATGACTTTACACAGATCACACAAAAACATCTCAGAATAAAATATTTATCATATTCCCCAGTAAAGCAAGCATGCAGCTTTTAATGGAAATGCCATACAAACTTCAGATGGAGCTCAGTGGACACGCACCTTCTCTGCCCTTCCATCAAACCAGGGCATTGGCCTCTCCTCTCTGTAATTAAACTATTATCAGTCACGTAATAGAATGGAAACCAGTGTGAAAAGCACAATGCACCAACAAACACAGCTACACAAGATCCAGAACGTGTCCATGCCATTGTGTACTTCAGATTGATGCTTATACATTAATTTCTGCCAGCTATAATTCCATCAAGCAGTCCTGGAGACTTTGGGTCACTCCCACTCGTTAATGAAATCCTAGGAAGCATCAAAGAGTTGCTCCCACAACTTATTCACAACCATGGTCGCCTCCAATGGGAGTTGCGTGATACATCAAAGGGCAAAATAAATCACACCTGCTTGTGCAAATAAAGGACAAGTAAGACCAAAGGTGCACATTCCTAAGAAGTTTCCATCAGAACGCTTTTGAAGGAAAGCTGGGCTGTTGACAAAACTATTTATCACAAAGCATTTCTTTTCCTCAGGGAGCTTCCACAGATTGGGAAGGTAAATATTTGAGACAAAACAATCAGAAAACTTTCAGCCACAAAGAGAAGCTATGCTGCCACATCTCAACAGGCAGTCCTAGAGGTGCCTTTTCTCTGCATTTTCTTATTTCTGGACAAATTGGTTTCGGCTCCATCTCTTATCAGGCTGCAGTAGCAAGAGGGGTTGTGCAGCACACGCTGGGAGAGCTCTTCTGGCCCTGCACACCCTCGGGACACAAGCAGCAAAGGTGAGAAGGAGGATGTGAAATATGGATGCAAAACCTCTCTGCAATTCCTGTTTCATATCTTCTCCTTGATAAAAGCTAGATTTCCAGCAGGAAACACACACAAATTTCTTACCTGCCTTAACTATTGCTATTCCAGGATACCAGAGTTGCTAATTTCTTCCCTTTCTTGAGTCAAGATCTCCCAGTTGGAAATGGGGAACACTCCAATAGGCAACTTCTCTCTTATTTAATCTGCAACCCCCTCCAAAAAGAGATCTATTTGGGGACCCAACTTTGTAGGAGAAAATGGCTCCATAAAAGGAGAAAAAAATTAAAAAGATGCAAGGAAGAAGTCCTTAAGATGTCTTCCCTTTTCCCTCCAATGATTTATACCCAACTCTTCTCCTCTTCACGTGCATTTATTACTTGTGTTACCTGATGGCTGAAGAATGGTGGGAGAGAAAGATTAGGGGTAAGGGAGACTGGAAAACATCAGCAATAAGTATCTCCAAGATCTCTCTTCCCTTTCATAAGCAGTTTGACTTCTAAGTTCCCAGTGAACAGAGAAGTACAGATTATGCCCCAAAATACCTGTTTCAAACCCATGCAGACAGAGCAAGACCCTGTTTCAGAGCAAATGGCGGTACAAATGCTCCAGAAGAGCATCCTCACAGCCTGATGAATTGAGCTGGTGGCTCATCTGCATTGCAAATAGGCACTGCCTTGCACAGCTCAGCTCCAGGAAGGGCTGAGGGACCCACTCACACAGCTTTACCCTTCATGCCTCTAAGCAAGCATTATTTACAGCCTCACACTCAACCTGTAATAAACTCGAATCAGATTAAAAAGCCGTTAATAGTTCATATTTATTAACAGTGCATGGAAGATACTCATAAAAATAAGTAAATTATGTTGGTGCAAGCCTGCACATTCACTTCTTTAAATGAGATTTTGGGTTCATTGCATATTAAATCATTTGGCTCTTGGATTATACAGTATTCTCATTTCAAGCAAGTTCTCTAAAGACACTGTTTCACCCCTTTAGCCACTATGCAGTAGGGCCACCATTTAAGAGCAGTCTCAACATCATATTGACGGCCCCATGATTTCAGTAGCCTGTGCTTCATGGCTCTTGTAGCAGCAGTGCTCCCTTTGTCCAGACACTGTAGATGTTTGCTACCATGTAGGACATACGTTCCACAAGTAAGTTACTTTTCTCCAGCATTATTTATGCAGAAAAAGCTGCATCTTAGTACAGGAAAAGACCTTTAGAGGACCTTACATTTTAGGACTGCCACCAAAAGCTTAAAAGGACCTTCTCATCCAATCACTTTTCTAAGCTGCTCATTTTTCTTCTAACTTCTCACTGCACAGACTCAACCACAGGCTCTGCAGACTCCCTTCTGATGTGGGCACACACTTGCTGCCACCAGGGAGAGATGTGCTCCTTCCTAAACACCAAGGAGAAAGTGTCCATGCAGCCCTACAGCACAAGGCTGGGCAAAAGCAGGAACGTGGTGAGATGTGCTGCCCCATTTCAGGATCAGAAAACAACAGAACTTGTGTTTTAGTCAGGATCTAACAGCTTCCTGAGGAAGAGCCATCTACTTTTTAAAATTCCCAGATAAAGTCTACTGCAGCTCAGGATTCAGCAGACATTCAAAAATTGAATAATTCCTGTAGTTAGGTTCTTTGTCAGCCTATCCTTTGCACCATCTTACTAACCTAGCTCTACATCAAACTCAGGCTGTGTGGCACAAGACAGAACTCACCTAAGACCTACACTTAAATGGCTTCAAAAGGAAATGCTTCTCACAGAGGTGGATTTCCCAGCTCCCATGATTTCCAGTGTACATAAGTGCAAAAAAGAAGATAATTTTGTATGGGGTCAGTCTGGTCTTTCACATGTGCACAACCAGCTTTGTACCCCATTCTCCAAAATCAAACCCAGATATGAAAATTTTCTTTTCCAAAGGTATATATTTCATCATCTGGAGTGTAGGAGCAGATGAACAGGTGAAGCCAGAAAGCAAACCAAGTCTTGTCTTTTGGCACTCACTTGGCAGGGATGCTCTAGGAAGAAGCAGGTACCCAAGGCATCACTGGTACCTTGGCTGAGCCCTCACTTCTTATGGCAACAGCAGATACAAGGATCCATTGTTGAGAGTCTGAAACACAGCCATGACTACATACATTTACATACATTTTACTGCTCAGACAGAACCTTGGGAAAAGACAAGACTATCGCAGGCGCTATGTTGCAAACACAACAAATATAATCTGGTTACAACCGACTGCAGAGCCTGTGATACCACTGGCTATGGGGAAAAAGAGAGAGGCACTCTGAGAATTAATGTTCTTCCAGTCTATAGAGAAACAAATGAGTTTCTGGTGCTGAACAATTAGTACTCCTGTTAATTATGCGTGCGGGTTAGAAATAACACCAAGCATTTGGGGCTGCTTCCATTTCAATTGTTTTCCTCCTGCATTGGATAACAAAAATATATTCAGACAGCTAAATAAATCCTTCATAACACTGATGGGACTTCTTGTTCACAGCAAGCAGTTATGCAAATTGCTAATTATGAGGCAGAGATAATCATAATCTAGCGCATTTATGCAACCACATGTACAACAGGGATAGCTAAAGCAATGGTTGCCTTATTGTCCTCACTGCATTTTTAAAAGTCATGCCAATGGCTAGCTCACTGCTTGGCAGCACAGCCTGGCGCAGTGGGTGTTACAGCCCAGAAGCAGCCACGTGCTCCTGGGATGCCACAAAATAGAAGGTTTAATATACTGGAAAATAACACAGGCACAGGAATAAAAACTCCAGGTACCTCCTAGAAAAAAAAAAATATGGGAGAGCGGGTATCAAAGCATCCCCACTGGTTTTGAATTGTCTCTTGCTGCACCCTAAGCTCAGGTAGGTACTCAGCCACTTTTCAGTGGTGCCAGGCTTCGAATCCTGGGCTCTCAGGACACCGCTGGGTCAAGTTCCACCCACTCAAAACCTGTCTGAAATCCAGACCTGGTGTGTTTGGGACAGAAGCACATGAGAGGGTCAGGACTCTCAGAGTGACAATTTTGCAGCATGAACTCTCAGGCCTGATAGGAAAAAGGCTCAGATTGTCCTGGTTTAGGGAGCTACCCAAAAAAGTGATCCTCCTATTGCTAATGAAGTAGGCATACGAAATGAAAGCTTCAGCGCCTATCCTGAACTGCATTTCATGAAAAGTATCAGCTGCAGGGATGTCCTTTTGCTTCACACTCAGGGAGATTGATTTAAAACACCTAACAGTCATAAAACAAAAACCAAAAACATGAGAGAAGACTGCACACAAACACAAACCTGCCCAGTCTAGAAAAGTTCCTGCTCATTTACTCTCAGCCAGGACACACTCGCCTTGCTATTTCTGTCAAGTTTCCCAGACCAGTTATTCCAATAAAACCAGCAATGCATTATCATTTTCATTTAAGGCTCCAAATTCCAAAGTCTACACCACTTACTGCAAAAAATATAGAGGTAAGAGCACAAAGCACTGCAATGCTGAGGAAAGTGCATGGTGACATCCAAAAAAAATCCTGCAAAGGAGCAGCCTGGAAGGTGGCCTGTTTCTGCCCTAATTAGCTATCGTTTTGGCAAACCCAAGGGAAATGCGGCGAAAACAACCCTGTGACTCCACATACCCAAAACACAGAGAGAAGCTCTGGATGGGCTCTGAACTGGAAATGATGGATGTGGCTCACTCTCACTGTAATTAAATCTCCTTCCACAAAATAAGAACAGTGATCTGTGTCCTGCTGCAAAAACCTGCTGCATCATGGAAATGAAAAAGACCAATCGGACAGACCTGAGAGGAATTGCCAACAATTTTGTTATGCCTGTTGGTAAGATATTAAACTCAAAAAAAGAAACAGTTTGCTCAGACCTGATTATCTCTGCTGGGTGAGCAACTAGAGCAGGACATCAGGAAAGGGGTCACGGCTGGAGAGTCCCCCTGAGCTGGCAGTGAGAAAGCAGCCACCACACCTGGGTGCTGCTGCTCTGCACAGTCCTCTGCTTGCAAGGAGCTGGAGGTGAGCAGGTGAAAGATGAAAGGGCTGGATCCCCATTCATCCCACACCAGCCAACCTGCCCCTTGCCTGGTGGTGCTCATGCATGTGCCAGAACATCAGAACTGCTGATGTTCTGGCATCAGAACTCCAGGCATCCCTCTGGGGTCATCCCAGTGCCTTACAGAGGGTGTACAACGACAGCAGCGGAGAGCTGCACCTAAGCATGGATGCTGTCCAGGTAACAGCACCAGCTTTCCAGGAGTGAAGGCTGTGCAGGAGAGCAACTCAAAACCAGCAACCACAGTCCAGGATCAGGCCTTCAAAATCTGAGGAAAACCCCAAGAATCCTTCAGCTACACCAAAACATCCACGCTTGGTTATCTCTATTTGGCTTCAGCTCACAGCATTTAGATTATGGTCTTCAAGCTGTTCTTAGGAGCAGGAGGATTAGAAATTTGTTTTGCTCCTTCAAGAAGAATAATGCAAGTAAAATCTTAGTTTCTAGAGAGGAATCATCAAAAAAACTATTTCAAGAGGTTGCATTTGGTAGGTTCCTAAATGTATTATGCTGTGTTTGACATTCACATGGCCCACCAAATGCAGTTTTACCCTGGCTGGTATTTTGCAGCACTAATACCTAATCACTGGGGACAGAATGGAACAAACCACAGACTTTCCATTTCAATTGCTGACTATTTCCACCCCAAAATGTAACATAAAAGTCAGGTTAGACAAAAAATGCAAATCTACATGCACTGTGTAACAACAATGAGCTTACCTGCAGGTAGGAATTTCCAGAAGAGTTAAGATGAAAACCGGAAAATGCCAAATATCCAATCATTTCAAGTGTTTCCAATCATTGCAGGTGAAAGGCATTAGGAGAGAAACAAAAAGACACTGATTAGCATAACAATACAGTGTTTGCAACACATTTTTAACACTCTTAATTGCATTCATAATACCAGTAAGAACCAGGAGCTGTCATATCAGTTTTCCTTTATAGGATTTGCTTATATTTGAGTTTGGATTTACACCATTTTTCACAATGCTGGGCTCCAATTTACAGCCCTCACTCAGGTAAAGCTCACACAACAGCCACAGAATTGCAGACGAGACAAAGAAAGCTTTGCAAAGCTTGGTGTGAAGGTACAGGTCCTCTAGACAAAAAAATAAAAAAGACCCCAAAAAGGTCCAGAAAGGATATAGCTGTAATTTATACCCTGTGGCAAGCAGAATTCAAAGTCTGCTCTGCTTTTACCAAGATTTCTATCTGCAGCTCCATGGTGCATTTCAAATGCATTCTTTTTCCTAGTGGAAATCAAAACAAAGCCATAAGAACTTCATTCCAGCACCAGTGTGTTGCCCATATAACTTTATGTGATCAAGCCTCACATAACCGTAATAAAAGAACTCTGTAAAACATAGTTTTATAATACTTGAGCATACATTTAAACAGCTGAGGAGTTCCTCCAACCTGATGGAGCACACTGTTTTCCATCTATTCCTGGAGACTGCAAATTTCAGGTGGCTTTCACTGCTCCTTCGTGGCTCACATTCCTGCCCAGCAGCTAGATGGAAACTCACAGGGCAGTTACTTACAAATAACCTGGCTCTTGGAAAAGAAGAAATTCTCGTTTGAGCAGTAAGAGGAATCTACCTTTGCAGTGCATCCTTAGAAAAAGACACACTGGGGGGTTGCTACATAGAAATTCTGAATGGAATATTTCTTTTTCTTGTGTTTATTTGTTGGTTTGGTTTTGGTTTTTTTCCTCCTCCTTTAAAAGTTAAGGAAAATATGTGAACTTGTTTCTCAAAGATAAAATAAGAAACACAAGATAAACAGATAGAAATACAGTAAGGAACTATCTCTTTACATTTGATTACACACCGGACAACCTGAGCTCCTGCAATCATAGGAAATCAGAATCTGAACTGCTATTAAACACATAAATAGTTTTTACTCCCTGATTACTAGGAAAAGCTTGAAAATGTGATCCCCACAGGCCTGGAATAAGCAAATAAAGAAAACCCAAGTTTGGCTGTGATCCTGCAAAGCACTTAAGCACAAGCTTAGCTTTGCAGAATCAATGGGACTTTGTGAGCTTCTAGAGAACTTCAAGCTCATGAGAGATTTGTGGGATCAAATTGGGAAAAAAAATCTAAAGGTCTTAAGTCTTAACCTAATGGTATTTCAGCTTCTCTAATGCCTAAAGTTTTAATTTAAATGCTGAGGACTAAGCTTAATATGTTTGCATAAAACTATTTACTCAGCAGTCTTTAAAAAGGTGAAAGGTCTTAGAAGACCTTTAGTGGGGGATCTGACAGAGCATCTATGATCCACAATCCCAGAGTCCCTAGGTGGGATGGCAGCAGACCCAAAAATGTAGAAGATAAAAATCTCCAATTACATCTATAATAATTACAGCACTTTATCCAGTGCCTTCAACATAAATATACTTCCATGCCTGTGTCACTTCAAGGCTGCACAGTCTAAAGTGGAAAAAAATCCTTTAAAATTGTTATTTCACTTCACTCCAAGCTGTTAAAACCTTGAAAAGTAAAATAACAGAAACTGTCTAAATTCTGAAGCATTTGGAAGGAAAAAACTTAAAATGTATCAGGATTTTCCTCAAATGTCTGCCAGGCACTGCGTAGTCCAATGAGTCCAAAAATCAACATGTTTGTTCATAGCAGCTAACAAGAAAGTGACTATGAGCAAGAGCTCAGAATGAGCTTAACACAGTTTTTTGTTTGTTTTTTTTTTCTTATTCAAATAATTCAGCCCTCAAAACAGACATATTTCTGATGGGAATTCACTGGTTTAGCATCTCCCCAAGGGTCATTGCATGCAGCTACTAAGAATGGGAAAATCAAAAAATCAATGCCAGACTCAACAGCAACTTCTTCTTTTACTACTGCTGTTTTTAATGAGTCTGAACTAGAATGTCAGGGGGAGGTACCTGATGACAGGGAACAGCCCTGATGGTCCCTGCAAGCAGAGGGGGAGGGAGAAGGGAAAGGTAAAGTTCCTCTCCCACCAAAGCACCCATTGTACCATCATGTCTCTTCTTCCAAAGAACCCAACGAGACACATCAGCAGATCACATCAAAACTGATACTGTACAAGAAAAACCATAAAAAAGCAACTGCACAGAATTCAAGGAGAGGAAAAAAAAAAAAACCCTGAATAAAAAGAGATATTGTACTGAATAAAAAGAGATTCAGCTCACTGTAAAGTGAACTGAAGTGCTTTCCAACCAGTAATGAAGTAGGCTAAACCTCTGCTATTCCCTTGTTTTAAACCTGACTATTTGCAATCAAAAACAGGATAAAGACTATACTTGAAAGCCATTAGCAAACTACATTTTGAATTATTCCTTTATAGTAGCTGTTAAACCATAAACACACATTTTGCTAATGCTCATTTCTCATGTTTTCTCCCAAATGTTGTTTTTACTGCTGGATTGCAATGATAAACACCAGCAGCTCCGATATTTCTTCCACTTTCTTTGAGAACGAAGGCACATTCCCCCAGCAATGTATTCACCAAGGTACCAATCACATTTTTTAAAGTAAGTGGATTTGATGATGAGAACTGCTGAACAAATCTTCAGCAAATGGTGTTTATTGCCTATGCGAATGTTAACCGTGCCACGCCAGCTGATATACTGGTCCTTAAAGCACTCAGCTTCCTGTATTTATAGGAGCAGCTCTCCCGATCTGGAGCACGAATTAGCTGAGCAAAGCCTGGCCATTTCCATCCCTCACACACCCTCCAGTGCCAGCGTGATTTGCATTGCAGACTTCATGCTCATCCATGCGCATCTTCCCTGTAAAATACATTTCTGCCTGAAGCTCTGCAAAGATTAAAGAGTCTTACATTCTGCAGTTGGTTTTCCTAAAGTGTTTCCTGCCTACCTTAGCAAGGGACATTTCTAAGCAGGAGGGTTTAAATAACTTCTTTCTGATGAAAGGTTATGTGATGAGTCACTTGTCCAAGCGCAGGGATATCCATGTCAACATGCGGATTTTTGCCCCAAAAGCAGAAACCCCCTTGCAATTCCTGCAGGCCACCTGATGAGACTGTGAAGCTGGCTCTGCTACAAGGGATTGACTGAAAAGATGGCCAGAGATCCCTTTCAACTTCCCACATCCTCTGACTCCAAGCAGACACCGATGCATCCGCAGACATCCCACACCAGCATGCAGAACCCACAGCCCAGAAAAACAGATGTGCAATTCTCTGCCCAAGCACCGTGAACAGCACCAGCCAAAGGCAGCTGCAGGGTGCTTCAATACTGCAAGCAGTGCAATATTCCCAGTTTACAGGCAGGTTCCTCTGACACAGACCAGCTATTTTGCTATCTCTGCAGCCTCTGTAGAATGCCACATCTCCCTAGAATGAACTATGGGCTAAAACAGCTCTGGATGTGCATGCTGTCCCTCAGTTTGGGCACAGGACAGAACCTGCACTCACTGTTCTCTGTAAAATCAGTTTCTCCACAAACATAAACTTTGTATGCCACAAATCCAGAAAAAAATATTACAAGAAAATCTTAATATTAAGTATTATTAGAAGTTAGTCACTGCATACGGTAGTCTAAGCTAATTTTTAATAGCCTGAACACTTTCCAACTTGTCAGTTTTTCTCAGTCAAGAGTTTGCGTTTACAGAGATCTTGAGAAATTGGAGAAACTATGCACACAGTAAAACAGAGCAAGTCAAGGACAAAGCTACAAACCTTAGCGTCCATTTGGAGTTTGCAAGATTCTTAAGAGATATTTTTTCCCAGTCAAGCTGATTAATGCTGTTTTAATGTGCAATATTTTGTATTTAATAACCCTGGCCTTGCTTCTGAAAGGAGGAAAGGGTTTTACAGTTCAGCATTTTACAGTCGGTTTTGCAAAGGGCTACCACTAGATTGCATCCATAATTTTTTATGTTGCCACCTTCAACAGCAGATGGCAAACTGCCAAGGTGGAGTCCAACTTCCTGCCTGGAATGGCAATGTTTTCAGGCAGAGTGGAACAAAATGTGGCTGCAAAAAGAAGAAATGCAAAACCAAAAGCATAGCAACGTAACTTGGCCAGGGCTGCTAAAATTAATTACGCAAGTATATATTTATTTTAGTAGTCTCCATCTCCTGGGAACTCCTCAAATGACAAAAAAATGGAAAACCATTTTACTCCTCCCTCCCTCACTGCCCATCCCTGCCTGAGATTATGTGCACTAATAAAAGCAGGATGGGAAGAACATTAAGCATTTGGCGAGAAAGCATTCAGGGTCAGTGTTCTGCATCACTGCTTGGAAGGAGCTGAAGGTGAAGAGGGGAGAGCTGCCCCAGGAGAGGCACTGCCCATCTGCCACTGGTGCTCACGAGAGAGATGCTACCCGGGCAAAAACCCCAGGCCAGGGGGACAGGCTATTCCTTCTATACATTTCCAAACCACCTCTTGCAGAAGCTTACATCCAGACCCAAAGCCAGTCCCAAAATACAACCAAGAAACCTGTGCTGAAGATGATTTGCTTTAGTTGCTTTAGTTGACACTTCTTTGCATCTTCACAGAGCAGAAAGCCAGGGTTTTATTAAAATAAACTCCTTCCATAGGAAGGGCTTCACTTTTAATTACACCATTTTAAGGTTATATATTGTTTTCTAGCCCTTAAATGTAATTAAATACAGATGTTCTCAGAGCTTAATGTCAGTTTAAGTTCCAGGCCAGAGCAAGTAATTTGTTTGCATGTTCAGTGAACAAACCATTTCTTCCTCGTTTCAAAGACCTGTGCTCATGCATCATGTATAAGGGTTGCTTTTCTCCAAGCTAAAAGGTCAAACAGACTTGAAACTGCACTTGGCCCTCTACAGAGTAAGCGAGGTCCCTAAAAACCAGAAATTAAAATTTTGATCTTCCTGCCTTGAAAAACCTAATAGTTCCAAATTTTCTAGTCCAGTTAGTGCCTGACTCACTAGTGTGATCTCAAATGCTTCCACACTGGCTTGTGTCAGCATGAGCTGCAGACAGCTGAGGGTGCACAGCTATAGGGGTGATTGTGCAAGGGTTTGGGACTATACATCCTGGCATCATCTAACTCCACACTGATGGTGAACCACAGTCCAAGACAGACCATCAGATTAGATGTAAAAAAGCAAACAAAATAAACACTGGCATCTCCCAATCTCTTTGCACTACCAATGTTTGCTCAATTACAGAGTATTAAAACTGGAAACTGGACACTGGTGAGAAATGAGCTGATGAGGACAGTTCACAGCAGGGACCCTGGGGTCTCCTCACCTCAGAATTCCCAATTGAGCTCTGGGTGGGACAGATGGCAGTAGGATGGCACACGAGCCCTGACATTCCACATGTGCAGTCACTCCCCTGCCAAGCCAGGACTACAGCCCTCCAAATAGCTAGGTTAAACCACCTATAGTCAAAAACCTCATTTTTGGAAAATTTTCTTCTCTGAAGGCCTTGCCCACTGTTTGTTTATAAAATTTATTTAAGGTTGCTCCTCATAGATTTGTCTGAGTTGCAATGACTCCTGCACACAAGCAGCCACCACCAAAGAGGTGTGCACGTCAAGACAGCTTGTCTTGAAATTTCAGAGGAAACTTTCCTGCTCTGTAGGGAGCATCCCTTTTCCAGCATGGGGTCAAATCATGTACACATGCATGACAAGATACACTCCCTGCATGGAGCAGGCTGTGTTCTTCCTGTTCTCAAGCCAAAAGGCCTAAGAAAGCTACTCCCATGAGCAACAAGGAGTTACTAATCCCAGGTTTCGCTTATTCACTGTGAATGCATCCTTTTCTAAAAAACGTCGTTCGATCCCCTAAAAAAAGCACTGGAAAGAAACCAAAATCATTGTGTCGCAATAATTGCTAGCGATTTTGTTCAGCTTACAAGTACAGGGCTTTTATTTCAATACCACTTCAAAAGTCAGCTGGCACAGGAAGGTTGGCCGATTCCTTGACTCACTTTGCATCACTCTTGGTAAAAAAATGTTTTACAAGTCAAGTGCTCCACTGAGTCTCAGTGGTAACTTATTTATTCTCAGATGCTTCCTCCACTGGGATTACGCTGCTCTCGCTAGAATTGGCAGTGAGGGCACTGGGGTGAAATCACACCTTCACAATTCTGAGACTTCCAAAGGACTGTTATTTAAAGTTTCAAAACTTTATTCAACTAGAGAGGTATAGGGGCTGTGCAAGCAGGAAGTTCATTTCCAGCCACTATCCCCTGGGATTAGCCTCCCCTCTGGCACCAACTCTGCACAAAACATGTCCGAAAACAATTTAGAATGTCAGAAGCCCCCTCCAAACTTGACCCCATGCAAGGCTGCAATGCTCCTGTTATTACCTGCAGCTTCTCATGCACAGCAGCACCCTGGCAAGGGAGCTGTTCTAGCCCTTTAAAAAACACACAATTCATGACTCCTTCTCCTGGTGCTCATCCTTCCTTGCCATTGTTTTATTTCCACATCTGCAAGCTTCTGCTGTGTCAGGGGCTCTGCAAACACCACCCGTCCCAGCACACACCAGATAAGATTGAATTTTATTTATTTCAATGCACAAAGAGGAAACCCTGCAGAAAAATCAGGGGCACCCTGGCAGCTCTGAGGCTGCATCAGTATTTCTTCTCTCCTCTGTTTTGCTGCATTTTTTGTACTGAGAGTTAAAACACAGCCACGCAAAGAAATCAGGCCCAGGTTATTCAGCCTCTGGCTTTTGCTATGGATCCTGCACTAGATTAAAGAGCTCTTTAATAGAAGTGATTTTCTCTGCAGGAAGGTATTTAACCACAGTCCTGCTGGCCACCTTTGTGGCAACTTGAAAAGCTCAAGGAGGTCTGCATCCCACTCCAGCAATCACTTTTTGATACCTTTTTTAAGGAGGTGGTCCCCAGGGCACCCTGATGTGGATGGTGGGACAGTGCAGTGGCCAGAGGGACAAAGTGCCCCCACACTGTCCAGTGAGCCCAAGCTGCCACCAGCTCCCACATCACCTACTCTGCATCATGCTCAGCACAGGGCACAGACCATGGGGCAAACACTGAGGCTGGGGGACAAGAGGGGACTTTCATCCTGTGCAAAAACAAACAGGGATTTGGTCAAGTGATTTTCTTCTTCTCATTGATGGTTTTCTGAGCCAACATAAATTAATAAAAAAAAAAAAAAAAAAAAAAGTCAAATCTTCTGAGAGGCTTCCTCAACCTATTTACTTTCATTTTTTTAAAAAGTATTTCCCGATCAGCTGCACAATAAATTATTTGCCATGTCATTTATTATGCATTATTTACTTAATACATGGTAATTTATGTTGACAATGGCAATAATTCTCTGTGCTAAAGGTGCTGGATGCTGACTAGTCACCAAGGGAGATGCTACTACCTAAGCTGAACAAAATACTTCACAGTCATTTCAAACATCGGTAGTTTGATATTAGCTTTGAGGAGACAGAAAACAGCATAAATGTCTAAAATATCCTCCTAAAATTTCTCTCCACTGAGGTATTTTAGCACCTATTGCATCACAGGACCAACAGAACTTGATCATCTGGGGTTAAAAGGATGGAGGAAGGTAAGTGACAAGTCATACAGGAAACTCCATATTTTGCTATCAATAGTTAATCTACTGTGTCACGTTTCTTAGAGAACTAAATGAAATGCAGCAAGTGCTGTGTAAAATTGGAGCTAGGGAGCAGAATGATTTTGTAGAGCAAATAACTGTCTCATACTGGCTGTTTTATGCCCTATTGAACAACCAGCAGTTTATGAAAACAAAGTTTCATAAATACTGGTGGAGATTTCCTTCCCAGGAAGCGCTCTGTGGATTTAGAGGGGCTCAAATGAGAGTGTGGAGAGTAACCTGAGGGCTGAGGAGTGAGTCTGTGGCCAGTGCTGTGGGTGAAGAGAGAGCAGCAAGAAGCTTTGGGGCAGGGAGGCTCCTTCTGAAGGAGCATCACTGCTTTGCTCTATGCTGTCACAGATGGAGAGGCTCAGCAGCTGGAGCAGCACAGGGAGCATAAAGAAACCCAGTAGTCAGAATTTTGAGCATCAGAGCCCATAAAAGATTACATATTAGGAAGAAGTTAGAAATTCTTCCTTCTGGGGGTGAGGCACCCACAGGTTGCCCAGAAAAGCTGTGGGTGCCCCATCCCTGGAAGTTTTCAAGGCCAGGTTGGATGGGACTCTGAGCAACCTGGGATAGTGGAGAGTGTCCCTGCCCAAGACAGGGGGGCTGAAATGATCTTTAAGGTCCTTTCCAACCCAAAGCATTCCATGATTCTATTTTAAACCTTGCTGCTGCTGGCCGGGGTCCCAGCACCTCTGACAGAAGGGACAGAGCACAAGCACTCAGCACATGGATGCAATTGCAATGGAGGAAAAGGGACACTTTGAGGGCTCTCCTGGTCAATTCCTAGGAATAGGATGGAGGAAAACTTCTGGGAATACCCCTGGGGACTGTGAAAAGTAGGATTTAAATTTTAATTTTTTTTTCAGAAGACTGCACAGAAAGCAAAAACACCCATGCAAATCACATACAGGCTCACTGAGGCTTCTTGCCACACACCAGGGCTCATCCAGTAGGAGAAAACACACTGAACCTCGTAGAGCATTAAAATCCCAATGGAAAAAGCCTGGTCATTAAATGACCTGGTGTTGTGGTACACGTGGCTGTTTGCATTTTGGAGTCATTTTCACATACAAGTCCCAAGCCTTCACCCAGAGCTCTGAATGCTCTGTATCACCCACGGCACATGACCTCGGGCCTCAGCGTTCGCTGAGAGGACTTGGCAGACACAAAAATGTATTACTTTCATCTCAACTAAAAACCACCATGACTCAACCTCACCTACAGCGTAGGAGTAAGTCTGACTTTACTTATAAAACCAGGATTTTTGCCAGATGCTATTGCAATTAGAAATACTATTTTTAACACGTCAAGTGCAGCTAATTTTTTTTTGAAAGTTAAATCATGGTGAATCAAAATTAACTTCTATTAAATGAGTCAGGAACAAACACTTAATACTGCAATCAAATATTTTCATCTGTTGCCCTCTTGTCATCCTTACCTCCAAAAACGACCAACAGCATTAGCACAACACACAGACACACACGAGCTTAGTTTATGGGATACTCCAAGACACACAAAACAACTTTCTGTGTGGATTTCTCAAAGACAAGCAAAATTTAAGAAAACAAAGAAACCATTATTCTGAACCACGTTGGTAACGCTTCAAAAATCTGGATTGAAGAATTATTGACCACCTCTGAAAGCCATTTTACTGTGAGAAAAACACAGTCTGAGCAACACTGGGTCTGAAGAGAAGTGCTAACTCCCAAAGTATCAAGGCCCTGAAAGCAAAGCAATAAAATGTATGTTTTATGAAGTTTCCTTCCAAGAAGGCTCCATCAGTTACAGCCCACATGGGAAGCGGCAGGCGGCCAGCACCAAGGGCTGTGTTTTTGCCATAATGTGCTAATGCTGGCTGTATTTTATACCTCTCTGGACAACACCACAGCACCCCAGCTCTCTGCTCTGCAGGATATAAGGCTGAGATTGAACATACCATCATTTTCAAGCCTCCCTTCATCTCTCTGCTGAAGCTACACCACAAAACCCACCCCGCACCCCTCTCCCCTCCTGCAGCTCTGCTGGGCTCTGCCTTGCTGGCTGGATGCAGTCAGCAAGCTTGGCTGGTGTGAGAGAGGGCGAGTCAAGGAGAACATTGCTGTCGACAGCTAACTTTCTGGCCTGGCCCTCTGAGCTTTTTTTATGTTTAAATGATGTGATAAAAATCAGCAATGAATTATGCAGCATCACTTGATAAGTCCAACCCCAACAGTTCTTGAGAATCCCATTTTCAAGTTAAATTGGAGTTTGATCCTTTATCTCAAAGCTTTAATAAACTAAGTGAGCCATGTGCTGCACTCTCCACTGAATTGTTCTTCAGCAGGCTGGGGTGCTCTCTCCCTCCCCATCCACAGGCACACAGGAAGCTCAGGAGCTCTCTGTGACCTGCACAAGGGCAACTCCTGCAAAACAAAGGTCTTGCCCTCTGTGCTGCAAGCAGTTTAATTTGCCAGCCAAGTTTTTCCAGCCTTGCATCCACCAGTTACCCCTAGGAAACACCCATTACTGTTGCTGTCATTCCACACTAATACAAGCCATCCCTTTGGGAAGTGCAACCGTTTTTCCTTGGCATTTGCTTGGTTCCACCCACTCTTTGAAGACATCTTTGCAGTGTCTATAAGCCAGCAAGTCTTGCCCTGATCTTTATCTCAGTTTAGCAGAGTTTCACCTAGAGAGCATTCCTGGTCCTACCCCAACACTGCTCTCCCAGTCTGGGAGGGTGATGATTCCTAACTGATTCTAGGACAACTGACCACTCTCTCCTTTGTGGAATCATCTGCAAGAAGAATGGCTGTAGCCATTAATGGGACAAGTATTTTGATGAACTATCGCAGCACTGCTTGCTGTAACATTTCATACTGCAGCCAGCCCCTCTCTTGCCAAATGATGGAAGAACACATCTGCAGAAGTACGGGTTTCTTTTTGTCCATCTATTTTCCCCACTCTGGGCAGCAATTTTAAAGATTCCAGCCATGAGAACTTTAGTGGAGAGGCTGAACAGGTGCCTTGCTGGAATGTTAACCACAGTTCAGGTTTCTGGACTTCTGGGACTTCCCTTTGAGCACTTTTTGGAGATGGGGTGCAGAGGGTGAATTGTAAGACCCTCAGGATCTCAGCATTCAGCAAAGCAGCGCTGGAGATGCAAGCTCAAGTTTCATCCTATGGATGCAGAGCAGAACATCACTGCACAATCATTTTCCATTTGAGAGGTTGGAAAAAAGGACACTGAGAGAATAAATCCAAATGTCCAAAACGGGAACAGCTTTCTCGGGCCCACTGCAGAGCTACAGCATAAATGTAGCCACCATTGAGGGAAAACAACAACACACACCTCTAACAAAAAGCATTTATAAAGCTCTAAAAGGCTGTGCTAGCTTGTGCCACTCCAGGCCTTGACTTCCTGTGCCTCATCCGTGACGTTACCAAAATGGACAATGTAATTAATTAAATTAAAATGCATTAAGCCATCCAGCAGGAAGGCAAAGCTGCCTATTTCAGTTCTCCTGAAGTACCAATTATTACAGCAGGGGGAAAGAAAACAGCCATCATCATAGCCCTGGTGCCATTAAAATAAAATCCAGGGGGAAAATAAGCATAAGGAATAGCAAAGCACAATGTGCAATTGTGGCCCAGTAAAAACTGGGAACAAGAACAGTCATTGCAGAGAAAAACAGGCAGAACCAGGAGTGAAACAGGCAAGCTGCCTGCTCCCTGCACGACTCCAGGGCAGTCCCAAACGAGCAGTGGCCAGTGGCTCATTATACTCACCCACAGAGACTGTGCTGGACAGCCAAGTCATGAACCCCCAAAAAGGAGGCAATCTCTCCATAATTTGAAGCCAAATTACTTTGGTGTAGTAGCCAAGAACAGAACCTGGCCTGGGAAAGGGATCAGCTTCCTCGTTAAGAACATTCATCTCTACACCGACAGCATTTTTACAGAGAAGGACTCTAGAAATACCAGAGGATGAGAGCGCCTGCATCTCAGCTGCAACACCCAAGCACCACCACCACCAGTGTCTGGCTTGGTAACAGACATGAAAATAAAACACATCTTTGTCAACTGATGCTGCACGTAGAAGGAAACTCACTGTCCTTGCAGGAAACAGCCTTCAAATTGCAGCCAATGCTTTGAACAAGGTATTTGTTCCCGTATCTATGGCAGCAGCCTTAGTGTCTCCACAGGCATTGGGACAGACCAGTGGCCTTGCATGCCAGGCCACACAGAGCCAGCCTGGAGCCAGCTGAAATGCAACAGAAGCCTGGAGGATTGTCCGCAAAGGAGGAAGTCTCTTCCTGAGTAATTCTTGTGGGTGCAATTCTTTTGAGCTCTCAGCAACTAAACGGAACAAAATAAACACTAAGACATGCCCTGTGGATGTTCAGTTGGAAGATGGCCCCTGGCTTTGTCCACAGCACATTGGTCCCTTCCTTGCCCAAACCTGCCTGCCCCAAAGGACCAAGTGATGCCACCTCAATTCCACTGGCTGATGCATTCATTGTCTGAGCCAATTGTCAGAGAGAGGTTGCAGCATCCACATGCAAGTAAGGCCTTATTCTGCAGTGATGCTGAGATACAACATCATCCTGAATCCTGATGCACAAGGATGAAGCACTGGGGGCCAGCAAAAGACATTTCCCATGGAAAGCATCCTCCAGTGGGTCTCTGTGCAGCAACACCATGCTACACTCTCATGCCAATCCACCTCAGTTTCAGCAGGACCACAGTAAAAAGAAGGCTGTATGGATTTTATTAAATCGAGACCTTCCCTGCCATGTCCAGAGATGTTGATACGCAGCATCTGCTGTTAGAACATTTATCTTCTGGCATGAGGTGTGTCATAGATAGAACCCCAAGAGCCACAGGCGAGAGATGTGGGCATGAGGTTGGAATACCTTGGTGATAATTTACTTTCACAAATAAAAACAGAGAAATGATTGCAGGCATGGGATGCTCAGTAGATAGCTGAAAGAACTGATTTGGATCGACAGCTACACATTCCTGCAGCTGCAGGAGAGAGGTTAAGACACAAAACTGTTCCCATAAAATACCAGTTTATCACAGCCACCCTGCCAGTCCTCCTCCATCTTTCCATAAGAATAACAATAAATGGTTTCTCCATTATTTTGCTATTTCCCATGCTGCACAGAGCAAGAACCACCACCAAGATCAGAAAGTTCCTGTAAGAGATTGCAAGCCTGATTCCTCGGCTTTGTCCTGCAGACTTCTGAGAGAACCTGCAGAGCCATTATCAGGGCTGGCTCCCATCAACGAGCCTTTCATCTGCTAAAGCCTCATATTGACACTTGCTTATTTATAGCAACTGCACTGCACCATTCATTTAAACACATCAGCATTTGTGAATAAAAGATAAAGTGGACTTTGAAGCATTGGCCTCAAAACACACCAGCCAGAAACAGGAGACAAAGCCCCCTAAAGGTGAAGCTGCAATTGGTTGTTGTCCCTCAGCTCCCTGAGACCTGATCTGTACCTGCAGAGGATGCACATCCATTCCCCAAACCTCCTTCTTTCCAGCCAATCTTAACAGCACCAAAAGGTTGCAAGGACTCCAGTATTTCTTGGCTTCACCCAACTCACCTTTAAATTAACTGCTCTTAATTATTTCCTTTGATTTAGTACACTTTAGGTACAAAATGCCTGCTACAGATCTTTGCCATCAATGTTCACTGTCAGCTGTCAACATTTCCATCATCATCATAATTCTATTTAATCACCAGCTCTCATTGAGACTTACCAGCAGCAAAACAAACAGAACTGTTCACAACTTGACTGCAAAGAACAAGCCAGCTGAAAAGAGAGAAGAAAAAAGGCTCTAATCCCCTCCAGCTGCCGCAAACATGATCCAAAAATATTGAAAAAATCCAGGGATAACATAAATATTTAGCGACCATGGTGTGAAGTGTGTGCACTTTTCACTTCATATCATGCACTAGTGAAGCCAATTTTTAATTAACCAAAACCAATGATAAAACTCCAAGCCTGGATCTCCGAGTGGCAGAAGGGCAAGATCGATGCCAAAGAAACTTGGATGCAGATAGAAGCATCCAAGGGCATGGCCCTTCCAAACCCTGTGCAAACATAAGAACCCACTCAGATCTCAAACAGCCTAATTCAGGGCCCACCTCATGTCAGTCTGAAACAGCTGAACAGGGTTAATTTGGATTTAAGTGAGTAAAGGAGAAGAAAATCAAGCCTCCAGGATTCAGCACTGATAATCATGTGGCTTTATGACACAGCTCACGATACTGTATATCTAATCGTTTCAGCTTTTGGCATCCGGCTTCTTAACCATAAAACATTTGGGTCTTTGAAAAACGAAAAAAACAACCAAAAATTCAGTGTTACTCAAGTGCATCCAGAGAACTCAAGATACAAAAGAAGTTGCTGCTCCCTAATTCATGTGATTTTAATGTCACAGTCAAACATATTTCACAGGGAGAAGCTGCTGCGTGTGAGCTCAGGTTATAGTTGCTGCTATGTGGAGCATCATACACACATTATTAGTCATGCAAATCGTGATCCAATTTGAGCTTAAATCCTCATAGAATTCACATCTCTTTGAGAATAGTCCAAGAGCTCAAATAAGAGGCTGAATTTCAGCTTGGCTGAGCCCATTAACAGCTGATCAGCAGGCACCTCCAACATGCTCCTGCAATCCCAACTCTCTGGGTAGAGTTAACTCACACGAGTCCAGTGGGAGCACCTCCTACAGCTCTCCACAGTGCAGTCAACACTCCAGCATCCAGATGTGCATGAGCAGCTATTTTTGACCTGGTATTATCAGGTACACCCTATTTCAGTGATATTTTTCTGGGTAACTTCTGAATCACAACAAAAAGAAGCACATTCTGCAGCAAAGGAAATTGAGCACTAACTTTTTTTAAATCTTTGTCTTGTTACTTTGCTTCTGAAAAAAACTAAGAAGTACAAGCAGGCAAAAAAGCAGAGGCACTATGCATGAGCCATGGGAGCTGTGCCTTCTCTAGGCACACAGACCCCAGCCTCACACACTGGCTGCATCACCAAACCTGGGTGAGTGCCACTGATGGCATATAAGTGGACTAGTTGATTATGATAAATGTTCACACATGAATCTGCATAATGGCCATGTTTAAAACCATGGCTTTTCATCAGTCTGTTTTACTCCACACCACAAGCTCAGTGTTGTCAGCTGCCTGCCTTAATTATGTCAAGAGCCTGTGGCCCAGAGAAGCATTTCTTTCTCCTTTCTCTCCTAACCCCTTTAAGACCATCATATTCTTTTCTGTAACTGGCATGTGGATGCTCTTCTTGGTAGCAGGATGCTCAATCCCTTTTCAAAAACCAGCAAAATCCTGCATTTAGGCCAGTAAAAAGGAGGAAAGCTTGCTTTTTTTTTTCTGAATTTTTTTTTTTTTGCTTTTTTTTTTCCCTTCCTGCAGCACCATAATATGTGATAAAATGTTATACTTTTAAAAGCAGAAAGGTTTCATTGGAAGCAGCATGTTCTAAAGCATCATTTTCAACACAGACAGCAGGAAAACACTCCTTTAACATGGAAAGAGCTCTCTACAGGAATAGGGTAGGTTTGAGATAAACTGCTTTTCTCTGCACTGAGATGAGCAGCACTCTGGCAGCCAGAATGAGGGGCAGCAATATGATGCAGCAGTTCTGATGGTCCTACCAGACACAGAAAAATACACATCTCCCCTTTAAACATCTTCTGAACCCTCTCTCCCACAAGTGAATTGACAGCCTGCGGGAAAAAAACCTAGTTTGCTCAACACTAAGTGCACAATTTTGTGCTAATGCACAATTCTGGGTCCGCAGAAGTACCACACTCCTGTGGCCAGGCACAGCAGGGAACCACTGCTGAAATCAATATTGTTTATCAATGAAGGGAAAAATACATCCAAGTCTTTGAAGACTTCTAAGCTCATTGTAATGAAGCTTCCTGCTCTAATCTAGCCTGTGCACACAACAAAACCGGACAGATTTCTGTTTGCAATTCCTGCATTTTAAATAATTCACAAAGAAATCAAGACAGCTTATCAGGGCGCACAGGGAATCACAGTGGATGTGGTCTTGCTGCAGTGCTCTTCCCTCCGATGCCTGTTGCCCCTGGTTCTGCAGGACAGTCCTTTGGTGCCATAAATGTTTTAGGAACAGCCCAGGACAAAAGGCCCTCTGGAGACTTCTCCCACCACTGGGGGAAACAGTGAGATTTCATACACACTTTTTTCCTCTAGCAAAAAAGCAGTGCTGGCAGAAAGGGTGAAACCTTCAATAGCCAAAAGAGAGGCAAAGGCAGACCTTGCCAAGTCAGGCCTTGCTGGGATCTGCATTCCAGTGGGAGCATAAAGCCTGTGGGGAGCTCCCCAGCAGAGAGGGCTTCAGCGTTCAGAGCAGTGGGATCTGCCACAAGACCTCGGTGCTGAGCAGGATGCAGCCAGCCCTGGCACCGCTGCCTGCCCCAGGGGCCCTGGGACTGGCCTTCATCACTGCCACAGCCGAGTCCTGAGCACTGCCAGCAGCCCTGCTCCACCCTCAGCCCAGGGCAGAGAGGGGCGTCCAAGGAGAAGCCTTGGAATAACAGAAAGCAGACAACATTGGAGGGTGGGGACACGTGTGGGTACACGTGCAGGAACCGGAGGGAAGGCCAGGGAACCCCCCCAGGGAGACACAGCCTGACACCACAGTGAGAATGCATCTTCAGTGCAATGTTTTCCCCTGTTCTCTTACGCTTCAGCATTTCCACTCAACCATGTCCAGCCAAGCTGTTGTTACTGGCCACAGCATTGCTGCCCCAGGGCTGAATTAGTGCTTCTTCTGCAGCCAGCTCTGCTCTTGCCTGAAGGGCTGCCAGGGAGGGAGTGGAAGAAGGCTCCTTCCAGCAGCCACCCTCGCGGCATGGACGTGCAATACTTGTATAATTCACTTTGAAGCTCCCTGCCTCTGGGCATGAAGCAGCAACCAACATACAGTTGATCTTGCTGTAAATTCCCAGTCAACAGACAGCATTTCTCAGCACTGGTGTCTTCCCTGATGTGTTTGTCAACAGCCTTTGCCCCTCCCAAAGAACAGTTTTTTTGGAGGTGAGGACGTAGCAATCCTTTTCCTGGGTTGGATGCCAGTGGTCCAGCGTGTCTGCCCACTGAGGCAGGGGCTGCTGGAAGTGTCAGGGTACCTGGCACACACCTTCTGCAACTTCATCCCTTGCACCTCTATGTTTTGCTTTCCCATGACAAGCACTTACTGCCAGAAGCTATTTTTCATCTTCCAGTTTTAGTTTTAAAACCAGGAAAAAATCAGCTTGCTTTCCTGATAAAAATCAGGAAGCCTTAGAAGCAACTTTATCTAAAGAAACTGTTTATAAATGATGAAGAACTGTGGGAAACTGTTCTCACCAGAGTCCACCTGGCTTGGAACCAATACTCTGATTCTTTTTCCACAAGAAACCTCCCCAACTGAATACGTTCATCAGCCATGTGGTAGAAGTCCCATCAAAAATACCTCTGCAGGGACTCACCTACCCAGAACCTCTTTCCTGGGCCCCCCAGGGCTCCATGTCCTGAGCCCACCTGAAGAGTGGAGTGCGGTCCCGAGGCTGCTCAGCTACAGCCCAGAACCCCTGAGGTTCCAGGAACAACTCACTTCTCCCCCAATTGCTTGTGCAGCTGCCTCCAACTTACAGAGAGCACTGTGATCCTGAAGTTCCTCATGCATTTCTGGAACCTGGAGGATGAAGAGCAGGAGATGGCACAAGTGGACTGCTGGAGCAGACCTGTGCAGGGGAGTGGGATAGGTCAGTATTTCCTGCAGGAAGCAGAGCCACGTCAGGCCTTGGATGGAGGGGCAAGCAAACCCACAGAAAAATCTGCTGACACTCTACAGCCTATTTCTTTAAATCTAGTGCATTTTCCCCTCCCCTAAGAGCCAAAGGACTTCTCAGCCCCAGCTTTTTCTGATGTTCACATTTAAGTGTTCTGCTAAATAAACATTCCATTGCAAAGGTGCTGCTGGATGCCTCCCTCTCCCCTTGCCAGGCAGGGCAGCACTGTAGAGCAATACACTGTAGAGCAGCCTGACGGTCCTGATAGCTTTGGGAATAAGATGGCACTGGTCCCAGTGAGCACCAAACCCCCACAGCTTGGGGATTATGTTACCCTTCAACCTGTCATCCATCAAAACCCAGAAACCAATCTCACCCAGTGCAAGAAAAATCAATACCTTTCTCTTTCAGCACCAGGGGATGTATTTTGTCTCCTATCCCAGGGTCTTAATCAAGGGACATGATCCCAGATAACTTAGCAGTGATGGTTTTGTAACAGCTAAGGACGTCTAGCACATCACAGTGAGTTTTAACCATGGGCCACTTCTCTGGTTCAAAATTCATTCCTGTCAAGAGAGGTTCAACCAAAGCATTAGATGGCGCAGTGCAGGTCAAGCCATGCAGGTCCTTGCTAGAAGGAGAACACCACACACTTCAGGAGCTGAGCTGGAGACAAGCACCAGTGACAATTTGGGTTCTGACTGGACAGCAGCCCAGCAGCACCCACCCCTGTGCCAGCAGGTCACCTCACCTTGCACTATTTCTGAGATGAGGTGCAGGAGCACTACAGTACCTGGGAGCACCAAGAGGCTGGAGATGCTGAGTACTCCTTGGCAGAAAGAAAGTACCCTACCAGTGAACACCCTGATGGGACTAATTACCATGTTAGACATCTGAACAAACAATATTAATCACCACAGTAAACAACTACAATTACTGCTGTGCTGATGAGCAGTGCCACACTACCTTCACCTCCAGTGCCCTGCATGACCACCCCAGCATCAGGTCAGCTGCAAGGTCTGAATTGGTCCAAATAATTCCAGACATTCCTGCTCACCAAACCCATGGTGGGCTCATTTCCCCTGGCAGCCCACGAGCAGAGCAGCAACACACAGCATCACTGACCTGCTTTCCTTCTTTTGGCATGTCCTTTGCAGAGCACAGCTGCAAAGTGGGCAGAGACGTGTTGCTGAGTAGCATTTTATTTTCAAAACCTTTTGCACTTTGCTTCCTTCTTTTGGAGCAGACAGGGAATGCTCTTTGGAAGAGAAAGGTGTTTTAGCACTTTGGTAGCTTCTGAGCTCCTGGAGGAAGTGCAGTGACAAGAGACAGACAAGGACATGACAGTGCTTTTGGTCCTGACATGGCACACAGAGCTGGATCCTGTTCCCACACCAACAGCGCCCAAGGCAGCTCATGGGCAGCCCCATAACTCTGCTGGGATCAGCCAGCACGACTGAGCCTCCCATCGACCAGGAGACACTAGGGAGAGCTGGACTGTTTTTAGAGCCTCTGGCTTGGCAATGAATTTAATTTCACTTATTTACAAAAACAGCATTTTTGCATCAAGCCCGGGTTAAAAGCATAAATAAAACATTTTATGTCACACTGGATTTTCACAGAAGGAATCAATAGAGTTTTGATTTAGTAATAATGAGAAGAGAGCCCTGTTTACTACCTGTCAGAAGGGCAACAAAAAGCTCCAAAGACTCTCACTCCCTCTTGGCACTTTCAAGCTGCTGCATTGCACTGGCAGTGCAGGGAGCAGCCTGTGGTATCCCGCATGGCAGGGAGAACATTCCAAACCAGGAAAAAGCAGGCACAGCTCTTACATTTTTCCCCTTTTAACTTTTCCTGATGGCCTCACTGGTTTGAGGTTTTTGGCCCTTTTCCATCAGGGTTTCCAAGTGCTCATATTGAGGGGGTTTGCATTAAAAGCATCTGAAATATCTTTGCTTCACACACAGGACCTGCAGCCAGGCTTGGTAAGGAACAACTCAATCACCCCTCTGCAGCAAGGGGCCCAAATCCTACAGATTGGGCATGTTGCACTCTCCCCTGCAGATCCCTACCACCCTCCACAGCCTCTCCAAAACCCCACATCCAAGACTGAAGATCATGCTGCCAGCTAAAAAGTGGCTGGAGCACAGCACAGCAAGAGCACAGAGTTGCTAACCCCTGGGGTTCCCCCCCTCCCCCCAAAATGCATCCTGAGTTGACCAATGCCAAATCCAAAGAAGAAACAAGGCAGCAGCTCTCCAGGGAACCACAAGGCATCACTGAGCCCTTTCCCACGGAACACCTATCCACCCTTGTGCTGCTCCTGCTGGATGGCAGCAGGAACGTGGGAGAAGCCAAAGCCTTCCTGTGTTGGAGGATGTTTTGCTGCTAATTAGGCTGGAAGTGCAGCATTGCCTCTCTGTGGCCCTGGCAGACGTCACTCGGTGTGACCTGGGCACAGGGGAGCGACGGGCCAAGGCAGGCACTGTCTCATTAACACAGACCCACTCCCAGCCTTGCGACATCCTCCTCCCAGGTGTCACCAGCTCCCACTGGATCCTTCTCACTGGGACTGGAAAACACAGAAGCATGAACTTGTTTGCTCATCCCTATGTATCCAGGTGAGGAAGATGAAAGGCTGCAACCAGCCTAGAACAGCACCAAGCCCCTGCTTGGGCTTGTCCCCTCCACACCTGAGAGAGTAGGAGGCTGTGAGTGAATAAAAACCCCAATCCTCTCCACAACATCCAGAGTGATTTTCAAATCAAGTCTGCTCACGTAACCATCATCACATACACGGGACTTCCAGTTAATTAGTTTCTAATGTTATTAATTACCTGTCTTGCAAGCATTTTACATCAGACGCACAATGTTTAATTTCATACATAAGAACCCAGAGCACTCAACTACCAATATTAATTGGGAGGACTGTTTTTAATGCCAGTCTCATTTTCACAGCACACTACTAGTACTTACATGAGGAAAGCTCTGCTACATCCCATCATCTGGCATTCGGTTATCACCAAGAAGCACAAGAACCACATGCTGTTGTTTAATTAAGTCTCTGTAGCACAAGGGGGGTTGCTGTGTTTTTCCTTATGAAAAAGACCCCCTGGGTACTCAGCACTGCTCCTGTGGTGCCCTGAGCCCCTCCACAGAGCGCAGCCCTGGGGACTCTCCAGGCAGCTTTTGTGTTTTCCTCAGATGTTTGCTCTCGCTGCCTGCCCCTGAATGGGCTTGCTTTGCAGTTTATTTCGGGAGGATGAATATTGCACTTGGAGCACGTTTCACAGAATGCTTATACCCCACTTTGTCACGGAGTTGCATGCTGCTTCTTTCATCCGTCACTCACCCTGAGCCTGAGTGGAGGCAGGAAAGAAAGGGTGGGTGTGGGAAAACTCTGGTTTAGCACTGTCTGTAAAATAAAATGAGGCTTCTCTCCATGGGTCCATTTGCACAGAGAAAATGCCCAGCCTCATTTGCACATATTGATAATGACCACAGCCACTACTACTCCAAGCCAAAAGGCTCTGAGCTCAGTGTGAGGAAGAAGGAGACTGTGCTCCTTGTAGACAGCAGCCCCATGGACCAAAGGAGCCATCACCAAGCCCACCTGGTGAGCTGGTACAGCTCAGGGTGGACCAGCAACACCAGGGGGCTCCCAGCCCTTGCCATGCTGCACCCACATTCCTCCAAAGCAAAAGCACCCAGGGGTTCCCCTGTGCTCCATGCTGACTCCAGGCCAGCTGGGTGCTGTCTTTGCTAACTTGCTTGGAAAACCCCCATGATACTTCAAGCCAAGGGCTCTCAGCTGCTTAAAACAGCTCTACAACTGGGTGAAGTAGGAGACAGTATTAGCACAATTCTGATGATGAGGTGCTGTACAAACTCTGTTTCTATGGAAACACCATATTACAACGCTATTTGGATATTCATTATGGTTTTCTAATTCTTATAAACCTATTTAGTCCATAATTCCCATTTATTTCAAGATCCTCTGTGAGATCTGTGTGACTCTGCAAACTGCAAAGCAGACCCTTGCTTTGAAAGACTCTGCTCACCAGGGAGAACTTCTCTCCAGGAGTGCTGGGGCCAGCATGACTGCAGAGGGAAGTGAAAGATCCTGCTCTGTATCTGGACTAAGAGAGTCAAGAAAACCGTGGCCTTCTGTGACTTTCTTTGAAACTCCTGTCATGGCACGTTAAACAATTTAAACCTTAAAATAGACTGAGAACAAAAGGATAATATCATTAACAAAAAAACAGACAGAAAACTAAACCAAAACCAAGAAAAAACCCAGACAGTAGAAAAGCTCACAAGCATAAATCAAGAGAACAGAAGAAAAATGATCACCAAATCAACATCACTGCTTTTAGACAATTACCAAAGGACAGAGCACAGCCATCTGCTAGAACATGGATCTCTTGAATCAACAGGGCAAGCACAGCACTGCTTATGCTCCTGAACACTAGCTTCCCTTATGAACCTCAGACAGACTTGAGGAAGAAATCCTTCCCTATCACAACCAGGAAAGAAGAAGGGGCTGCATACACAGAATTCAACAAAAGAGCAACTAAAACTGGAGCTTCCACTCTTAAATGCAGAGATTCCCTTTTTCTACCACCTTCCCCCTTGCAAAGAGAGCAGACTGACAGAGGAGCCTCACGGTACATTCACAGGCACCCAGCTCAGTCTGCAGCACCTCAAGTGATGGCAGCAATGGGGTCAGCTAGGAGCAACTACAGCCCTGAAATTACAGCATACTTTTATTAAATAGTAAAAAAACCCAAACAACTTTATTTCTCCTCCCGGCATCTCCAGCACGTAAGGTTATAGCAGAGCTCAGTGCTGCAGGCAGAGGAGGATGTCCACACATCTGAGAGAGGGATCTGCCACCTCCAGGCACAAGCAGGATCTCTGGGCTTGCCACAAAATCCAGTGTCTTATCTTCCTGGGTCTAGGTTATGGTCTGTCTGCACATTCCTCTGAACCACTGTGGATCTGATCCCATTTAGCAGTTCTCTGTTTACTGCTGGGCAAGCATGGGGACTGTACCATTAACACCTTGAAAACAGACAGAAAGCAACTGAAAGCTTCAGACATTAAATGATACACCAAAGGAAACCCACAATGTTATGCTGCAAACACCACAAACAGGAACCACGAGCACTTTGCTGGTTATTTAGTGTGTACAAGGCCCCAGCCCCAGCACTCTCTGTTTGCAATAAGACCCATGGCCATATCAGCAGCACCATCTGTGACTCCATCTGAGCTTGTAAGCTAAGCCACACTGGACACAGTGCTTTCAGCTAGAGCAGCTATTCCCTGCTTCCCTGGTGTGCAATGCCAATGACAACAAATTGTGGCTGCCTATTACATCCCAGAAACGGCCCCACTGCAGCAGCAGAGCTTACTTAAAGTTAAATCTAATGTAATATGCACTTAAATATGCACGTGCAAAAAAACTCATGTGGCACTCTAGGCACAAGCATTACTAAGTCTAGATGTTCATTACCAATTTAAGGTATTAGTTTAAGAACAGCTATAAAAATGATCTATGCAAACAAAATGGCCATCTCTAATAATCTTGACAAAAGTAAAAAAATTACAGCGCACTATAATTACATTTCCAAAGTTAGAGGAATCACCACGTGAAACAAGCGTTCATGAGATGCTACAAAAATGTATCACTACAGGAACACATCTCTGCTGGAGCAGGGAGTGATGGAAAGCTGTTTGCTTATTCTTAGCCTCTAGAGGTCACAGCCTCACAGTTAAATCCCTGAAGTTAGACAAGCAGTCGCTATTTTTGCTCCAATACATGATTTATAAGACCTTGCAATCTTTTAAACAGCCCAATTTAAGGTCTCAATTTTGTGGACATCAAAAGAAACTTTGCTTTCTAGCTCCATATAATCTACAGGGTTGAGCACAGGAAGGGTGTCGCAGCAATGCTTCAGCTCCTGCAAGTTGCATGGGTCCAATTTGCAACCCATGGTGCTGAGATGACAGGAGTGGGTAAAACTGCCGAAGCATGAAATTGGTTTAAAATGATGAAGTGAAGATCTGTTTTGCTTTGAAATCAAACCACATCTGAGAACACTAACGGCAATCTATTCTCCCCTGAAGTCTGATCCGTACCATTGTTTTTCATCCTCTGATTTTCTTGTTTGGAAACCAAAACCTACCTATACAATTACCTGTGAGCTTTTCACTTGACCAAATGTCATCAGGCTGTTTGCAGCAAGTTCTTGAAATAGAGAGGACAAAATGCCTCCTTGCCAATTCCTCCAGACCTTGAGATACAGAACACCATGACCTTTCCTGTGCCATTCTGGAGTTGCTCCCCAAGTTGCTGTAAGTCAGGGCCAGCAGCAGAGGCCAGCTGAGCAGAGAAATATTTCTGGCAGTGACGGACTCCTCAATCCAATCACCCAAGTGTGGCAATTATCTGGAGCCATTTCAACATTCCATGGAATGGTTAAAGGTGGTGTGTTCTCCTGAGGAGCAAGGAGGAAGCTGGGGATGCTCAGATGATGATGGATGCTGGGCTCTGCTGGTGCCAGATGCCTTACCCAGACACTTGAGTGCCAGACCCATGGTGCCACCCCTTCTAGTCTTTGCATTATCAGAAAATACAACATAAATGCATGCTCCTAGACCTTAGACTTTCTCCCAGAGAAAAACAAGCCCTCTCTTTTCACACTGTTCCTTGCTTATAAATAGTTCAAACTCATTAATAACTTAAAAGCAGGTGATGCTTGGTGTGGTTCAATTACAGCTGCAGCATTTAGTGTACTACCACTCTCCAGCATGCCTCCATCATGTACTAGCTTGTAACCAGATAACAGGCTTCCCCAGAGGGAGCAAAACCCTGACTTCCAAGCAAGAAAACTGTTTTTTGTCTAAACTAGAAATTTTAACATGAAAGCACTGCTGCAGGTTTTTTTCTGGACACAGAAAAGCTGTGTCAGAAAAGCAGAAGCCAAGCCCAGGCCAAAGCTGAACGTACAAAATGAGGTTCCTATTTTGCAAATATCACCAGTTAGGCAGTGAGGACCTATTCTTCCTTCTGCCTCAGTGACTGCCTGCTCACATTGAACCACATTGATAGAGAAGTCAGACTTCAAATAAAACATGAAAGGACCTATCTGAGCGGTTTTTCAAATTTCTCTGAGGTCTTGAACAGTTGTTAGAAGCTCAGGTCATAATACAACACTAGAATAAGCTTCATCAAGGCACCTTCATTTAAAACCTACCTTTCCTGAAATCCTTTTTCTATCATCATTCCTACAGTAAGCCAAGCTCATTCAGGCCAAACAGCCCTAAAGAACCCACTCAACTCCAATGTCTTGGAACAGCAGTCAAGAAAACACTCTGAAAGAATAAAAATCAATCTGCTCTTGCTCCCTTCAAACATTACATTTTATTGTTTGGCTGTTAAAAACCTCAACACCACACCAAACACTGCCAGACACTTCGGGTTCACTTCAACACTCACTGTTCACTCCTCACTCCTGTATAAAACGCTGTCCCCATCCTCCTGGGGAGCACAGCCTTCCCTCCACCCCAGGCTCTCTAAGGCAGCACCCACTGCCAGGCACCTTTCACAAACCCTGGCTCTACCACCAGCAATCTTCGTGCCCCGGAAAACTGGACTGGGAACAACTAGAAGAGATATTACTTTGTGATTGTCAGATAACCATGCTCTTGCCAAAATGTGACCACAGGTCCAAACCAAAATAAAACAACAGCATAACCCAGCCTATGTCACCCCACAGAACCCACAGAGACAATGGCTTCTGTTGGGAAAACTGTTTATACAGTAAACAGATTCCGAATCCTTTAATCAGTTGACTCTGAAGATTTCCATTTCTGCTTTATCAGTCTCTTAACAACATACCTACATTTCAAACTACCTCAATGAAAGTATATAAATGTAGGTAAAGCAAAGCTGACAGGTTTGTCTCCAGTTGCAACAGACCAGATTTCCAAAATTTAGTTCAGTATTTCTAATTGCAGGGTGCATTTCCTACTGGAATCAACTGCAGTTCAGCAAAGAAATTGATGAGGTGCTCCCTGTGACTGCTCCAGAAGTCAATGTACAATTCCCATATTGAAGATGGAGCCCTGCTTCTCCTGGGTCATAGAGCCTGGGGTCAGGTCTGCTGCTCATTTTTACTACTACAAGTATGTAAGAAGGGTCTGAGAGGAATATATATCACCATCACTTCCAAATTTCTCTTTTTCCCCAGCTCCTTAGCAACTTCTTAACCTCAAACAAATACAAACTAGCAAATATCCTCTCTGTACCTCTTAGCTAGGCTGAGAAGGTGATTAAAGCAACTGGATCTGCAGGGCAAAAGAAAATGACCATACCCTGCCTCCATCATCTCTATAACCATGGAGCTGCTAAACAGCACTGGTCCCTCTATCCACCCCAAAGGAAACCCACTTGAAATAGAACCTTTGACAACTCTCCTTTGCATATGATGATCCAGCCAGTCCCCCCCCCCCCCATCTTGCAGTCCACCCATCTCCCTAGTTTGGCTACAAGGATGCTGTAGAAGATTACAGTCCAGCTGGCACTGACTGGTCCCACCATGAGTTCTGACAGCAGCTATTAGAGTGAGTTTCATTCACCGCCTCCCTTTCAACCTCTGCCTACTGCTTGCATCCCCTTGCGGATCCAACTTCTGATCCTGACCCATAAGCTCTCAGCAAATGTTACAAAAAGCTACAAATGCCAACATAACCCATAGCAGAAACTGAAAATAACACATACCTACACATGCACAAGATATTCATGTTTATGTGGTTTGAGTTGACCTAGAAATACCCATTTTTCTTCAAATCACTGTTTAATTAAAAAGCAGTACCTCACCTCAGCACCATAAAAATCAAATCAAAACAGATTTAAGCAAATCTGCATGCTGTTTGCTTAAATCAGTTTAAAAGACTGCATTCAGCCCAAGCCCATCTAACTGAGCTGGGCTAGAGTGTTGTTTCTCTGGAGGTTGGTGGTGGTATTTTTAGGAAAACATATACTAAAATCGCTATTAATAGCCACCTACAAAAATTACTAATAGCTATGAGGTCTTTTTTTTTCTTTTTTCTTTTTTAATATGTGCCTTGATACAAATAACCTTCAAAAACCTGAATCATCTGCCTGCTATCAGTTTGAGCCCGATGGCTGTTATTTTGTTATTTTTGAACACTCAGGTGAATCAGAGTTAATACATGCACTTAAGATGGTGAAATCTGGAAGAATCGCATCAGGACAGACTTTTGGGAATGCTCTAAGTGCAGATTCATCAGACTGCCTCAAAACCAAACCATCACTCTGCTAAAAATTACTCAGTTGTAAGCCCCTGTTCATTTGGAAAGACGATGCTATTGTTAGGAAAACACGCTAATTAGGATTCCTGTGCTAGTTTCAGCCTGAGTTTCTCTGCAAAATCTGCCTCTAGCAAATGCTGAATCCATTGCTTTTGTTTAACTAAAACAGGCTTATAATTTCTTTTTCCTTTCCTATATTTTACAGCTGAGATTTGCGTAAGAATTTCAGTTTAGAAGCAAAAGAACTCTTGCCAAGAACACATTCCTGTAACATTGCAATTTGACGGTTTGTTTTATTATTATTTCCCCACATAGATGTTTATTTGCAAATGATTCACCATCCCATATATGCACACAATGCAAGTTAGTGTTTTTCACCTATTCTTTGTCTACAAGGGCCTAGCTACCATGAGCCAACCTGCATATTTAATGTATTTTAAAACAGTTGCATTTGCTGCGTTATTGCTGCGGAGTTTTGGACAGCATCCAAGGGTACTAAGTTTAGCTACAAAACTAGCTCTTTTAAAATAATTTCCTTGTTAAGAAGCAGACTGCAGAGCCTCTGGCTGCTGCTTGGCATGGCAAAGCAGTAAGCTGGGTGCTGCCAGCAGTAGGAAAAGGCAGCAGTCCACAGGCACTTGTGGCATTTCTCCCCATGGGTGACATCCCGAACGGTGCATCTGAGGGAAGAAGCCCTGCTGTCCTGTCCATTCTCCACCTGTGCTGTTTGATGAAACACACAGGACTGATCACATCAATGCTGCCTGCATGGCTCTGGCACAGTGATTTACTGCTGGGCAACCTCAGGGAACACAAATCCACCTGCAGCTGGAATGCAATTTCAGTCATTTAACAACGGTAAAGGGCAGGAAAAGCTCCCTGCAAACACTCCTTGCCCCTTCCTGCCTACCTCCAATCTTGCTGGAACACATGTGCACAGAGCACAGTGTGGCAGGATGTCACACTGGCACAGGGGGGACAGCATGCTGGCACAGACCCTCCTCCTCCTCCTCCTCTTGGCTGCCACTTCAGGTGAACACCACACAAGAAGCCCGTCAGGGCCGGGATGCTGAAGGCCATCCCTCTGGAGCACCCCTGGGGCTTAGTGCACAGGTCAGTGAAGGCACACCTGACAGCTCCAGCTGAGACTCATGTCTGAAAAACTGTAAGCCAGTCCTAGCCAAAGGAAAAGTGAGAACAGACCTGACACCTCTTCTTGGTAGATCTCTTGACAGACCTCCACACACTGCACAGAGCTGCTGCTGAATGCCCAGACCATACAGATATCCTCAGTTCTTCCCTAAGATTTAACTGAATTCAGAGGAACCAATGATCTGTAAAATAGTATGCAGCTGCATCAAAAGAAGTATAGAGTTCTCTGTAATGAATTACTCAGTATGATTATTTCTTTTATGATTTCTGATTTAAATTAGTGTTACTGCAAAAACACCCTACTCCTCCTACCCTTTCTCAGATGTGACTGGCAGAAACAGAAGAGATTTCAGGATTTTTCAAAGGTTCATGTTCAGGGTCTCCTGCAAACAAATCCTTAGTAGTCTGGCCCCAGTCCCAGAAAATAACACCACTCCAGGTGAGATGATCTTCAGGCCATAGAATATTATATTCAATTCTTCCTCCTAAGAAAAAACCCACTCTATAGTTACTTTCTTGGCCTCTGTGTAGAAGCAAGTTTCTTCCACTCACTTAAACTCAGCTTTTATGAATACATTTATAACTACATTTAACTTGCACACAGATCATCCTCTACTAGGAAAACTGAACACTATACTAATCCCAATTACATTTGAGAGAAAAGAATAGTCTATCTCTTTATAATTATTAAGAGAATGTATTCAATTTGCTACTTTCATCTAACAGCAATTACAACTGTTTACCAGTTCTAAAGCACATCCTTTAGGAAGGCATGAGTCATATTTCATGCTAATCACTGTTTATTTGGTATTCTCTTCCAAAAATAAAGGGATCAGCTCACAAACCCTTATACAGAAATGATAAGAGAAAAAAAAAATCTAATGAAGCGGTGTATAAGAAAGAGATTAAAAAAACTAAGATCTTCCACATGCTAAACAGTTTTACAAAGCACCCATTGTAAAATTCATCCCCAGGACAAATGCTGACTGCAAATAAGACTGTTTAAGGCACTGCTTTGAAGCTACTTGGAAAAAATTAGCAGGCTGCTGGTACTGCAAAAAATATCTTCCTTCAAGGAGATTAAGCTAAGTTTTAGAAGAAGAAAGATCCCAGCAAAGAGATGAGATAGCCATGAACAGACCACTAATGAATGCACTGTGTCTCCTGGGCTGTAAAACAAGTCTGTCTGCTCCCGTTTGGTACAGTCTGGGGGTAATGATTGTGCTCCTACAGCAGAGAAATGTCTCCTGCTTCTGACATCCTCAGGCATAGCAGGTTGCAGTGAGCACTTTGCATCCAGCATTTCTCCTGCTCTCTTTGCAGCCCCTCCATCAGCAGTTTTTTGACAATGTCCCTAATACCAGAAACACACACGGAACCTCTCCTCTGTTGTTGAAATCTATAGATGTGAAAGCATCACAGAATTTGAGCAAGAGACTGATATAACATGATTGGTGATTAGTATGGATTGAATGAGCACCTACAGGTTGTATATCTCAAGGAACAACACGGCTGTGTGGCAGGTCCATGTGTTCTGGCAGGGATGTGACCTGAGGCTGGCCTCAGCCATGGCTGCCTTCAGGCATGGAATGCTGTCCAGTCCCCCAGGATCTCTGTGTGCTGGCTGTGTGGGGGCAGAAGGTCAGAGCCCAGCCAGTGAGGATTAACTTGACCTTATCTGGAGTTGGAAAAGACCCAGCTGGGTATAGATGGAGCCCTGCTGGAGGGTCAGTGGAGCTGGTCTGCTGATGGTGACTCTCCTCACAGCCTAGGATAACTCTTCCAAAGCTGAAAGCCCTCACCTGACTGGGTGAGTGACTGTACATTCTGGGTTATGCTTTTTAAAAACAGGAGAATTCTTGAGTTAATCACATAATGAGTTTTGACATCACAAATCTGTACTCACATGTTGATAGGGCTTCAATTGGTTTAATTAGTTTATCTGGTTTAACTGGTTTATATATATTTTATAATATAATTTGAATATATCATTTGTCTCAATTTTATAAGGTGCTGCAACAGATTGTCATCTCTAACTGCCTGTCATGTACACACAAATCAGGAAACCAATAGCTGATGGATCAGCACTGGCTGGCAGCCCTGATCAGCTCCATGTGGCACTGTGGCCTGTTGTGCTTGTGCAAAAATCAAGCTCCAACTATTTGTATTGGCTAATCTAAAACTAACGGGAAGCAAATTCCAGCTTAATCCAATTATTTGTGCTAAATTAAAATCCTTCACTAATCCTTCATCAATGCCTGGTGATTTTAAAGAAGCTGGGAGTTTCTGTAACTGATGGGAAGCTTCCCAAGGTAACACAAGCACAGGACCTGCTGCATGCCAGGCATGAAAGGGTGTGAACCAGCAAGAAATCCCTGGGCTCCATCCCAGTCCTGGGCTGGACACAGGCAGCAGGTCCACACCATGAAGCAACCAGGCCCTCTTCTGCAAGCTGCACAACTGCCACGGAAAAGCAAGGAAAGGGTAAACTACAGGATTACTAAGGCTGAGAAATACATCTTAACTCACTGAGTCCAACCATGAACCCAGCACTGCCAAACCCACCACCAAACCATGCTACCCTTTAGGTTTCCATATGCAGATGTTAGGTTGGTGTGGCACACGTAGGGCACAATTGCCCTAAATAAATAACTGTGTCTGTGTCATAAAATAATGAGAAACCTCAGCACACTGCAAAGATGAACAAAATCTCAGTTCTTGTCCTAATGCAAGCAGCTCCAACCAGAACCGTATGTCCAAACAGGGGTCTGAAGCCCCACCCTGGGGTCTGAGCACGCTGCTCATCCCTCTCTTTACTTAGGCCATCTGTCTCCCTCTCCTCCCAGCTGCTTGTGCATCCAGCCAGGGCAATCCCGGCAGGGCAGTGTAAGCATTTCCACAAACACTGCCCGTAGTGCACTTGCTGTCGGGACACACAGACATCAGTGCTGCCGTCTCAACAGGCTTCACAAGACAGCCATTCACACCAGCACAACCCCCCCAGCAGCCACCACCCACGTCTTTTCCACAGCACCAAAATAAACTCATTCATTAGAACATTCAACAGCATTTTCCCCGCAGAGGAGGAAGATGCATGAAGGCTTCTTCTGAAAGCAGCATTATTCAGTGCTCAAGTTGCTATTTATTTGTTAGATGATGAGCAAGAAAAGGAGACATCGATGTACAACAGTTCTCTTGAGCAGCATTTGAGTTTGTTCTGAATGCGGACGATGGCAGAGTGAAGCCAAGAGGTGCTTCTCAAACCACAGAGAGGCAGAAATCCCTACTTCCAGTGACTCCAGGACCCAGCAGATTTCCAAAAATACTCCCTTGGTGGGTCACAGAGGCCTCGCAGCACACAGGCACTTCCCTCATCCACCCACACTGATGGATGACCCAAGGCCAGCAAGACAACACAAACCATGGGAACAATTCCAGGAGCCCACAGGCCAACAGCATTTTTGCTGGAATAAGGCAAACATCAAGCTTTTTTAAGTAGCACCTTTCTAAATGGAGAGAAAAAAAAAAGAGAAGAAAAGATTATTTCAGCCACTACTGAAAAATAATATGGATTATATTTACTATGCATATCCAAAAAAGCGCTGTTCTGCTTTAGGAGATGTTGGCAAGGACATGACCTTTAATGCTGTGAGTTAGAGCAAAGGATGGATTTAGTGTCAAAGGACCATCTCCTATGGAAAGAAGTAATTACACCAGAAACCCATCTCATGGGGATTTTTATCCAAGAAAAGGTTTTAGAATATAAACCAAAGGTGCTCCTGTTAAGTACAAGCCCTGGAAAATACCTGGAGATTTTGCTCTGATCACCATAGGCTGTGCTCAGAATTAAGAAATAGTCTCACAGTTATAAAAGAACCTGTTGGAGGTTAGGATTTTGCTTTTTCTCTCAGGGAATTTTCTCCCATTTGTTGCTTAAGAGATAAAAACCAGGACTAAGAGAGACAAAAGAAGTGGCCAGGGTGAAGGGGTGCAGCTGGCTGCAGCCCCTTAGCTGGGGCTTTTCTCTTGGGAAGGGCAGCGATAGTTTGATATTTTGGCTGGGGGGTGAGGGGCTGGGCTTGGCTCCGAGCTCTCTCTCGGGACCAGAGGGGAATGGTCAAGTTCTTGACACCGGAGTCTAGCCCGTTGCTGTTTCCTCCTACCGTGAGTGAGGCTTTTGCTCACGAGAACTGGGACCTTATTAACCTCACTGGAAAGTGGGTATAACTACCATCACCTACCTCACCATCTACTCAGGTGCCTCAGGGAAAACCCGGGACCGTGACCCCCTCCCCTTCCCAGAGGGTGCGTCTCCCCGGCTGCGTGCAGAAACCCGGCTGCCGCTGCCCAGCCCTGGTGTTTTCTGCCGCTGTCGCCGGCTTTTTCACTATGCTTTAACCCAACACCCCACATCTGCCAGACGCCCCACAGCTCCTGCAAGGGCTGCGCAGTCTCCTGCTGTGTTTGGTTTGTCACCGTGGGTGTGCCCGCCCTGCCGCCATCACCGCCTGAGGGAGCCGCGGCCGCGCCACAGCGCCCCCTGCAGGCGCGGGGGAATCCTGGCAGCGCCTGCCCGGCCGGGAGCCAGCAGCGCCCCTGGCGGCCGGGAGCGGAACTGCAGCCAAGGGGAAGGTGCCGCAGCCCAGAGCGGCTGGGGCTGGCTTTGGCTTCTGCTCCTCGGGGCTGCCGCGCCCGCTGCTGCCTTGCCTTGCTTTACATCTACACACTGGGAAAGAACTGCTGCTCCTGTCCTGTAACTGTGCCTGAGAGCCCCGTAATTTCAAAGTTATAATAATTCAGAGGGAAGGAGGTAATATTTTCCATTCCAAGGGAGGTTACCGCCTTCCTTGGCAGACACCTATCTTTTAAACAAAGACACAAACCAACAGCCAAAATCAACTAGCAGTGATTCATTAAATTACTAATTAATGAAATTACTAATCAAAGTGGAGGAAAAGAATCGTTATCTTCTAGACATCAGTAAAAGGAGGTTTTGCAAGGTCATGTGGCAAAATCTTAACATTAAAATGAGACCTCAAAAACACACCCAGGGAGAACCATTACAAGAAATCTGTGCACACATCCCTTTCTAAAAACATACTTTTCACTGGGTCACAGATGTCAGAAGTCAAGGTATTGGTTCAAATAGCTCATGTTTCCCCTCCAAACATCTTAGGGCAGAAATCAAATATTTGGGACATTCATAATTCAAGCTTTTTAAATCTCAAAATTAAATTTTCTTAATAAGCTACACATCCTGCACTTCTTCTAAAGGGCTTCTTTTTTGAAAGATTTAATAAACCTTAAATAAATAAATAAAACATTGTACATCAAGAAGTCATAAAGTTCAAATATGATAACCTTGAATTTAGTTTCCTGCACATAGTAATGAAGCTCCAGAGTATTGGAAATTCGTGCTGCTGCAGAGAAAAATAAATTGGGCAGACACAGTGAGTGCTATCCCTTAGTACAAACGAACATAAACAAGATGCAAGAATGCAAAGCCAGCATGTGCGGCCAGCTATAATTTTCTGTGATTAGAGACTAAAATGAAATGTAAAACAACATCCCAGAGTGTCAAATTAGTGAAAGAAGTCATGGACAACACAAAAAGAGGATTTTTGAAAGTCTTACAACCTGTTATAAAAATGATGAAAATGAAAACCATACTCATCTTGGTATATTCACATGGGTTTTCTCCTCAGCTTCCTCTTGCACCCACTGCTGGAGTTTTTAAGAGGAGGCTTGGTGGAGTTTGAGAGGTGCAGGCAGGGTCCCAAGCATCCCCTGCTCCCCTTGGGACAAGGTGCTGGGATGGCACAGAAGCCACAGCCCTGCAGTGCCCTTGGCTGGGGCTGCCTCCCACACTCGCCCTCAGTAGCATCAAAAAAAAAAAGGGATGATACATGACTGGGGTGTTTCAGGCAAAAAACACTGCAAGATGAGCCCTCACCAAAGAGCAATAAAGCAATATACTACCAAATACAAAAAGGTCTCCAGGAAAATAACTGGAGGCTTGAGAGTGTTCCTTCATCCAAACCCAGATATTCTAGCAGATCCCAGCACCAGCAGTGCTCTGGCCGAGGTCATCAGGAACAACACCACACTCATACGAGGTGACACAGCACCTGGCCTGCACACACAATTGAATGTTTTCCATCAAAAGCATGCCACATCCAAGGCCAGAAGCACCTGATGAGCTCAGAAGAGGAGGCAGGCTCACCCATGGGAAATGCTCAGTCCAAAAGGAACAATGGAAACACAGGGGTCATTGTAACCTCCTCAAACTGGCAGACAGTGTACAGGCAGGTGGACATGTACACATGCAAATCCTCATTCCATTGTTTCCTCTGCAACCACAAACATGCCCAGCAAGGGCACCTTAACAATGCACAGTAGGGCAAAAAGGGCTATGGGGTCAAAGTACCTCCCCAGCGAACCAGAGGATATATCACCGTGTGCCATCTCACTGTGCCATAATCATAATTCCCCAGGCACCTTTCACCTCACTGGATGAGCAGCCTGATGGTAAAGAAGGCTACAAGGTTTAGAACAAGAATCTTATTCTGCTGTGGGGTTCTGTAGGAAGGCTGGGACACCAGCCTGGAAACACATCCTTGCACTGAGCTCTCTCCCAGGCAGTTGCAGGGCTTCCTCCCTGCCTCTAAGAAATAAGCAAGCTCAATCCTGAAAATAAGCAGGATTTGTTTTCCCCAGGAGGCTGTGAACAACTGCTTGGTCTAATGAACATTTCAACATCCTTAATTTCTAGCCAAAATGTGTTTCTGGGCAGCTCATCCCCACAGTAATACACTGCCCATAAGCATTGAGCTTCAGGTCTGAAGCCTTGCTAGCAGATGAAGATGCATCTGCTTCCCTGCAGATAAACAGCTCTGCTGAGGAGTCTCCAGACAACACATTAATCCTTCTAAAGTCAGTTGCAATTTAAGGTCATTAAACAAATTTAAAATTAACAAACTCCATGCAGAAAGCTGGTGTAGTGGGTTCCTATGGACTGTCACATCTATCAGCACATCTGTGCATCAGGCTGCTTCCCAACATGGTTCTTCATTATCCCAAGATCTAGAGAAAGCAGTCATTGAACTCGGGAGCCAGAGATGAGGGGAGGCAATATGGAAAGATGTGTTCTCTCTCCTTCTTCCCTTCCATCCCATGCACCCCCTCTGGAGGGCAAGTGGTAGAGTATCAAAGCAGCAGGACCTTACGCCACTGATTTCTGACATTTCAGACACTTTCACAGTATCTGCCTGTAAGACCCTGGTGAAGAGTCTAAGTGGAAGCTGCAAGTACAGAGATGAAAACTTATTATTTAGCATTTCACAGAGGAAGAGGCAGAATTAGGCTAAAAGCTGCTCCTGGGCAGCAGATGGCTGGGGTGGTGGGTCCCAAGGCACAGGAGGGTGTACCTCTGCCTTGGCTCAGATGGGCAGGTGATGCCTCAAGATCTCAAATGGAAGAAGCAGCACAAAGCACAAGACTTCATCAACAAGGGTAGTTAGGAGGCAGGAAAGCGCAATACCAGGAGCCAAATCCAGTTTTCCACAGAAACATTTCTCACCCAAAAGAAGGTGAATATTTTTGCCACAGAAACATTTCTCACCCAAAAGAAGGTGAATACTTTTGCCACACTCTGAAAAGAGGTTCCAAATCCAGCAACCTGTGCACCTGTCCTGTATTCATGGCGATCCCAAAACCAGCTTGTCCTCCCATGCCCAATTCCTAAGGACCCCCAAAAGGCTTTTGCATGTGCCCACCTATAATCAGTCCCAGCAACACCATTTCTAGCCCACAATTCTTCATGCACCAAGGACAGACTAACTGCATGTGAAACTGCACCTCATTTACAGTGGATGAACTGTGTCAGTCTTGGAGACTTCAGAGTATGTGGAGCTGAAGAAAGAAAGGTGCATCCTTATTCATTCCTTTCATCTTTGCTTCAGGAGCCAAAGGGTCTTGACAGATAACTTTTGTTAGTTTATCACCTTGAGAGGGCAAGAGGATGCAGTAGAGAAATGTGTTCAGAACTGAGATCACATAGGGAGAAGAGCCTTTCCTTAAAAGCAGAAGTAACCTCCAGCAGAAAATCATGGAAGATAGGGCTGAATGATCCTGTGAGGCCACCTGACTTGCCAAACTGTCAGTCCATAACTCATGGGCAATGCTTAGTCTTTCCCACCCAAGAGCACCTCACAATTGCTAACACTTGTAGCTTTAGCTGACAGTCTCTCGTTGTTTCTTAACCTTTCATCTGGCAGCAGTATCAGTCATTACAGATTTTTCTTCTAAGACATTCAACTCCAGTACACCTAAAGGGGAAACAAAGTGGGAGGTTATGAATGCCTGGCTCTGTCATCAACCCAGTTCAAGCTACAGCAAGTCTCTAAACTTATTCTACTGCTGCCACAAGACTTTGATATGAGCTTTTCCAGACAGAACTACTGGAACTCCAGCCAAAAAGCACAGTGCAAGAGCCCTGCACAACATGCTTGAACCAAGCACTCAGTAAATTCTTTTTGCCCTGAGGACAGACCAAGCTTTAAAGACACCCTACCACAACTACAAATCATCACAAATGCCTTTCTTGTTATCCTTGGGTTTGCCCAGGAGGCTGCACATCACTAAAGGCACAGCTTGCCTCTCTCAAGGAAGAACTCAGGGAAGAGCATGGCCGATTTCAGCAGCAAAACTGTAAAGCTTCTTTAAAACATAAAGACTGTGATACCTGTGTAGGCCAAAGATCGCTCTAGCCCAGAATCCTAAGGTGATTTAGTTGAGTCTTTGAGCTCATATAAATTTGGAGTACCCACAGTGAAGAGGAGTCATGAGGATCCACCTCCCACAGGTTGTTTGAAGTTGATGCCTGCCGGCCCTTGCACAGTGAGACAGCAGCCAGTGATCCCGTCTGGTCCCTCCAAGCCACATGTGGTTTTGCAGGTTTTGATCATATTCTCACTCCCCACCATCAGTTTTCTATGCAGCATGAGCTCTCCTTTGTGTGCAGCTCTGAAGCTCAGCCCTGCTGCTGGCGGTACAGCTGTCACAGCTGCTCCCCACAGGGTGTCACCTGTGCAGAGAGAGACTGCTGTGGTTCTGGGAGGGATGGGACATTCAGAAGTCAAAAGAAGAATTCTCCTTAACTGAGAGAGGCTTAAGGTAAATGGTAAGATGCAAAAAAAGAATAATTAACCTGTGATCAAATCTATTCATATTTTTTTTACTTCAGTCACATAATTGAAGCCCAAAGACATGGCTGTATGAGATGCTCAGCAGCACCCTGCGGGAGGGGGAAACCAGCAGAGTTGTAACCTGTCCTTCAGGCTGGTTACTACATAAAAAACAAGTTTTTCTCCCCTCAGACATAAAACTCACAGACTGCATCCCACACAAGCTGTAGCATAAAATCTGAGTCCTTACAAAAGCAAGGATGGTGGGACAGACAAGAACCCTCCCGTGCTGCAGCCTGGATTGGGCAGAAGCACCAGTAGGTTTTGCTTCCCACAGGTTTGCTGAGATCTCAGCCTGACCTGCAGCCAGCCTGCAGAGGGAACCAACATGAAATTCCCCCAGGGAAAAAGGCAACAGGCCTCAAAGGTTTTACAAGAAAGAAATAATCCCAGAAATATTGTTCCAGTCCAGTGCTTTCCATGGAAAACGGAAGACTATTTTTTGCTTAGATAGAAGATAATGAGTAAATACAGAGTGGTGGGGACAAAGGTTGTAAATAGGATTTTCCACTAATGACTTGGTATTTATAATTTCCATTTCCCACCTCTGCAGGAACATTGTCCCAGAGCCTCCTCCTGGGAAGCATCACATGATGGTGCCTGCACAGCATCTGGCAGGGTGAAAAATCAGACCCCAGCTGAGCTCCTGACACGTAACTTTTTATAAATACAAACTTTATTTGAAACTATAAACAACCCTAATTTAGAATTTTGTTTAAAATAAAAAAAATCTTGAAAGACTTTCTCCAGATAGTATTTTGCTTATAGATTTCCCCCGCAGCAATTTGGATGTGTTCTTAGTGGCTATTCATCCTTTTTTCCTTACAAGAGAATGTATTTCTCAGCCCCCAGGAAATCTGTCTACACAGAAGGGCAAAAAGAAAGGAAAATGCTTCATGGGCAAAAAAAGCAGAGCTCTACAGAAACATTTTACATTCTCTCAATAAAGGAGAATTTAAGTATTAACAAGCTACAAATGTTAGAGAACTAATTTCACATACTTTTCTTTCCTCCAAATTAGGCTGTTATTCTTGAAAATAGAAAAAATAGCATTTTGCATTGTAAATTACTTCCACTTCTGTGCCATGCAGCCTCAACAAGCTACACTGAAATTCACACACACAGAAATCTACATTTGCCGTGAGCCTGAGTATACACCCTCCTCCTTTCGAGCCCAATTCCTAATAATTCCACAAGACTTTAAAAATGACATTCTGAGTGCAAAAATCCAGCAGCTTACTCCTGCCAGAAGGGCAACGTGGGAAATGATGTGTGCGCACAACTTTCTGAATTAATTGGGGTCCGATGGCACACGGAGCAGCGCGGTGTGCGAGGAGAGCGGGGTGTGTGACCAATTAGCATTTCCCTGCTCCTCGGGCATGGAGAGGTGTGACTGCGATTCCCTGCCATCCACATGGTTCCCTGAACCCAGGGCTCCCTTAATGAAACGCACTGCCAGGCAGAGGCAGGGATTTGGGGGGGATTGTGAGAGGAAAAAGAGAAAGGAACCCAAAATATTGTGGTATCTCAGATTTACTTTCACTGCAACCTATACAAAATGTATCCCTAGTGGCACTAGTTGCTTGTTACCATCATACATGAAGGAATCTACATGAAAGAGCCACGCTCATGGGAAATAGGTTTAAGGTCAGGTATAATCCCATCCTGAGCTACCCAGAAGAGAACAGGCAGCAGTGTCCTCTTCTGCAGTCAGTATCTTGGGATCTACTCTCCTCTTACGGGGCAAGGTGCTCCAGGAAGGCCAGAACTGAAGACTGACAGCATTTAAACAGAAAAAACACTTTCATGCTGGTACGTCCCACCTCTTGAGTCAAACAGGTGTGGAACTTTTTTTCTATGAAAGCCTTGCATATTGAGCAAAATGTCCACTTCTTTAAAAAACAATACCGTAAAACCATCCTGTTAGCACAGTGGGTACTCCACACATATCATTCTGGAATAATTTTCATTCATAAAGTATCTCTTTCAACCTTTAAGATGCTCCCTTGCCACAGACACTTTCAGTGACAGCACTGTACATTGCCAGTGAAAAATCAGAGTTGACATCTACATTTTAAGTTTAACAGAAAATGCAATTTACAACTTCCATACTTCCAGACGAAAGAAATCTAGTTATCTTTTATGAAAGCAATTATTTAAGCTATCAGAAATAAAACAAAGCAGCAACATATTTGACAAGCTACATGCCCCAAAACAGATGAAAAAAAGCAGGTAATACCTTTTTTCCACTAGCCTGTTTTAAAAAGGAGCAAGAGGAAAGGGAAGGAGAAATGCTCCCACCTTTTCAGGCATAAATTAAATTGACACATTCAATATCATCTGCATTAGGAGTACACTTAAACTGACAAACAACTCAAGCTACGAGAGAGCCCTTCCCACTCCCCCTGTGTTCAAAAAGGCGCATTAATAGGGGACCGCAACCAAAAGCCGCGATGTTCCCTACCCAGTAGCTTAGCAACTGCTTTTATTTCTTATGGCTTTTCCGAGAAAGAGGGGCAAGAGGGGGCTGAAGCAGCATGGAGGAAGCAAATGTCATGTTTGGTTTCTTTCTGAGTAGCTGACGAGAGGGAATAAGGACACGCAGTCGTTACGGACAGGAAGGACGCGGTGTTCGTGGAGGGACTCGGCAGCCGGCGAGGGGCAATCCCAGCCCAGCAGCTTGGCTGTTTCCTCATCCTCCAAGGCATGGACAAATCTCACCACGTCTAGAGCACAGTCAAAGTAGAGCAAATGCATTATTTATTACCAGAAGCTTGGGAGGAAAGAAAAAAAAAAAAAGAAAAGAAAAGAAAAGATGCTCAGAGACTCCTTCCTCCCTGTAGCTCTCCAGTTCTTTGGCCACATAAAAATTCTTCCTGCTTAATCTCTGCTGCCTGCTTGAGTGGGGAAGAAAAGCTTGACTAACAAAAGCCAGAGTGTGTCCAGGCCCAGCAGGGCTCTGCCTCCAGCACAGCAGCCCACAACCACACCGTCTCACTTCCAAAGATATACATATTATTACCAGAATACTTCACCTGAACAGCCTTAATAAAATACGAGGGGATATTAACTAAGCTGTAAAAATCTATAAAAATTCTGCTTTACAAGAGATATTTACCTATGAATCAGCAGTTGGGTTAATTCATTATTCAGTAGGCTTGTTATTTACAGTGTATTACAGCTTTGTAAATTATTTATATGTGCTTGTCTCTGTCTGTGCATGGTTTTCCCTTAAGAGACAAGAAATGTTTATTATCTCCCACACAGGGAGGTTGTTTCAGTCAGAGGTAGGATATTAAAGCATCTGAGGCTTCACTCTGGCTTTCTTCTAACCTGCATTCTGTTGTGTATGGGATGCAAACACACTGAGCACAGGGATCCCAAGGAAATCCATCCCAGCATCTGAGACGTTTCAACTCAAACCCCGCCTTTTTGCACCATGTAAGTGAGGATCCATTCAGACAGCAGATAGCCCAGGGCCACAGCCAGCCACAGCTCCAGGAGGAAAAGACATTTTAAAATTTCTTTTTGTGTCAAAGTGCAAATACCCACCATCAAACCAGACTCCTTTCCTTAAAAGGACACTTAATTTGCTAATGGTAGGTTACGTTTTAAAATCTGTAACCTAATTGGCAATCTCCATCCTTCCAGATAGATAGCTGGACCATAGCTATGGGAAAGATGAGCTATGAGGAAAAAATTCATTATTCAGAGGGTGGTGAGGCACTGGAACAGGCTGCCAAGAGAAGTTATGGCTGCCCCATCCCTCAAAGTGTTCATGGCCAGGATGGGTGGGACAATGAGCAACCCGGCCAGTGGAAGGTGTCCCTGCCCAGGGCAGGGTGTTGGAATGAGATGATCTTTCAGATGCTTTCCAACCCAAATCGTTCTATGGCTCTACAAAAAGTCATTAAACACAAAAGCTCTGCAGCAGTGCTGCCCAGGGCCAGCTGCTCTGGGCACCCAGCATGAACCTGGGAACATTAAAAGCTCTCTTAGACCCAAAAAATATCAGCAGGAGCTCAGTGGATTCTTTCATGCATCCCAAAATGTGTCAGCCACCCAGCTCCCACAGATACCAGCTGCAGAGGAGACTTGCCAGTCCTCATGTAGGTCTAACAAACAGGCCTTGGCACCCATGTCCCTTGAAAAGTATTCCAGTGACTGCTCTGATCCCACCATTCCTGTCCTTAGTAAATCATGAGAAAATAATGATTAAACATGGGTCATCTAGCAAATTTAAGGCATTTCATAAAAAAAAAATTTAAATAAAATGAAGCCCACATTCCTGTATGAATCAAATTCCAACCCCTGTGTAAATGCAGCTTGGTGCCCATCCAAGATAAGCAGTTCATAGTAAACATGAGCCATGGCATTTGCCATTCCCAACATAAAAATATGTGCAGATGGACATGTGCTAAGCCACATATTAGCTCTGAGTGTGCTTGCCTGTTCAGCAAATGCAACAATGAATTTAGAGCAAGAATGCTAACAACTGTAAACAGAACGGTTTAGTGCTCCTATCCATTGATAAATGGGAATTACTTAATACAAATTTAACCTGGAAGCTGGAAAAATATTGACTCCAGACATTTCTCTTGCTGGCTTGAGTAGTGATGAGAGACCTTAAAACAGAGTGATGGGGCAAAAAAGGGGTGGATGAGCTTCAGTCCAAATAAAGGTACCACTGAGGTAGGAAACATCCAGGGAGGAGCAGCCAAAAGGCCTCACAGGGCAAAGCAGAGATTAAATCACTCCTTGGGGTATCTCTAATGTTGGAGGCAACCAAAGATCACATTTACTCAAACTGCAGGCAGACAAGGATGTGACAGCTCTGGAGAGGGAGAGGAGCCCTCTTTCCTTGCAGACCTGGGGCAGGCTGTGACCAACCTGCACTGAGCTGGCACGTGTCGTGGCAGCTTTGCCAGCTCTCACACCACCCCTGCTTGCAAAGGGCAGACACCAAGTGTGTTTAACTTGATTAAATATTAACAATGTTCCTATGTAAAGTCAGCAGTAAATCACTAATCGCATTACCAATTTTTTAAATACTATTGGCAACGTCTGGCTCTATTTATGTCAAGCCACTCCAACAAAGAACTACAGACTTTTCATTACCACTAAAACTACAAAATTTCTGACCTCAAAGAAGTCTGTAACGTAGCTGCTGCTTCTTTTTCCCAATCTACTGATGTGAAAACTTAATGAAACTGCTTATAGGTAACTTTCTCCCTTTTGAATTAAGTGAATGGATTTCCTTCCCATATCAGAAACCACAGCAGGCCTGAGATGGACTATTTTTCACTCTCACAGTCAGAGTTCCTATCTTTAGGTCTTGAAGAACATTGGTTTATTGTCTTGTAATCTTTTCCTTAGTAAACACTCAAAATACAGTTTATTTATTCTTACACATTTAGATGATGCTATGGTTTCTCCATTCATAACTGACTTTCAAGACAACAAAGATGTTTATTGACAGAAACTTGCTTTTCCCTCAGCTGCCTGAAAAGTGAATTTATTAGAAATACTTTCAGTGGCTAAAAGCCTCCACTTACATACGTGCAACAAATTTTCCAGTGGAGCTCCCATATGAAAGTAATGTCACTGCAAGACCAAGATCAGAATCTGAAGCAACAATTTGTGTCAGGAATGTGCACGGCCGTTTATTTTTTAACAAGAAAGTATTCTTAAACCAGATCACAAATGTATTTTGTAATACTCTTTCACTTTCAGCTGAAGATTTCAAATACTTCTATTCATTTTTTGTTACCAGAAATGAGATTTCCAAGAGAAAACTTTTTAAAAATAGGTTTGGTGACTAAGTTTTACAGAAACCAAGTCACCAAACTGGATTAAAGAAAGTGACTTCTGCGTGCAGGGGTTCAGCAGATCTGCCCTGTAAAAAGGAACCACACTAGTCCCAGACTTTTCAGACAACTTTATCCTCTCACACTTGAAAAACTAACTGGATTTAGACAAAGTGGGGAGTTGGTAGAGTCTTCTCTTATGAAGAAACAGTGAGATCTACTAATCCTCAGATTTTCAGAGCATGGTACAGATGGGCCATCAGACCAAATTTTTCACATTCTAAACTTGCTCATTAGAAGCACAGTCCTAATGCAAAGGACAATATTTCTTGTGCGCATCTGATATGCTTTAGATAATTATATTTCAGTACAGCTATGCAAATGCTATTTTTGTGCACAGTAATTGAATTCCAGTTTCTTTTCAAAGAGAGTTTGAGACAAAATCACAGGCAAAACAACAGTAATTAGTATATCAAGAATGCTACAAATCCTAAAACACACATATAAATCTATACAACTCATTAAATATGTATGCACTGACACTAGATTTTTTTTGTGGATAAGAAAGAGGGAACCCCAAATCCAATGTAATACAGCCTCTCTTTCTCTTTATATGTTATGGCTACCAGCTCATGAGAATCACTTAAATAAATATAAATGCAAACACAAGATTCAAGTCAATTATTTAAACAAAGGCTGTTGCCTTCATTTGTTGTGACTAAATCCAGTGGTTTAAATCCATCAAGCCCAATTCTGAAGTCTTACACAAGCCTGCTCATCACTAGGGCACTCACTTTATCATTTTTAAGTAAAAAGGGTGAAATCTCGTCTCTGGAGGAATCCAGGGGAATTTAACCATCTTTTTATACACCCATTGCTCAAGGACTGTCTGGGAAGCTGCCAACCCAGCCTCGAGCCATGCACAATTCCAGCCAGGCCCTGGCAGCAAACCCCTTGGCCCTGCCATTGGGGAGGATAATTGAGTCCCATGATGGGGAGATGGATCAGCTAAAGTCACAGCTGGCCAGAGCCAGGACAAAACCACAAGCATGATGATGAGGGCAAGGGGAAGGTGCCCACAGCTCCCCATGGATGCAGTTGCAAGGATTCCTACAGATGCAGAACTGAGTGCAGCCCTCATGCCTGCCAAGGCAGAAGCACCAGAGACACCCCAAATTACACAGCCCCCCTGACATCACTGCATGCCTGCTCACAATCCATAAACTCAAAAGCTCAGAGCCAGGCATGACAGCAGAGGACCTTTCCTGTAACTGCTTTGCTGCTTGTTAACAACCCTCTTAAACTAAAATAAAGAGGGAACCAAAATTGTGCTTTTCTCTCTGGCTTCCCTCCTCACACCTACATCCCTCATTGCAGCTCCCTGCCTAGAAGCTGTTTCAGCATTTAAACTCTAGATGGGCTCTAACAGGAATCGTTCAACTGTCCTCAGAGAAAACCTGGTTTCCCAGCTGTGTGTATCGACCGGGTATCTGCAGTGCAGAAGACTCCGTAAGCAAATAGAGAACGATGCCAGCTCTTCCCCTTGCAATCTGGTCCCTATTAATTTAGAATTATTTGAAAACTCCAATGAAATATTGAATTAAAATGTAATTGCAGGGGTTGGGAAAGGTTGTGGCACTAAAGCTCTTATGAAGCTGCTTCATCTACATGACATTTTGGCAGCATTTACTGCCAGCTATGCAATTTAAGCGTGGAAGCTTAATAGCCAAAGGGAGAAAGATCCCAAAGCTGCACATTTTGGAGCGTCACCCCACACTGTAAGATAACCATCCAGAAGCAGGATATCTCACTATACCAATCCTGAGCCTCCCCTGCAGTGAAAGAGTGTTCATATAAAGGAAGAAACACTCCAAAAACAGCAAAAAAAAGTGTAAAACCAGAAAAACAGCTCTTGGTTGGTTTCCACGTGCCATCTAAGACTCAAAACATGCAATGTTCTTGCTTCAACCCTGTGGGCACGTTTTGGCGAGCATTTCTCCCAGTGTATGGTGTGCCATAGCTGCACTCTCTCTTCCTGCTCAGTTATTTTTACTCTGCATTGACTCCCCAGCCTAGTTCACTATAGAGCCGTGATGAGGAAAGTTGCAGAGCAGAGGCAGCTTCAGCTGATGGAGAGAAATGCTCTTTAAGCCATGGTCTGAAACAGCGTAGGCACACACTGAGTTAGATCCATGTTCTGCTGCTCCTGTTTCATATTCATTATCATCCAGCAGCAGCCACCAACGCACTCGCCCGCTCTTCTGGAGCTCAGCCACGCACGGCCACCCTGCTCCCTCCCCAGCACATGGCACGTGGCCTCCCTCTGTGCTGGGCTGTGCCTCAACTCCCTCTGAGCCCACGAGGGAGCAGAGGTGCAGGAATGACCCCAGACCGCTGTCATACAACCCTGTTCCTACAGCTCATGGCAGCCATGCCTTTCTGGTCAGACCGTGGCATTCAAAGTGAGTGCTCTGCTTCATCTAAGTCACATCCTGCACGTGCTGCAGCAAGAGCTAGCAACAGGAGAGCAAATATACCAGGAATTACGTACAGCTCCACTTTGGGACGGCAGAGCATCTCTGACCTCCCCAGAATCCATCTGGCTGTTTCCTATCAGCGCAGACAACAGCTCACGCAGGAGCCCAAGAGCTTTCGCACGCCCACCATCAGCTGCATGTATAAATAGAGACTCGTCTGCTCCACAGACACTGTGTCCTGCAGCCCAAAGTAACTCAATATCCTCCCACCACGCCACCAGCCTCTCCCTCAGACGTCCATATAAAGATGCCTTTGCAGGCATCTTTTAAAAAAAAAGTCCCACAACTCCAGCAGAGCAGAAGCAAGTTGTAAGTCAGCAGATCCCACACGGGCCTCACGTTTCAACCAGGATGCTCTGCCCACAGCTCCCTCCTGGCATCCACACTGCTAAAGTGGGACATGTGGAACCAGTCAGACTTCTGTGGCACTTAGCCACATCCCTAAATAAATCCTTATCACCAACAGCATCTCACCGGAAGGCAGCAGGGTGCCACTGGGACACACAGTCCCATCAAGGCAAGGGGTTGAGGAAGCACTGCCACAGGTTTGTGCTGTCCCCAAAGGCAGTATGATGTGTACCCCTCAAGAACTAACCCAAAGAGGGCACTGAGCACCACTGACTTGGCCTCCCTGGTTGCAGGGACAAGTCCCCACGTGCTGTTACTCCACCACACTCAAGAGGGGCTGGCCAGAACTTGTCACCTATGCATGTTCGCCAGAAACACTGTGGCTGTTTTATTCAGCCATGAGGAATGCAAAGACATTTGCCACAGGCATGGCAAACATACCTTGTCCAGCTGAAAGTACTAAATGTTGTCTCTCTTCAGGAAAAAGCAGATCCAGAACACAAATTAACCCAAGTCTACTGAGGCTCTAAACAAGAGCTCCCCTCTTACCCCCTAGCTCTTCACCAGCTCCAGAAGGATGTAGGAGTCTTCACAGAGATGGATCTTTATTTATAGACAGAGATTAGCATACAGGACTGCACTGTACAATATGTCCCCATGAGACAGAGTCCGAGGCGACACCAGCCACAGACAGTTATTGATTACGAGTCAAAATGAAGAACGGTCTGTTTTGAACTGAACAATTTTATTACAGTCTTCGCTACCATGACACAGTGGCTCTGAAGACTGGCTTCAGCAAGCAGATCTCCAGGCAATCTGTCAAAGGCAATGCCAGCATATTATTCTACAGGGTTATTCAAGTGACCTTAAAGCAATTGTGTGGACCTCTGATATTTATGCAGGTCAAACACTGTCTTCATACATTCTGAAGACATATATATATATATATATATATATATGATATATAGCATTGTGTTAAAAGAGGAACTTCTTTCTTTTTCTTACTAAAATCTTTTAGTTCATTTAGTCCCCAACATGGAAAGTTGAAAAGTGCCAAGACACCATGAAAGTCACTTAAATGTTCATACAAAGAAGCTACTCTACTTCACAGCAAATACCTTACAGAGCCTAATATCCTCTCACTCTCCAAAGTGGGTTATTTCACTTCACTGGACACTAATTCCATTTTCATTAGATGAGTATCAGCTTCCAGAGTTAAACTGAATCTGTAACATGACATGGAAACAAAACCTAGTGAAATAACTCCCATATATTACCATTTCTAAAAACATGCTCCTGCACAGCATTAGCATGACAGCAGCTCAGCTTCAGCTCTTCATTCTCAAGTTGAGGGCATTTATTTAATGTCTGTCTTAGTTGCTTGGGTCAGTCTGTATCCACCCATACTAACAGATTTCTGCACAGCACAAAGTAGTGTTTTTCTCCTAACCTGTCAGCCTAACCTGGGCAGCAGCTATAACCAGGGAGGCAAAAAAGCCACGAGCCTGCTCACCAAGAGCTCTTCCCACCTGTCAACAGATGCTTACAACACCATGATGAATATCAAACAACCAACTTGCACACCAATGTGCAGCTAAGCAGATGCTTCTTGCCTTTCTAATAAAATAGCTAACAGAAACAGTTTATTTATTTCTGGATCTGGTGGCAAACCACAGTGAGTACTCCAAATATGTAGCTTTCTACATAACACACCCACTCTGTTGTCATAATACTTCAGTAGAAAAATAATCACTTTCAGCAGAAGAATAACCACATTAATTGAAAGTCTTGCAGTTCAGGCCTAATCCAAAGCACTGACCCATGCAGGTGAGGGAACATGCACATGCAAAGACTGGGATCTGTCCCATAGCTTAGATCATAGCAAGTGCATCCTCACTCATGGGTTAAGTAACATCCCAGTGGCATTCCCCACAGCAGACAGGCAGGAGAGCAACTTTCATCCACCCAATGAACCTACAGAGAGAAGCATGATTTACTCCCAAAAGAGAAATTTGTGCAACTAACCTATCCTGCAAAAGCACTCACATATCTGTCTCTTTCCAGCTACAATTACCAAGAGTTTGGTATTTAGAGAAAAGCAGGACTGCAATTAGAGCTCAGAGCCTGGAAAGGCTGTTGGATGAACTCTGCAGAAAGGACCTACTGGGATGCATGGGCTTCTCACTTAACTAGCACATAAAATAATGATCCATCAGCCATCAGAAATACACTGTTGTTTTGTTTCTGCTGTTCCCAACTGGTACATTCTCCTGCTTCAGCTACCCGCCATATTCAGAAAAGCAGATGGCATCATTCAAACAAAATTAAAATAGATAAGAGCCTGCTAACTTTTTATGCCTATGATGATAATCTTTATGATTTTGATTCAAAAGTGCGAAAACTATACCAGATCCGAGGTAGTATAAAGTGCGTCTTGGGAAAAGGTTTAACAAACATCTTTCCACTCCTACAGCAAATGCAGATTCCACAGAGGTTTTTCAAACCTGTAGTTTAAATATTAATGTGACTGAGGTTGGCCACAGTTCGGGAGAAGTGAATTGAGAAGTGAAATGAACATGCATTTATGTACAGTTATGTGCACACAGCAGGGAAAAGTGTGCAACACAAACATACACTGGGCTGCATCAAAAAATCCTACGGCCAAGCTGCCTTGCAAAAGTCACAGACACTTAGGGGTGAGAGAATATTAAAAGTACATTTAAAAAAAAATAATTAGTTGGAACTGTTTTACCAACACAGCAGTCAGCACTTTGGGAAGTGAACAGATGGACAGACTGTGGCACTTTCACCCCTCCAATATCCTGAAAAACAGAAGAGAGGCAAGGGTAGGTAGGGGAGGAAAGCCTCAAGAGAGAAACCTCTCCAGTTCAGACAAGAAGTTCATCCCTTTCCAAACTTGCCTAATCTGTAACACCAGTGTCACCAGAGGTGTGTTTTCATGGCTGTGTGCACCTGGTGCTCGGACTGCAGACATCCACCCCACACCAGGAGCCAAAACAAGGGATATTTATGACTCTGCAATCCTTCTCCACACCTCATCCAATGAGGCAATGAGCCAATGAGGCACCTGCAGCCTGCAGAAAGGCTCTGTGTTTGTTTTTCCAGTAACAGGGAAGTGGAGAAAGGAAAATACTCAAAGTCATTGCAAAGGCACATCTGAGAATGCAGCTTTGTGCAGAGATGTTGTGATACGTGGAAAGCAGCCGAACTCATTTTTGAAAGCATTTTTCTTCCTCCTAAAGGCTCTGCTGCCATCCTGGCAAAGTGTACCCTTGTCAGTCAGTGGCTAACCTTGTCAAGGAGAAGAAAAGGCTGGGATGTGACAGGTTTGACAACCTGTCGGATGCCTGGTGCTCTGCTCTCCTCCTGATCTGATCACTATCAAACATTAAACCATTGTTCTTCCACACAGGAGTGCAACTTGATGCTTGCAAGGCTCAGCCAAGAAAGATAGCAAGGCTGGTGAGCTGCCAAAATCCTTGCTTTGTCCCTTCCTTGCACGTTCTAGACTTCACTTTTATGATCTGACTGTTGAATGTGTCACACTGGGGGCAGTCCCACAGGAGTCCCAAAACAGGGACACTGAAATTGCCATTTCAGTTCCAATTGCCATTGGTTTTCAGGAAACTGAGCACTAGAGGTGGATGAGACTTGTAATGTATGAAAGGAGAGACCTGGGTGACAACTGCCTGGTTGAAAACCAAGTCCAAAACTTGGAGAAACCCCAGATAGACCAAAATCTCTCCCCACCATTCCCTCAGAAAAGCAAAATAGCTCTGCTCCCATGCGACATGTACTGAAAACTCTGGCACAGTGCACATCACTCAGCCTTTACACACCCACTGAATGAGATCATCTAAACATAAGGACTCTCTTTCTCTGTGTTCAGGAGGGGATAAAATATTTTAATTCATCTCTTCACTCCACACACAAAACCTCAGCTCTTCCGGAGCAGCTTTCAGGATTCACAAGCAAAAGCAGCAGCACTGACTGCAAAACCCTGATCTTTGTGCTCTTTAATTCCACTGACATTGCAAGAGTCAAAGGCTGAATAGTCAGGAGTAAAAAGCATCCTGCAATCAGGAGCTTAGCTGTAGCAAGTGAAGTTGGAGCTCCAGTGTATATCTGAAGAGGTCATTCAACCAACAGATGCCAAGGACAGACTACAAGTAGCACTTAAATTGTTCTTTCATAGAGTTCATATTTAACTTATGGCAAGAGGGTCTGTTATCTTCCCAGCTCCCAGTGGGCTTAAGTCAGAACCTGCATCTGGCTAATTTAATTCATTAAGACCTCAGCAACAAAAACAAGATGCCTGCTACAAAGCCCAGCTGCTTCAATGCAGCGTGGCAGTCTAACAGGTAAGTTGACTTCAGCAAAAGGCAACCTGGGGCTTCCTCAACTCTCAGGAAGCTTGTTAACTCTTCACAACCTTCTCTGTTAAAATGCAAAGCAGGCTGGGGAGCAACATCCCCCCAAAAAAGAGCTCTCAAGTTGTACCATGCTAGGATGAGGTACGACTGGACTTCCACAGCACTCTGAAGTGTGGTCTTGCCCAGCTCATCCTGACAGATCTGAAGTGGGGCAGCAGGTCCACCACTCTTCAGTCCTACTGCTGCCCCGAGACACTTGGTGGATGGGCACACAGCTGCAGCATCCCTGGGGCTGGAATGAACGGGCTGTTCCTACTCTCAGCTGCTGGCAGGTGAGGAGATGGAAACGTGCCAGGCTTGGAAGCACAGAGACCTGCTGGGTGGAGACAGCGGTGCCGCTGTGTGACAGCACAGGACAGCAAGGCTGGCTCTGTAGGGAGCTGTCGTCCTTCAGATAAGACCAAACACACTAACTCAAAGGACCAGACAAGGTCTATGGAATACTCAAACCCTTTTCATGTCTTTGTAGCCTGTTTGCCTGAAGATTTGTGGATTTCCCCTCCCCCCCACAGTGGAACTAACTGCTGTTTGAACACTTCAGATTCTGTAGCTCAGGACATTGCAAACCAAAGGATGGGTGAAGCTGCTCCTTCCTGCTCCACTCTGCAGCCTCCTCACCTCTGCTCCCCACTGCAAACAGGTGCAGAGATCCCACACCATACATTCATTCAAGCACAATGTTTTGCTGCTCTCAGCAGAGCCAAAACCAAGATTGTACAAAGTTTAAAACACAGGTAAGAATTTGGGGAAGAAATACAACAGTGAGAATATTTTTCTCTTTAATAAAGTTCCACATCTCACATCACTTACGGATTTCCTGGGCTGCTCCCTTGCTGCAGACAGCTTACTGCTCACTTAGCTTTAAGGATCCTCCCTCTCTCTTTATGCACCAAATTTGTTTCTTTTTTTAAATAAATAAAAACTAAGGCTTTTTAAGACTGATTTCCCTTTTCAAGGCAGTGAGGAAATAGATTCCTTTTAGCATGCTTCATGCTTGAAAAGGTTACAGTGGCCTTTCAAAATACCACATGCTGTGCATTCTGTACAGCATTAATGACTGGGAGGATGCTCTGATACTTTCTAGTACATCTTAACCTTTTAAAATTGGGCCTTCATTGTCTTACCTTAATAAGCAGTTTGTTCACCTTATGTCACTTATGTCTCACAAAGGCCACCCCGGCTGAAAATATACATTAGATGTAAAACCACTTGTCTTGCGTGCATAGTTTAGCGCGTGTGGCAGCAAAGCAACGGCGTCAAACAGAATATGCTTATTCTCTCCTCCCATTATTTCTCTCCACTGTGACTAAAGCTACCCAATAATCCCAGAGGAGCAGTTCCCTGGCTCCTCACAGTACTTCTTTTAAACACAGGGCAAGAGGGCACCAAGAAAGGTGTAAGATTTTATTCACTGCACAGAAGTTGACAGGCCAGTGCAAGCACAGTGGCTCTCTGGGAAAAGGGAGGGCAGGGATCGATAAGAAATCAACAGTGATTAAAGCTGTTTGACAATTTTTTACATTAATCATGTTCCCATGCTCTTGTGAATGTGAAGTGCAAAATCTATAGTCATAAAAGTGTAATTGGGAACACCCTATCTGCACTGAGATGTGGGAAAGAAAATCTTAAAAAAATTATTAAATATCTAATTTTCAGTGATACACACAATAGTGCTTTCCTATGCAAGGAAAACCTGGAAAGCAAAGAGAGCACCCAGACATCCTCCCTGCCTGCTGCAAGCCCTGCCAGTTTAGACAACGCTGCCTTTGTCCAATCTGCCAACTCTACCATTAACAAACTGAGGAGAAAAAAAAATCATTAAAACACACACCTAGAAGCTAAGATACAGCCACAACAAGAAGTCAATCACTCTTGCTGGAGAACAAGTTACAAGATGCCACAGAAAGCAATGATGTCTTCATTAGCTTTTACAGTAAACATCCCCTTGGAAAGCAGCCTTTATGATCCACCAAGGGCAATAAAGATGTCTTTGCAAATTGATGAGACAAATACTTTGGAGGCATAGTTTCCTCCAGAGCTAGGAAACAGAAGATAATAGCATTCTCTAAAAATCGTATATAGAGGAAAAAAACTTATCCATCGTTACCATGACAAGTTCACATGTATTACAAAATTAGGGTCAAGCACAGAAAAGGCTTTAAGCACATCAACAAAGAGTTAGGGGTGTTTCTCCCCAGAGGAGGTGCACTGGAGAGGAAAGGTCTGCTTGGCTCAGCGTAAGCTGGATACCCACGGATCCAGCTGTACTCTCGAGTCTCACCTGGAACCGTGAGGACCATTCTGTGAGATGGCTTTTCACCATTAATCTGGGGACGTTCCTGAGTGATAAAACAAAGAAGGAAAACAGATAACAACAAGCATCTAATACACAACAGAGCAGGTCTGAGACTCTCCTTGCACTAATCGGATAGGATGCTGACCAACCACATTATACAGAAAAGCCATTTTTGAGCAAGGACTGAGTTACCAGAAGCTAAAGAAATTAAATTTCCAGGTCTCAACCGGCAGTCTTAAAATTTAATTTTATCCAAGGCCTCTGCTAGCATGAAAATATGGACTGCCTCAAGTAGAATAGCTCTGCTCTTCAAAGCAGTTGTGCTCTTCAGAACGTCACTGGAAGCAACTGGAAGCCACAGGTACATCTAAGGTGGGACAGACGAGTAAAACAGAACTAAGATTCTTCCCTTGCCTTTTTTTGCTCCAACTACACTTATTATAGATGTTTCTAAATCACATTTCGAGGCACCCTGGGCTAAGCCCCAGGGGCAGGGAGATCTGGCAGCAGCAATGCCCAGCACAAAACCTGGCCACCCCCAGAGCCAGCTGCAGGACCAGAGGGTTTGCCAGATAGGGGAACCTTAGGAAAAGGACTGGAGGAAGAATTTCTCGTTATTTCTGTTTCTGTTACAGCTTTGCTGCCGAATTAAATACACTGCGCCCCAAAAAATTACACTTGCCATAAAATCAACTCCAAGTATAGACTTCATAGACAGCTCTACCTTGCAAGGATCTAGGGATTTGTATGCTCTCCATTCTTTCTTGCCACACTCCACATGCACTGGGTGAGCCAATCCAGTTTTGCAAGATGTATTGCTTAATTAATAATTTTGATGTTGGCAATTAAGGTGTGTTTGAAAGAAGATAATGAATATTTTTTCACATGAAAGCACCACCTTTTTAGTCTAGCAAACCTCTGTGCAAACTATAATTGATAGTTTGGTTTAACGTGGAATATTCCCGCTGCAATTATGGGGTTTTATTGCTCTTTGCTACTGCACTTCGCACAAAAAATATTTTCATTATCATAAATTCCTTTGCTAGCAGATTGCTTAGGATGGGAATGGAAAAAAGCATCAGTTTCTCCAGAGCTGGAAATCCTGGCTTGTTTCTTGTAGCACAGCAGTGGAGGAGCTCTCACATGAGATGGCTGTGCCTGTCCTGAGTCTATCCTGCAGGCAAAGCAAGATTTCAGCTCTAGGGTATGAACTCTAGGGTATTTCTGTTCTAGGGTAGTCCCTGGATGGGAAATGTTAGCCCAAACAGGTTTTTCAATTCACTGCTAGATATATTTCTGCCTTAGCTCCAGGAATAAGCCCACAAGGAAGCAAAGCAGCTCCAGCTCCCTGTGTACCCCAGCACACCTTTTGGGGCTACCACTGTCCTTGGCTGGCCCACAGGTCCCTGAAGGCATCTCTAATTCTCTTTGCATGAGCTGCTGTTCATGGCAGGAGACACACTCCCCTTCTCTTGGAAAAACACCATTTCTCACACCAAAACAACACAGCACTTCACTGCCTGCCTCTCCCAGAGCTCCAACATGGTGCCACAGAAAATTCCCATTTATCTGTGGTTCCTACCTGTAAATCAGGAATGCTGTTCTGCAGGACAGCAGGGCCTTGCAGGAAACCAGCTTTCCATCCAGAAACCCACCTAGGGACCCTGACCCCAGCCCTAGACCCATTTTCCAAGGGATGGCCCTGTAACAACAGGTCATGTGCTCCCGCAGAGTCAGTGGTTAGGGACACCCTCATCTCCCACCACCACCATGACATTCATTTAACAACACATCTTCTGGAGTACTAATGGCTTTCTACCATGTCCTCTGCCATGATCAAAGCACTGCTACCCAGAAGAAGCCTTGCCTAGATCCAATAAAAGTCATCCATCTGCTCTCAGGAGAGATGACATTTACTTAAATTGAAGAGGGGTAAATACAAGAAAATTCATAGTCTCAGGGCTTAGATGTGGCACACAGCATTTTCCAGAGCTCCCTGATGCTGCCACCAAGCCCCATTCTTGAGCTAAAGCTCTTCCTCCCCTACTTACAAAGAGGGTTTACCCATCAAGAGCTGCAGAATACGCTCTAATCCAGAAAGCAAACATGAACCAGCATGAGGCTGACACAAAGTTATTTTAATACCAGACACAGTTCCTTGTGGAAGCAGAGCTCTGGCCACACTTGGCCACCCTGCCACGACCAGGACCAGCAGGAAGGCTGCTACAAGCACACAGCTTCTGCAGGGCCATCCCAAAGCAGACTACGGAAGCAAAGCGCCCACTCAGCCAGACACTGACAGAGCCCTGTGTTCTTGCCCAGCCTCAGCAGTACAAACGTGCTTGAACATGAGGTGCACAAAGCTGCTCAAAAATTCTGCTAGACTAGCTCTAAAATAAGTCTCAGAGGAAATGGCAAACTTCACTTCATAAGCACTTAAATAAATTTAATGCTATCTATAGTTGCAGTGCTAACTATAGCTACAGCTCAGCAACCCTGCAGAGTTGCATTTTAAGACATTCCTTAACTAGAAACAATTTGCATCAAGCTGTGTAAGGTGCTGCTTCTTACCAAGAACAGAGAGGTAATTTGCACTTTCCCCCTCCTCGTGCTGTTTAATTTCCTAGGAGGCTCAAAGGCTCACCTGGCCATTCATATCACAATACCTCTTAGTTTGCAGAACTGCCACAGACTGTGATCATTAGAACAGCTGTGCCAGAAGTACGAGTTTCCACAGTTCTATCCCAAACCTCTGCTCTGCACACCTATAAAAGGACCATGACAATTTCACAGTACTTGTGAGAGTGAGTAAACCTATTGTGCATACGGCACAGCAGCCCACACCACTTATGGGGTCTGAACCTTTGCAGCCTGCACTTACAGGGCACCACGTTGTGTTGAAAAGGGATGGGTCCATCTGCCCCTGCACACCTTGGGGAGAACCACTTCCTTTCAAATGCTCCTTTTCCATGTTACACTTCCAGCAGCAGCCCAGCTACAATTTTGCCACAGTGAATTGGGCCCTAATTACTGAACAGTTTGTGAACAACTGCCCTTAAAATGTTAACAGCTGAAATGATGATAACAATAATTCCGTTTGCAGTTATAATGGCCCCTCATTAGAGCCGCTTAATTAAATATTTTCCAAAACTATCCCGGAAAAGGATTCTGCTCTCTCAACTGTAAAAGCAGAAGCCAAAGCAGCCGCAAGGAAATGGTGGCTTTTCCAGCTGAAGTATTTCCTACGGCCAAAGACAAGGAGTGACCTCACGCACGTCCCTAACACGGCAGACGTTGCCATCATTAATCCGTTCATTCAATAGGAAAGATGCTGCAGGTCTTACTGAGCATATTCCCCTGTGAGCCCTGTGCCATAAATTAGAAACACTTAAACCATTTACACTTATTTAGCCTTTATGCTGTCTCTCCACCCTGTTCACCAACTGCCTTTGGTAGGATGAAGCTATTATTTAGCATTCTCCCACAACACGTCAAAAGTAATAAATGTGCTTCCTTCAACCCAAACAGCAGGATAAAGAGAGTGTTTCTCTTAAACAAGCATTTATGGCATATGCAGTACTGTGGCAGATGCTCTTCCACCACCCCAGCTCCCCATCATCTGCCCCCACCTTTGCAGAGCCACATCTAATCCTCTTAGCCACGCGCCAACAAATAAAGTCTTCAGGCTACCTTCCACCCCATGCAAATGAGACTAAACAGATATACTATAACACATTACCATTTGTCAGCTAATCAGGGTTTAATGGCAAACCATGACTGGTTAACTTCAGCACGACCAGCTTTTTACAAGCAGAGAGATGGCCTGGAAAAGCAAAGTTGCTGTTGGGGTTGAACTCAACCCCAAATGAGTTATAAGTAATTCTGGCACACAAGGTAGGCATCCTTTTTTCATCAGTGCAGTTGACAGAATCACAATATCTTCAGAGGCAATAATGTTCCTTGTTCTCCCAGGCATCTCCACCTTCCTTCAGGTCTTTGCAAAGCTGTTAGTAAAATCCAGTATTATCAATGAATGCTTTCCAAAGTGCTATAGATAGCAGCAGGGTTAAAGCATCCACTAAAACCTTGGAAAGTCACTTGGAGGCAATATGCAAAATGTACCATAATCCCTAAAGGGGATTACACCTTTGCAGTCCGACTCAAAACAAATTTCCACCTTGATTACGCGTTACAGACAGATCCATCCTGCCCTATTAATCTAAGGAAAAAACAAGCCAAACAGACTAGCTAGGACATGTCTGGATTAATTTTTATTACTTCTCCAAATATAACTTCAAAATATTTAGGGCCTTTCTACCACCTACATCAGAATATGAAATAATCAACAGCAATTTTTCCAAAGTCATATTGAATTCAGACTTTAAACTAAAGCTATTTTAATAGTCAAAAACCATCAAAGCTCCAACATAAACTGCCCTTAAAGCACACCCATCTGGTTGTGAATTAAAGTGGAAGGACATTCAGCTGCAGCCAAGAGGCAAGAACAAGTATCTCCAGTGTAATTTTATTTTATCAAGATCTGTGTCAAAAGCCTTCACTGAAACCAATAAACACTTCCTGAAGTACAAGAAAGGAACAGAGTCAGGAGCCAGAAAACAAAAGCAATGATGCTAAGAAAAAGGAAGACTGGAGAGAAGAGAAAGCTGTTGGGGCTGGAATGGGGAAGGACATTGCAGGTAGCCCAGCACCAGGAACAGAGCCCACACCAAGCACACTCAGAGCCACTGTACAGCACACAGGAAGGGGTTCCAGGAGCCTGTGTGATACAGCCAGCTGTTAACACCTCCCCCTGAATTTGGGGCACAAACACACACATGAGCACTAACCAGATCTGAGTGTCGCTGCCTTTCCTGCAGATTCTGTCAGGCAAACATCTGTCAGAACGTCTCAGTTGTTTAATCACATAACATGTTTCCTCTTCATTTTTGGCACCTTATACTGACACAGTCTATGGCAAGATGTCTCTGTATCATGCTCCATCAGCGTAAAGCAAAAGAAAAGCTGTTTATAAATAAAGGAGGCACAGTTTGAGCCTGATATTAGGTTTTCATGTGCTTGCTAGAAGTCAAACATACATTACAGCAGAATAATGGCAAATAAAGCATGAGCATATGCACGGTGCAGGAAAAGCACCCCTGAGCAGTTCTGCACCACGCTTTAATTTCCTCAAACATTATCTCTCTAACGAACTGCGAGCATGATGAACGATCCCCTTCCTCTGCCTGGCCATGTTCAGACTGTTTCAGCTGCTGTCTGTTGGTTACTGGTTCTGGACACCTGAATGTAATTTATTTTTCCAAACAGCACTCATTCAATATTGATTTTAACATCAATGGAAAAAAAAACCCTCAAACCAAACCAAGAGCAAAACAAAAAAAAAGGCCCCTCCCCGCAAAAGACCCCCAAAAGCAGAAGAAGGGAGAAATACATCCCCCCCAAATACTGCACCTCTTCACCTGCAATTCAAGAATATTTCTGTGACAGATTATATATTGAAGATCCTGTCAAATACCAATTGCATGAATGTTAAAAGCTAACAGGAAAGCAGTTAACAATTCCCCCTACTTCTACAACTCCTATCCTATGCAGAATCTGAGACAGGAAATCACAGGATCTCTGTCTTAACAGCATTGCTAAAGGATAAAGCAGAAACAGCCAACACAAAATGGTTTCACTAACACGCTGCCAAGTTCTTTTAGAAGCCATCTCCTTTTTAAAATAAGCAAAATTTAATCAGAGGTTGAAAGCAGGACATAGGAAGGAAGAATTAGTAATAGGGAGGTTGATTTGGTTTTCCAAGGAGCATCTCTCTGCTAAAGACTCCCTCTTCTGCCCACCCCAGCTGCAGCCACCACTGCAAATCAGCTCCCAAACAGCTGTGAGGCAAATTGATCATGGTATCTTAGTCATTTATTAAAGTCCTAATAAAATCCAAAAAACCAGTGAGAGGGAACAAGCAGAAAACCATCAGTGGGTCAAACAACCCTCCCTGTTAAACACTTGCCTTTCCTCTAGCTTTTCGTACAAGCACTCTGCATCCTCAGTGGGAAAGTATTAGGATTTTTGTTTCTTTTGGCAACACGACACATTAGTTCTCCACATGTGTCACCAGAAATACAAAGTTCTGGGGAGCAGCACTGTACCCAGGGTGATGACTCCATGTACCTGTGACTCCCAGCCCACCTTTGCCCACCTTCCTGCTCTCCACCTGCTTGCTGCCCTTGCCCTCCCAGGCTTGGATGCACTTGTCTCTCTAGGTGTTTTCCTCATCTTCCCTTCATCTCTACACTCATCAAACATGCTTTTAACAAACCACTTGAGATCCTCACAGTGAGCCTAAGTGAATCTAAGGATTGCTGATTCTTTCTGCAAAAGATTTAAAGAACAGTCTTTCCCTATCCAGCCACTCGTAGAAGCTTCCACCCAGGGACAGCTCATTGCACAACTCAATTACAGCACATTTCTTGACCTCTGCAATGGAATCTTGTCCTGCTCATACCCACTCTTAGAGAGCTGAGGAGAAAAATCCTTCTAGCCAGCAATTTCAACTGCATCTCCATCAATACAGTCCTCCATTCCTGCTTTTCTACACAACCAGCTGTTTGGCTTCAGATAAAGGAAAACCTTCCCACCTTTCCTGTCATCTCCCAGTTCTGCTGGGAAGAGCTGAATCCCTCCTCCGAGCCACCCACACCATCCACAAGCCAAGCAAAACAACCAGCCTCTGAGCTTTCTTCTCTGATAGCAAGATCATCCATTCAGTTAAAGAAAAGCACCTGGCAAGTAGCTCTGCTTCTTCTACAAGAACACTTTCAAGAAAAAAAGTATCTTCAGGGGCCTCCTCCTCCTTTAGGTCTCTTCTGATGTTGCCAACAGACCTGGTGGTCCTGGGCTCTCCTGTATCAACTGACATCATTTTGAAGGTGAGAACATCACACACCTTGGAGCACCTTCCAAAAGAACGGGAAGACCAGCTGGATCCCAAGACTTCACTGCTTTTCACCAGAAAAAAAAACAAGCAAATACCATTTGAAAAAAAATCTGCATTGCAGTGGGACCCTGACAGCCAAGACAGGTTTTAAGATGAGCACTAGTTCTTACACATCCCACTACTTTTTGGACCCTTATGCAATTTCTACTGTACAGTGTTTTTGGAGACAGGAGGAGGATGGATGGTCACAGCATACTTGCGCTGCCCAAGAATAGCCCAAATCACTCAAGTTCTGCTGTTTCATTAGGGCTCCAGCAATACCACTTATAAGTAATTCACAGCAATAGAGTCTTTTTCATCCAAGGATCCTAGAGGAATTTCCAGACCTAAAATGCTGCATTACTTGCATCTATTGCTAGACACAAAGTCATCTAAGTCAATGATAAAAGAGAGTTTTGTAAGCACTCCTCCTGTCCATGTACATCCTCCCCACAGCCAGCCTGTTTCTTCCCCTTTCTTACAAGTCCATCTGCTACATGCATACACTGGCACAGAAATTTTGAAATCCCCATCCCAGCAGCTTTTGCTTAGGGTGTGGCTGGTCGACCACACTGAATAGCAGTGGTTGAACAGAACCAGTTACACACAGTGAACAGCAGTGTCTAAATCAGTCCACAGGTCGGTTTAATCAACAGTCTGTTTAATTACAGCAGGAAGGCTCATTTATTATTCCCTTTTCAAATATAGTTTGCCCACTTTTGTGGGTTTTTTACCTTAAATAGTTGGTATAACTAGGTTAACATCCATAAAGAACAGGCAGTTAGTTCTATGGATGAGATTAGCTAACAAGCTTGGGCAGGTTTTATGTTCGACTATCAGCTGATCTGGGCACATTAAGTCATTTACATGGTCTTTGCTGCAGATACTCATTACCTCACTGTGTAGGATTCCTCAGAAATACTTTCCTTTTTTTTTCTTTTTAAAGTCATACTTGAAGTAACCCTTAATTATTTGTGGTCTGGCAGAAGCTGTAATACTAACCTACTAATGAGAGAAATACAGCACACACAATAATTATCTGCCACTATGTGCACTGAAATGAAAGTGAGCATGTTAACTTAAGCCTGAAAGACTGTTTTAACTCTAAATTTGAAAATAGAATTTGATGGTGCATGATTAAACCTCAAATTCTGCAATCAGGCAGGCGTTATTGGAGCAAGAACATGTTAACTTTATAACAGCGGGAAGTTTTATGAAATCTTCCTTTAAAAAAAAAAAAGCTAAAAATAAGCACTCACTCTAAAACACCGTTTTGCTCTCCTTCTACAAATCTTTATGATTTACTTTTGAGTCAATAACTCACTAAAATTAACAAGATGAAATTATGTTTTGACAAGTTCCAGTGCTGATGAACAGATTTTTATATCACGAATCCAGCTTCACCTCATTTTTCCACCACAGCTGACAGTCGAGACGTGAATCATTCATTCCTTCTGGCCTTTGTGTATTTTATCAAATGCTACAGGGAACAACTAACTTCAATTCCCTCAAGTCATTTCATAAAATGCCAAACTTAATGTTCTTTCATACTTTGATAAAATTAAGTTCTATAGGAAAGAAAATATACATCTAGCCAAGCTCAACCATTTTGACCAGATGCTGCCATCAGACCAACCTTACCAACACAGATCTACTGTACATAATCCTGCCACTCTATATCAGTAGATATATATAAAATACACCACTGGATAAGACTTCCACCATTCCTTGGCAGCATACAAGGTTATCTTCTTTATATGGCTTGGGCCCCACCTCACCAAACAGATGTGTGTGATGGATAAGCCTCATTTAGGAAAAATATTTGTCCCTAGAGTCAAGGAGTTGAAGGAACTACAATACACCCAAGAGGACAGACACATGTAGCATATGCCCAAAACTTTGAGGAATTCATACAGATGAGCTTTGGAAAGCTTCTGAAAGATGCTTAACAAGCAGGACAGCAGCCAGAGCACTCCCAAAACATGCAGACCTGACACTCCAAGGGGAGAAAGAGCAAGGAACATTTCTAGGCTGAACACTAATCAGAAAGGCTGAGCAAGGAAACTGCTCCCTCTAGTCAGTTCTCTCTTGAGTTCATCTCCAGCTTCACTAAAAGCCTCCTCTCCTTGGCTAGATAGCTCAGAGAACTCCAGATTTTGGGTACATGGTCAAAAAGGAAGTCATTCCCTTTGGACAGAAGTCAGATACTTGCAAGCTTCTTGTTTCTCCCAGAAAACTGGAGCTGTTGGGATCCTGGCAAAGTCCTGCCACACAACAAAATTCCAAGGAAAAAAAAAGATTTGCCATGGTCACTCATAAAGGCAAATCTTAAGTAACTGTATCAAAGTCAATGGCCCTGCAGCAAAGAACATGATCCCTGGGATTACACACCAAATCCATAAAGTCTCCATTTTCTTGTATAGACTGGATGTTTTCCATTTAAAGCATTTAAATGCAGTACCTGAGGTACTAACCTAGCCCTGCTGAAGTCAGCAATGACAGCAAGTTCCACCAACTCCTGTACCCTACAAGGACATCATCCAAGGTCAGGCAGTGTGTGCAGGGACTTGAAGGATACTGCCTCCTCCTCCCCAAAACTGAGCATCTCCTCCTCTTGTACCTTTATCAGGAACAGCATCAGCTGGAGACACCCAAGACTGTAAGAGGCTGCTCTCTTTGCAGCTGCAAACATTTTATTTATTCTGAAAATTCAACCAACACAGCTGTGAGATCTGAAATACAACTTGGTGGAGTTTGTGTCTTACTGCAGGCAATCACATTTATTATAATAAATAACTATAAATAAATAATGAGGTTGCTTAACAGGGACACTGGTAACCTGTCTAGACAATTGCAGCGGTGACGTACTCTGCACTGGAATGTCCTCCACATTAACAATAAGTCTTGATTAAAAGAATTATTTTTTTTTTAAGTGAGGCAACGATTGCTTATTTAAAAATATGAAAGTCTGCTTCTCAGCTCTGCCAGCAAGCACTCAGCAAGCTTAGCTAGTAACACCTCACTCCTCGCTCTCTAGCAAGCCTTCACAGAAGCAGACCCTTAGAAAAATCAGGGAAACACTTCAGCATGCAAAATTTCTTGCCACATAACCCAAATTTTCCTATTTGAAGGAGAAAATAGTGCTTCATCAATAGGCTGGTGCACCCTGTGACCATCACCACAGAGTCATGGTGGTGCTCTGTGGAACGGGAAACTGCTCTTCCCTTCCCTGGCATGTCACTGTCTGCTTAATGGAGAAAAGCAGTGGCCATACTAATAGCTGGGACATATAACCTTAATTAATTAGCAGACCTAGTGGAAAATGCCAGCTCTGCACTGTCACTGCTTTGCTTTCAAGGAGCCTCTGCCTGCGTCAGCAGCACAGAGACACTGGGGCCATTACCGCTTGCTCCGGGATAAGGACAGATGATGTGAGGGTGGCTTTAGCAACCTGGAATAGAGAAAGAAGGTCTGAGACAAAGGAGTGACCTCCTGTGAATCTGTTTGTGGTGAATGTCTTCCCTCTCCATAGTGACGGCCCCTAGGAGAAACTCACCAAGAACAAAGCTAAGGTCAGCTGGAAGGGAAGCAGAGCCGAGCAGATGGCCGCCTGCCACCTCACCAATCAGGAAAATCATTCACTTCAACTGCCTCATGAAATATTTCCTCACTTCTTCCTCTCTCTCTTTCTAGCTGTCTTCTTTCATCCATGCAATTGTGTCCATTTAGGTTACAAGACCCATTTAGCACGTAGTGGGGAACAGCTGGCAAAGCAACCAAAACAAAAAAAATCAGACCATGACCTTTTCCAATGACTCCCAAATCCTAGAGGCAACTGCAAGAAGCAACACTCTGGGAGAAACACAAACAAAATTTCTTACTCATTAGAAATATCCTCTGCCCTCAAAGAGGTCTGCAGTTAAAAAACATTTTGATAATAAACTTTATCAATAGTGGTCACCCCTCCTCAGGAAAATATCTTATTTTTTCCCCTAAGCCATTTGTCTGCCCTTGGAAGAAAATCCCAATGTTATGGACTTAGCAGAAATAAATTCTGCAAGCAGCAGCTTTACTAATGTTCACAAGGTGGCCACAAGAAACTTGACCAAGGAATTGAAAGACACCTGGCTATGCCAGATAGATGTGTGTTCACATGGGCATGGTTTCATCAGTCAGGTCCTAGTGCTGACTCAAAGTCTTGTGCATCACAAAAATAAAAATCACAATCAGAGCTGCCTGTTGGGATTTACATATTTATTTCTATTAGGGAATAAATATTGTGTAGTTTTGCAACAAAAAACAAAGTTCTGTTATTGTTATCACTTCTAAATCATTAAGGCATGTCCAGATCTGGTTTAAGCATGTTTTGAATACATGTAATAAATAAAACAAGTAGATTCCACATAGGCTACATTTTTTCAGGGAGCATGACCTTATCTAGCTCCTCCAGGACTACAGGCAGCCTTGCAATTTAGATCTGATTTCTCCCTCTAACTTCCCATCTCCTTTTTTTTAAAGCTCAAGTTCCTTCAGTATCCATTGCACGTTAGATTTATATTGCTAATCAAACTTCTCCAGGTAGAGATAGAGTTTATAAATTAATCCTGGGTAAAATAAATACATCAGCCAATCTTGGTACAAACATTCCTGCCTCTGATTAAGCTGAATTCCAGCACCATGTGGCATGCATTTCAAAAGGGTGAAGAAGCAGGAAAGATGCTCTCCCTGCACTCAGCACAGCGTATTTCTATCAATGTGACCTCAAAGCCACAATGCCTGGGCAGGTGGCAGGATGAGACTTGTAGTTATTATGCAAAAGTACAACTTGCTTTGCTGTTCCTTCACGCCTCCTTACCCAGGCAGGGAGCTCCAGGTGCACGGTGCTTGCTGGTGGCAGGGCTGGAGGGTTTGGCTCCAAGCCCTGGTACAGGAGCTGGGATGACCCAAGTCCCACACCAAGGGGCACAAACTGCTCCTTCCAAGGCTTCCTGGCTGCTCCAAGGTATTTATAAAAAGTGCCCACAATTCAAGTTGTACTTTCCTGTTTTATGCTAACTACAGACAACTATAAGAAGCGATCAATAATAGTCTGTGCCATACCCTAAGAACCCTAAAATGTTAAGTGCAGGAACCCTCACAGACAAGACATTACAGCATTTATAGAGGCTGCACTGCTGTAACAAAAGCTATTTATACACTAACTCAGCAGAGCTAAAGCATTCGTCTGCTAACAAAAATTGGCTGGGTGGTTTAAAGAGGACTCAGGGCCCAAAGTCTGAGCAGCTCTGTTGCCCCCTATCAGGTGTTGCTCTACACTGAGACAGCTCCCAGAGCAACCAGTAGAAAGAAAATGCATGAAAGCTGCAACTAAACATTCATACATGAAGAATATAAGGGCATCAGAGGTACCTCAACCCACTGGGAAGAAGAAATTTCTAACTCTGAAATCATCTCAATTTTACCATTTTACTGCAGTGCTAAGGCAGGGCTGCCCAGCTTGCCATGCAAAGCTCATGAGCACAGGAGAGGGCAGAGAGCTGTCCATCAGTCAAGGTGGACTCCCCCTGGACTCACCCTTCTCACTCACCCACCTGAGAGCCACAGAAGCAAAGGTTCCTCTGGCCACATCCCTGCCACCTGTGCCAGCCCACACCTTCCGTGACATTGGCACCACTGGCTCTTCCTTGGCTGTGCCATGGCACAAAGTCTTGGTTAGTTGCTATCAATGCCCTAATTTACCATTCTTTACAGAGCATTAAGAATTATTATAGATCTGTATTATAGATCTGACGGGCTTCACTTAAGCAGACACCACTTGTTGGTGTAATAGGTACAGTTTGAAGAGAAGTACTAAGTACCTTCCTCATTAAGTGAAAACACAGTGGTTCAAATCTCTGCCTTCAATTCCACAGTGAAATTCCCTCTCTTTCACCATGGACACAATACGATTGCCAATTAAAAAGTGAAAGCAGAACTCAATGCAATACTAAAGCAATTAAACAGGAAAAAAGTCATGAGAGCAGGATGAACACAGTCTACTGGGGAAGAAAAAAGAAATTAGTCCTCTAAAAGCAACAGTAAAAAACCTGTATGTACTGGATTTGATTTTAAGAAAATGTTAACAATAATACATATGCTCAGTTGAGTTGCCCAGAAGAATTAGTTTGAAAGAGAAAACAGAGTTTAAAAACTACACTTGAAAACAATACTGTTGTTCTGGTTTATGTACTGTCACTGCCATACACTGCTGCACTTCTGAATGCTTCAGAGATCACAAAGTGCTCTCCCATCCCCAGAATGAAGCCCAGCAAATTGCTAATGATAACAGTTAAAGCAAGATGTGGAAATCCAGTTCCAAAAATGAACCATGTCAGAAACAACACTGGTTTAACAGCCTTAACCAGGCAGCCAAGCACAGCTCACAGGCTTGTCCTCCCAGCAGACGCCTCTAAAGAGCCAGGGCAAATCAGGAATTACTAATTATGAGTATCCAAGAAGGATGCAGTGACATTTCTTTGGAAGGCTGGAGCATTTTGTGGCTATTACACTGGCTCTTAACCTCTCATCCCATCATACAATTCCTAGGAGTTTTGTGGTCCCAGCATAAACCCTTATGGAAAAGAGCTGACGCTGCAAAATCCCAGCTCTTATCATTAAAGCTAACCGGATCCTGTTCTTCAAGCAATTTAAGACAGAGCTGATGCAGGGCATGAAATATCTCCTTTCCTGGCAGGCAGCCTCTCCAGGGAAGGGGGCTCTTCATGCAATCAACAGGATGAGCACCACTGTCTTTAACAGGAGTGAGTTGGGCCATGAAAGCACCACCCCTGCCTAGTCCAGGGCACACACGATGGGGAGTCTGCAGATTTTGGCTCCACAGCAGCCAGACCAGGCAGCTCTGGAGATCAAATCAAGATCAGACCTGGCAGCACCCCAGGGCACAGTGTCTGCTCTGACATTTTCAATGCCCTGTGGATGCCTCCAGGAGCTAGCAGAGAATGAGCTGCCAGAGGCATAACAGCCAGTACAAACTCCTTCCCCAGGTAGTTCAAACTCACTGCACCTTGCTGTTAACTCCCAAAAAACTTAATTTCAACACTGGAGTCCTCTATTGTTACCTCTTCTAAAAGCTTACCTTGTGCTCAAGAACAAAAGTAACATTCTAAACCCAAGGGAATGAAAGGGTTACACGATCTGTGTTAGACACGTCTGAAAGTGTTCTAATATCTGGGCAACTGGTAAGAAGGGGGATCTGACCTGAAATAGCTAAAAATTCCTATGTGTTTAGGAAGCTTTACTAGTAAACTCAGCTATCGATCAGAGTACTGACCCTTTCAAGCTTGCACAAACCTAGAATTTTAATATCTCCTCCTGGTATCAAGAAGAAACTCCAAACTAAGGCCACATCTTAACCATACCAAATAATGTTCTTTTTATATGTGTTATTATATCACTGCTATTAAACCACTGTCAGTGAAGCACTTTCAGGTATCCTGTGAACATCTCTAGCATCAGCCACTGTGGAAACAAATATTCTTGGACAACAAAGCAACCAAAGAGCTTCAGGATGCCAAACTGCACAGGCCCATCCCGTAACATAAATACTGTTCTGAGACTCTAACATGAAGAAATTCAATGGGATTTGCTTGCTCATCCTCTAAATCTCAGGTTAGTTTAATTCTGACCACCTCCACCCTTGCCTTAAAACTGAAGAGAGTGCTACAACAACCTTCAGATGAACTCACTTTCAGCTCACAAGCTGATAGTGAGGAAGCACTCAGTCCTGCAGGTCATAAGCCTCCCCTCAGCAGACAACACCCAGAAAGATGCAGGTCATTCAATTCAGAGCAGTAATTCCTACCCAGGAGGTCAGAGAAGGTGCAGCTCAAGACACTGCACACAACTCCCGTCTATGGGATGTGGGAACACGCAGCCAACCGCAACAAGCAGGGAGTTATCTCAGGGAAAAGCTGGTGTTTCAAAAGCAAACCAGGCAACAGCTTCCACTCTAGAGCTTTGGTTAAAGCAGATGCTATTTGATTTTTAAACCCACACCTAGATATAGTTACAGTAAGTGAAAATGTCTGTTGATACTTGTGTTATGCAAGAATCACTCAATTATTAACTATAGCTCTACGGCCTATGGTGCCTTCTGCAAAGAACCTGCAGGAACATCTCCAGTACCATTAACAGAAATACCAGTCTTGACCTCAAGGGAACCAGCACCTTGGTGTCAGGGAGCAGCCAGAACCCTGCACCCTGCAATGCTGTGGGAAGGACACACAGATTTGGAGCACATGGGACTGTCCTGCCCCAGTTCCATCAGTCACTGCCTCAACCTGCACCTCCCACACTTGGAAATAACCACACCAACCCACTGCCACCACCAATCTTCTGGACTTTAATGAAGCAGAAAGAAAAAAGGACTCTACAGGGACAAGCTGCTTGCTGGCTTGCTTCTTACACTGAGTTGTTCCTCCAGTATCAGCCTGTCCTCTCCAAATTGCTTTTATATCTTGCCATACAAAATGTCTTTTTCTTCTCAGAGAGGCTGGAACATCTCATAGGAAAGATGACCGGATTTCACAATATGTGGTTTTGAAGGTTGGTGTTAAATTTGACACTGTAGCTCCAAAGTAATTGTGACTAACCACTAAATCAGCATGTGTAATGGATTCCTCTGAACATTTATAGCTAGCAGTTCCATTATGCTCTAATCTGGAAAACGTCTAAACGACTCTCCACAAAAATTAGATGGGAACATAAATGTCTTGATAAAAACAAGATTCCAGAGATACTCCACTTAACCACAGTGACTTCTAAAACATAATGTCTAGTGCAATAACATCCACTGGAGTGCAGTCATTTGCTATTTGATTTTTAAACCCATGCTTCAAGACATCAATCTAAAGAGCACCAAGTCTATGTGAAAGGTGAAATAATTAAGAACAAACCTCTAGGACAGTGCTGGGATCTGCAAGGAACGTGAGTGGCAGCAAAGGAAATGAGGAGCACCAAGAGGCTGCCTGGGAGCTGTGGATGCAAACTGCTTTTCCCTGCTGCCAAAGGGTAAGCTCAGAGTCATCCTGTGCTCCTGGGTCTCATCCCTGCACACCATTTGAATGGAAAATCCTCAGTCCACAGGAGAACAACAGACTATTAAAACTGTCTGTCCTTGTTCAGATTCAGCCTCTTCTTAAAGCTGTGATTTCCAAACTCTGATGGTCTGGGGACAACGCAGTTCCTGAGGAAAAGACACCACCTCAGAGATCTTGTCTGCTCTCTCTTATGCAGAAAATGATGCCAGAAAAAGGCCTTTATGCAATCAAAATCACAATAAAAATAATATAATTAGCTAAGCATACAAGAAGCAAAAGAAGGGAAGCATTACTGATTCATTCCATTTTCCTGGAAAAGCTTAAACTGTGTTTAAGCAAAGGACAAGTTGAAATTTTCCATTAGTGGGGAAAAAAAAAAAGAAAAAAAGAGAGGAGGACTTCTTTAAAGAGAGAAGAGGTAGACTCACTCAGGTTAGTGTTTGAGTACAGCACAATAAATTTTAATATAAAATCTCTGCTAGGCAGAAACCCTGCTCCCAGCCAAAGCAGCAGTGGAGCTTGCAAAAAAGCTGCTCATTTAACACAAAAACTGTGTAGAAAATAAAAGGCCAAATGAGAATCCAAATCTTCAAGCAGGGAAGGAACAGACAACTTTTTGACAGTCCTCCCAGAAAATTTTCCTCCAGTCTCCCTGCCTGGGGGGCACCTGGGAGGGGGAATGGGTGGTGAGGAAGAGATGGCTGGGATGTGACTGCTGCAGGTGACCCCAAAGAGCTTGACAGCACTTGCAGCCTGGGGTGATCTCATCTTACTCTGGGCCAGCAACACAGGCGTCAGTCTAAACCAGGGACTTAAAAACACTTCACCACTACATTTTCCTGAACTGTACTGTGCACTCCTACACCACAACCAAGGATCAAAGCCAAGTGACTGCAGCACATCCCAGCCCTGCTACCTGCATTAAAGTGAAGGGTTTTGCTTTTGTCCTTAACAGAAAGGGATGTTTCATCTCAGCTGCTCAAGCAAAGATGAAAAACCACTTGCAAAATAAAAGGATGTCGTCCACATGAGCTAAAATGTCTGTCTACTGCTCCTCACTTTTCCAAATACCCAGGGTTGGCTCCCAGCAGCTATCACACTGCAGATTTTAGGATCACTTACTCCAGCACAGGTCATGCCCTTGGGACACAATGTACTCTTCAGCTTCTGTAAATCCTACAGTAACCTAAATCCAGAAGAAAGTATATCTCCCAAGTCCTGTAATAGAGCCCAATACAAACTTCCACAAATGCAAAAACGTTATGACTTCTGGCAGCCCAGAACTCCAATTCCTGCCTTTATATGCATCCCAGATGCCTGCTTCCCCTTTCCACAGGAAATTAAGTCATTCCTCTGCTGTAATCAAAATTATTAGCCATACCTTAAAAGATACAGTCCTAGATAGCCAAGCCAGCTGTAAATGCTCATGTGTCCACTGACTTCTGTCTGCCAAGTGTTTGGTGGGAGGAGATGAGGTTCCCACCCCAAAACTGTTCTCAGTAAGGTTCTTGGGAAGCCAAATACATGAAAGTCACAGGAAAGCATTCTGGTAACATGTGCTGCCCAAAAAGAGCAACTCATTTCACAGATGATCAGATTTCAGCTGGAGTGCCCATCATCATGAGATGACAGACCTCAGGTTTAACCAACCTAACCCCCTTTTATAGACAACCAAAAGTACTGGGATTCCAACATGTACTGAGACATACAAGTATCTTTTAAAGGAGTTTTAATCACAAGAGAAAAGAGACCAGAGTATTACTTAGTTTGATGGATCATTTTATAAGATATTAAATATTTTTACTGTAAGGGGAAAAAAATAAAGTATGATACTGCACTTTATACCCATAACTCTTCTATGATTACAGAGGTTTATTGCAGGAAGTAATTCACCTTCCTGAAATAAGATGATATATGTAGAAAATCAGAAGCAGAAATGTTCTGTTAATTCCAGAAAAACAACGTAACATGATAGGAAACACAAAAGCAACCCTTCAGAGAAGAAACAAGAGAGCCTTAGATTCCTTAAAAAAGTCTAGAATAGCAATTTCCAAAATACAGTTAATTTGTAACATTTAATACACAAGTTGTCATCAGCCTTAAACCTCAATTTCCAGACTCAGCTGTACCTGGGAGAGCAGCAGGATGGGCTGTGCACACAATCAAATCCTTCAGCATGACTGCTGAGCCTCTGCAGCCGAGCCAGAGAATCTGCTTATATATTTTACAAATAACCGGATCCTTCCATAATCCAGGCTCTGAGAAATTTTTATCTCACCATAAGCTCAGTTATTCTTAAGCCCTTTCTGTGTTTTTTTTCTCTAGGCTGCCTGATACACTGACCAATTTTATAAAAAGGATTGGCTGATGGGAGGTCTGGATTCAGGTCAAACAGAGTTGGCCTTTTTAGTGTGCTCTTTCAGATGCTGATGGAAAAAAGACCTAAAACTCCCATTTTCACCTATACCCTCAAACAAACCTGCCTAGGAAAGGTATCTCTTCCTACAGCCCTCTCCTGCAGAGAGGCCTGGCTGTTACACAGAGTCTGAAACTCTGCTGCTTTTGGTTCTCCAGGTCCCCAACCCAAGGCTGATACACCAGCCAGGACGGACATCACACAGACACATCAACTTCCCCCAGCTGCTCCCCAGGTCTCTGGGTCCTGTAACAGGGAATCTCAACTTTCACTTGTCTCAGCAAGTCTCTAGACTCCATGCCCTCTGCTCGTCTTGGTGCACACACAGCTGCAGCACTGACCAGCCATGGGGTGTAAGCAGCAAGAATTACAGCAGGGGAAAGCTGGCATCCCAAATATGAGCGAAGACAAAAGGAACCCCAAGTCTGCAGAGCACAAAACTTTGCCACTCCAGGGCAACAGAACATGCTGACACCATCACTGATCCCTATTCTGCGAAGCCCCGAGCAATAAATTTAAACACTTTGAGTCTATGCTTAAGCAACATATTTCAGTACTTTTGTCAACACAACAGAGTTCAGGCTTGACAAGACATAGTTTGTGTGCCTCTTAAACCTAGTGATGCACAACCTCCTTCTGATCCCATCTCCGGAAATATCAGCACCATTATATGCCTTCACTAAAATGTCCCAATAAATAAATTTAAAAGTATTTATGGCATATTTTTCCAAAAGCTGTATTGTACCAAATCCCAGGCCAAATGCAGCTAGCCATGCTCACAGACAAGGATAGCTATTAACACACCTTCATCCTTGCAAGCAACAAAATAGCTCAGTAATTCAAAACACAGGGCAGTGCTAACACATTTCCTGTGCAGTATTTTCTGCCAACTGCATTTCTAGCAAAACTGCAATTTCTTCTTGCACATGGTAGCATGTTAACTATGCCACAAAATACTGGGTGATAAAGCAGCTTGCAGAGCTGTTCCCCAGTCAAGACTCATGCCTAGCCACTGCCCTCTTGTTCAGCTGTTCTGCATCACTGCCAGCAAGCTGCGAGCTCCAGTCTCCAGCAGGTATTATCAGCACTACCCCATAAATCTAACTCAGTAAGGAAGTTGTCTCTACCCATAACATTCTGAGAGTGCTCGTATTCCAATCCAGAACACTGCTGACATCCAAAATGCAACTATCACATGGAAAGTGAGCCAGTAGAAGGCTGGCTCATCTCAGGAAAAGCAGCTGCAGGTGCAACTACTCTTTTCATTTGTCTTCTGCCTCTTCTCTGGAACTGGGATGAAAAAAAGCTTTCCTAACTCTGCTTTGCAAAATCCATTAGTTATGTTTATGGGCTCACCTGGGGTCTATCTGAAGCAGGACTGACTTAAATGGCAATACAGGATAGTTTTGCAAATTAAGAGTTTAAGAGATACAAGGAACTGACCTCTGAAGGAAGTCTCTTATCAAGGAACTGAAGTTTCTCCTGCGTCTCTGCTACCATGGTGCCTTCTGATGGTCTAGTCCTCTCCACTCTGAGCAGCTGCAGCTTTGACCAGACAAAGCAACAGCTTAAAGCACAGCAGCTTCATTCCTACTGACTCTGGTCAGGACATCTGGTGTCAGATACCCAAAGTCTCCTCTTTGGAGGGAAGGTCCTGCTTTTTTCACTACACCCTTCAGTCAGAGCACCAGGTTCATAAACACACCTTTAGAGCATGATTAGATCTTACTTCAGGACAACTGTACCAGGCTTAGGCTCTTCTTAAGTTGTTGCTTTCAAAGATGAAAAGGGGTTTCATCCATGAAATGGGGTGAAAACAAGATCATGCAAGAGGCCTGGCCTAGAAGCAGTGGCTGACCCCACAGCAGCAGACACACGGACAGGGAGCTTCCCTCTTACCTTCCTGGGAAGGGAAGGAACACCACAAGTCTCCCAGGACACCAGCACATACACGGCAGGCTGGAGTCACCTGTCACTACAGCAACAGCTTCCCTAAGCTCAAACTGAACATAAATATTTCCAGTGCCTCTACCTAGGAGTAGTCACATTTAGGCAGCAAAACTACTAAATGCAGTCAGGCTAGGAAATCCAACATCCATGAATGCTATGTGCAGATGGAAGGAGATCCTCATGCAAAGAGCTGAATTACACAGACAAGAAAGTGGCTCAGAGGAGATGACAGACCTGGTGATGAAGATGGGACTCATCCCAGGTATAATGTCCTGGCTTCTCAAATCCCACTCTCATGTTTATGTATCACTTTTCTTTCATGCAGACCAGAATTTAGCATACAGACCCCAGCAGCAACACGCCACCTGAAAGCCAAACAACTGACCCTTACAGTCAGCTTTATTTGAAAGCAAAAATTCTACCCCACATTTTATTGATCTAAAGTTACTGGAAATCACCAAAGTAAAAAACCCCAAACCTACTGAAGTTTTGGCTAGAAACATGCACTTAGTAAAAGAGGAAATGGGGTTACCATGCCAAGACAAACTTTTTCTCTTACCAGAGACTGACATGCAATCAGAATTAAATGCAAGAATTAAAAGGAGCTAAAGACTAATTTATGCCATTTATGTTTTTGCAAGTCACTCAGCTACCATCCAGCAGGCACATCCTGTTGTGTATGACATTTCCTTGAGCACTTTTGTCTTTTCCCTTCTCTGTGCTACCACTGTTCTGATTAGATCCAACACCCCCACAGGAAAAGAAACAGCTCTGTGAAAGGCAGAAGCCACACAGCTATCTTCTTCCCTTTCTGCAGCAGGGGAATTAGTTCCAGGAGGAACAAAAACTGCTGCTCTTCTGGAAATGTTGCAGGGACAGACGCCTCCTCTCACCTCCTGCCTCATTTAAGTCCTCCATGGGGAGGAGAACCCCCAAAGCACCTTCACTATCAAGATGAGTTAACTGGTGGCAAAAAATATGATAAAGTCAGTACCTGGAAGGTTTTGCTTAAGCAGGACACAAGCTTACTCCAAATAACTTTCTCTGAACCCAAAACAAAAAAATCAAAAAAACCCCACAACCTTAGAATGGCTTGGGATTGCTCCAGGGACTAACTTTCCCACAGGCAAAAGGAAATGCTCTCCCCTCAGTTACCCTGAAAAAGAAACTCTCAAAAGCAGCTTCTCTGGCCCTGACCAAGGAAACATTGTTTTGCTTAACAGGGGGGTTCAAATAGTTGCTTTTCTCTGAACCCAAGGAAGGCTGGAGAAAATAATCAGTGGCAGAGAGTGCTTTAGTCACTCGATTTGGGCGTCTGCCGAAGGATCTTGCAGTTCAAACAGCAGAATGAATGAGCAGATTGCCATTGCTGGGAGCCTTGCAATGTTTTAACTTAGTCAAAAAAACAGAGTTATGGCAGAATTGATCTTCCAGCTACTTGGACCTCTAAGAGCATCAAAACTGCACAATCCTTTTGATTATGGGAAATTAGGAGAATTTGCTACAATGATCTCAAGAAAGGCACGATCTTCTTCATGCCTTTATGGAGATGTGCAAAATCATTTATGCCGCAAGATTATCTCCCTCGTAGCTGCATATATTTAGCTATATTACATCAAAAGTTTGGCTCCTTCAGAGTTGGATAAGCAGCTGAAAAGCAAGAAGTAACATGATTTGAGTCTCACCCCTAATGGATCTTATGATTTATAGGCCTTTAAAGACTAATGATTTTTTTCAAGACTAAAAAAGAGGAGATTTAACTCAAAGCTGTATATAATAGCTTAAATGGATTCTGTCTTTAAAAGCATGAACAGCTGAGAAAGAAAGCTAAAATCAGGGAAGAAGAAAAAAAGCTGGTCCTAATTGCCACTTATTCAAAAACATTATCTTGTTATATGCATATATTCACTATCCACACAGAGATATGGGTGTGGATGGAAAAGTCAACAGCAAATTAAGTGTTTAGACTTTCTATTTCCACAAAACTCACCCCACTCAATGTTAAACACAGGTCCCACCCAATGAAAACATATTAAAATAATTCTACATTGGCTGTTTACATCGGCAGTATGAACTTAAATGCAAAAGAATAGATTGCTTTGGCTTCTTAGTCTCACATTAGCAAATGCAATTATCTTTCATTAATTTTACAGAGTGCTCACAGTAGAAATTAAATAATTTTTTCATGTCTAAGAAAAACTTTACCATGTTAATTATTCATAAATACCAAAGTCTCCTACTTATTACTCATCACAAATGTGATTCGTTTCAATAACGCCTGAATAATTCGGTGTTACCCTATTAGTCTCAGAACACAATGTACAACTGCCAGCACCAGCAAGTCAATCACAAACAATCATCCACGCTTGCCAGCTGCTAAGGAAGAAGAGGAGGAGGAAGAAGGAAGGCAGGAATGGCATTTTCCCTCCACCCCAGTCACCGTGCTGCCTCCATCACCCCATGGAAAAGGAACATCCCACATCTCCCGTCCTGGCTGGCTTTGCTTCCAAGATGCTGCAGACTCAGGCACTGCTCGGGTGAGAATTCCATCCCCAAGCTGGGAGCAAGGATCCAGGCTCCCGAGGGACAAAGGCAGCAGCTGGGGATGCTCCACTGCTTTTCTTCCCTGAGTATTTACATCTGGGCAGGCAGCTATCCAGCAATGGGAATTAACTGATCGAGAAGGGAAAGGGAGATTAATCCTCACAAGTATGTAAGGAGCCTACAAGGGTAATTCCAAAAATGGCTGAGGGCTGCTCGCCCACAGTAATCCCTGCAGAGTGAAACAAAGCCCAGGCACCATTGCTGCAGCAAAGTGGTTCAATAAGGAATTATCCAGAGTTTTGCACCCTGGCCACTTGGCTGCTCAGCAGGTTGAGCTTATGGGAGGGGAAGAGATGACTGAAAAGTTACTGCAGGGATAAAATAAGCTGAATATGCTGGAGTTACAAGTTCTTGTATTATTTCTTCAGTAATTTTAAGAAGATAAACCTGCTCACATCACCAAAATCTCTTAGAGTTGCACTAAATCACGAATACATACATATATACATATAATTTTTTTTCCCCATAATAATGTCAAGAATACCTTTGACACAAGGTTCATTTGGCATGGGTTCCATCCAGCCCAGTTGTCTTGCCCTTGGCATGGCTCCCAGGGGCATCCTGGACCCTGCTGCACTTCCCAAAGCCTGTGCCTTCTCAGAAAGACCCATTCCAACATCACATTTTCAGCCACATATTAATTGTTTTTTGCTTTCTAGCAAGTTACGTGAGCTAATTTGGGCCAATGCCATACAGAAATGCTGCCTTTATTATTACAGTTGTGGAGAAAGTAAATTAATGCAAAGGATTGCACACAGAGGCCTAATCCATTTGAGGTAAATCAATGCATTGCACATTTAAATTGCTCTGCTTTCCTTCAGAAAAGTACATTGAAGTGATTCATTAGGCACTGAACTGTTCACAGAAACAGACCAATTCTCTTAGGCATGCCAGTGCATCTCTGCTAGTTAAATTTAAAAAGCAATCAAATCTACTAATAAGTCCTTTTTGCCGACATTTACATCAGTAGAGAACATGATTCCTGACAACTCAGATTAAATAAATCAAGCACAAATTAATCTCAGTTAATATGTCTCAAAACCAATGCTTGACTTGTTAAACTTAAAAATCTGTCTTTTAATAAAAATAACTTATTGGTAACGCCTGACTTCCAAGCTCCTTTGATAACCTTTATTAAAGGTTATAAAGTTATCAAGAGGGATCACAAGGCACAATCTGTGTCTATTTTAATACAGTTGAAGCATTTATTTATAGTTTAATTTGAATATTTATAAATTCCACAAGAAAAATTACCAGAAAGGTACCCTTTTAATAAAAAGTAATCATGTCTTACTACAACAGCACCATGCCACAGTCCTAAAATTCCCACTCACTTCCTTAGGGAGGACCAATTCAGATAACATATGGAATAAGCAATTCAAGGTATAACACCTGTGCCTCACATCTTGTTCTTCTGCAATCACCAGGGTTTATTTCTGCAACAATTAATGCCTTCTCTCTCCACACAAGAAATTCTCCAAATTTAAAGTAAAAGGCAGTAGGAAACATATACTTTCAAATGACTTAAAGTCAATTTGCACTTTATTAAAGACTTAGAGGAGAACTGAAGAGACCTAATATGAAAAATTATTTTTTTTAATCCCTTTAAGAAGTCTAACACTTTATCTGCAAAACCAGCAATACCAATTTAGAGAGCTATAGAGTCCTATAGTCCAAACCTAAAAAACCCACGAACTTAAGTTTATAACCAAGCCTTTCAAGGTTGTAATGGGATTAGGTGAAGGAAACACTTGTACTTATGAAAATAATCCCTTGCCCTTCTCCTCAAACCCCCTTTTTCACTCTGGCTGATCCATTACTCCTACTGCTTTTTTCCCAACAGGTTCCATGCAGGAAAATTCAGCTGCTGGAGGTGCATGTTTGTGGGTGGCAAGATAGCATTCACTGCAAATCCCACCCTGCAACCACCAGGCTGAAACAAGCAGGGTCATTAGGAAATCTTGCTGATCAATGAAGCAGCTCAGAGTCGCTCAGGCCTGGCAGCATCTCTGCAAAAGCTCTGGGTTTTGGTTGGGTTTTTTTTTTTCTTGTTTTGGGGATTTTTGTTTGGTGTTTTTGGTGGTTTGTTGTTTTGGTTTTTTGTTTTTTGTTTTTTTTTTTTCTTTATAATTGTTGCCCAGTTTTTCCCAGGGAATTTCAAGGGCAGGCACCTCTTGGTGCTCTGGCCAGAGTTCCAGTTACTGCAGGTCACCCCATCTGCTCGCTCACAGCCTCCAGCTCAGCTCTGCTGGTCACCTCTCCCCCAGCAGCTCCCCAGGCTTCACCCCAAAAGCAGCAGCACTGGGGGACTCAATCCTTGGAAACAGTGTCTGCTCAATCAGCTCCAGAGGTTTTAAATTGTCCACCTCCTGCTGTAACCTGCACTATCCTCCCAAAGTCTTGGGGCATGACAGGACCCTAAAGCAACTCCTCTGCCTAACAAGTGCAGAGTTTAGTGCTGATTCATGGGGCTTAACTATTCCCAGCTTCCACCACTACAGGTGAAACACAGAGTTCATTTGCTTGCACAGCTATATATAGCTATGTATATAACACCTCTGCAATAGGGAGAGGCACACTCAACAGCTGCTAACAAACCCTACAAAAAATCTCCTCTCTCCATCAGTGCTACATGAGGGTTTTCCCCCTCCACACCAAAGCAGTTTCCCCCTTCCACCAAAGCAATACTTCTGTAGCTAAGTACTCACAGCACCATGATAAAAACTCACTTGTGGGGAAAACTAAAAACTAAACCCTCCTCAGACCCAGTTCTGCAGACCCCAGAGTAGACAACTCCGCATTTTCAAGAGCATGTGGATTAATCTGTTCAGCCAACAGAGACACACACTGTTTGCTAGGAAATGTTTTAATGTGCCTTTTTTTCAGAGTTTTGTAAGACTCAGCTTGGAAGGGTTGTGCTAACAGGCAGGGACAAGATAAGAACATCCATGCATTGCCATGGGGCTTCTGCCCCACATCACAACCTGGTGCCAACATCAGGCCTCCCAAAAGCCAGCAGGCACCAACCTGGTCCAACAGGCTTGTACCAGCAGCACAAAGTTTCTTCCAATCTCAGACTTTCTGGCTCCAGAGGCAGTTCTACAAGCTTGTTCTCCTTTCAACAGGGAGAATCTCCTTCCTTTAACACTACCCAGGAGCAACATCAAATACAGCCTGACCTTCAGCCACAGCCACATCTCTCACCAGACGAGGGGACAAAGCACTTAAGAATGTTGGTACCTGTATTTGCTCCTATGTCTCATTACAATTTCCTATCTAACCTCAAGGCCTTTTGTTCCTTGCAATGGTGCCACTGGATTTACTGCTATAGACAACTCCAGTAGACACTTCCCATAATAATTAGCCAGAGCTGAGAGAAATCTCAGTTCTGTGATGCACAGTTACTTTGGATGCCGTGTTTGTTCAGTGTGCCAAAAGCTTTGAGGCTTCCACAATCAATCAAGTGACCCAAGTCAGTCATTCATGACTAGGAAAAAGCACATTTCTCCTTTCTCACCACTGATGCCAAGAAGCTGAGACAATTCCCTCCTTTCTGTCGCCACCATCAGCCCATTCCACCCACCTCCCAAGTGGCAGATCCAGAGCACTGAAAGCATCAACTTTTCCTATACCTTCCCCCTTCCCTCTTCTGTGATTTCTGGATGCTGCAGTGGTGAGCAGGACTGATGAAACAGGAGACAAACAGGAGCATACAGAACATGCACTCCAATGGGATCCAATGAGAGAAGCTCAAAAATCCCTCCCCCCCCAACCAGAGAACCATGTTCCTCCAGGGGAAGAAAGAACCAAAGAAGATGATCTATTTACCTGCTTGCTACTTATTAAGGAGCACAAGCCACCATTACAAAGGAAAGGAAATTTTGGGAACTTATATGCTCACAGACAGAAAAGCACCATGGTGTTAAATCCACCTCAGGATTGTGTTTCAGCACAACAACCATCGAGTATTTCTGCTCCTCCAGTGAAGGAATCTGCACTCCAAACCTGCAATTCCCAGAGAAAACAGAGGCAGACCACTAATGGAACTAAGAGCAGATACTGCAGGATGACTGCTGCAGGCAGCAAGGTTCTTCAACTGTGCACCCTCCAGGCTGATCCCATCACATCCAACCACAGAGATGCTCTGTACCTGCTGCTGAGCACTGCATGGTCCAGGACAGAGTTTCCTCCACACTAACAAAGACTCAACTTTAAAAAAGGTCCCTAGAGACCAGTCCAGGTAACCAGCAATCTGACAAGTAGATTTGCCACACTTGAAAAGACAAACATCTGTGCAAAGTAATCACACATTGGTGCAAACTAAAAGGCTTGATGGAATATTTGGGTATTTCCAGACAAGGCCACACAGCCCCAAGACACTAACTATACACTGCTTGATGCAGCTGCCAAGGAGTTCAGATCACTCTCATAAAAGACACTCACTTTTCAATCATCTCAACTATAAATGCAGGAATTCCCACCTTGTCAAGTCAAGGTTCACTTGCAAAAATTCTTTCTGCTCCTGATTGAATCCTTCTCCCTGCCTTCACGATGCTCCCCAAATGGGCTTTGCAGTCCTCCACGTTACTTCCTCTTCTCTCAGGATCTGCACACCAGGGCTGTGACCTCCTTTCCCTTCCCACCTGCACACGTGACCCAGGATGCTCCCCCTAAAAACCTCAGTTCAGGAATAGCCAGGCTGACCACTTGGAGCCAGCACAGCTTCCCGGCTTCCACACCCCCATCCCACATCTACTGCTGCTCTGAAAGCAGCTTTTATCTGCCCAGAAAGGGTTTAGACTTTCTGTCTGTTACTGGCAGTAGGTAGAGGTGCTAATTAACCAGTTGTCAGCTGAACTGCTGCTAAATTGAGAACACAACTAAAATTAAAGACGAGGTATTAAAATGGGCAGAAAGACTTGAAAGGACTATTGTTCATTTCAGAAGTTCTCTTCCTGTATTTTTTAAACATTTAGAAATTGCAGTCCAAATAATTGCTTGTCAAGACATTTTTTTGGAGAATAACTGTAGCTATTCAGCCAGCTGTATAATTAGGTTATTAAAAGTATAATATCATTTTGAAGGCTTTGAGAGAGTAGACCTCTACCTAACATAAAATCATCACAGTTTCATTTTCCTCCCTCTCTCCTGGCATCAATCCCAAGTCACAAGTGCTAGTGACCTCTCAGACTCTCAGCTGTGACAGTGTACATAGCTGTTCATAGGATGAGGAACCATCGCTCTGAACTCCTGAGCAGGTACATGCACATTTCCATTCCAACTCTGGAAAGCATGTCTGCTATCCAACAAAGGAAAAAACATACAAAGCGAAAAGCTGCAGACAAAATTGCAGCTCTCCAAGCCTGATGTTCCCTTCCCCCTCAGGTGGTGGGCTCAGGATGAGGGGCCTCCCATTTATCTGGAGGGCACAGCTAAGATCAAGCACAGACAGACCTGTCTCTGGGAAAGGAAGGAAATCCCTGACCCACAGCTACAGCTTTGCAGGCCAAGCCCACATCTGGGGAAAGAGAAACACGCATCACTGGAAGCAGTACAGCAAAACAGAGCACATGTTATGCGATTTACATTTCTGCTGACAAACAACATGTTTATACGACAGGTAAAATAAACTATGCAGCCTGGAAGGCTCAGCAGCCTGAAACTGGGAAGCTAACAGACCCAGAGGGCAAGGAATTGGTCCTGATGCAAGCAAATGGGATGTCACAAAAATTAGACAATTAAAATTTAAAGCAGTAGGGAAGACAAAAGAGAAGGAATCACAATAGCCAAGCCTGATGAAGAGCTGCTCCTTGGGTACAGGACCATAATGATGCTAAGCATTTTTCTACTAGATGGCAGTGTAGTGTCACACTATATAAAAGGAATTCTAGAAAGAAATTGCTTTGTATTTCAAGTGAATCTGTGCTCAGACTTGACTTCAGATAGCATGATATACAACAGTAGCCTCTTTGTAAAGGGACCTGCCATCAGTCTCACAGTGCAATAGGAGTGATACTTTAGTTTCTAATTTCCCACAAAAGAAGGGGAAAAGACACTGAAACCCTGAGCAGTTCTGCTACACGGTACAGCTGCATGCACAGCCACAGATGAGCTCCGGAGTGTTACATCCGAAGGTGGGCTCTGATCAAAGAGCTCTGGGAGTGGAGGAAGGAGGTCCTCACTGCTCAGGGGGAAAAGCCAGCTGGGCTTCTGAAAGGCAGGGGCAACTTTAAGGCAACCTCCTTGCTATGGTCAGGGGAGGTTGGCAACTTCAAAGGAAAATCCAGGGATAAAGAGAGAGCAGTGACAAAAATTCAAAATGCAAGCACAAAATAATCAAGGTTAGGGCTGAAGAACAGTGCAAATGTTTATAGGTAACTCAGCCATAACAGTAACCTTTACCTTGCAAGGCCACCGTCCTGAAGCCAAACTTCAGGAACCAAAAAGACACAGTAGCTCACCAACATTCCCAAAGCCAGCACCAATTCTTGGCGTACACTGGAGCTACAGGAGCTCAGCAGAGCCAAAGCTCTGGGGGCAGCTCGCAGGCAGCAGAAGCTCCCACTCTCCTGAGACAGAGGTTCGGGGGGTCCCCAAGCTGCGGGGCTGCCAGGCCTGTTCCTGTGTCACCGGGCTCATCAGCCCCAGCCTCTCCTCACCGGCGGTCACAGCCGCGGCAGCCGGCGGGACATCACTCCCATCACCTCCCTGCCGGCGGAGCGGGGCAGGTTTTTCTCGCCCTGCAGAGCTCGGGGCGCACTGCACCCGCCGCGGTGGCCCCGGGCCGGTGCTGCTCCCGGAGGTGCCGCCCGCTCCGAGCCGGGATGCTCCGGTCACACCGCGCTCCCCTCCCTCCGCCTCCCGCAGCATCCCCGCTGCGCCCCGCGGAGGGACCGGGGTCCACGGGGAGCTCCCCGGGGCACGGCCTCACCTGGAGGGCCGGAGCCGCACCTCCTTCTTGCTGTCCACCACAGAGGGCACGCAGTTGGTGAGCTCGGTCCAGTCGGCGTGCAGCCCGCAGCTCCAGCCGGTGGAGAAGCGGGAGAAGAGCCAGGTCTCCCGCTTGCCGGGCCGGTGGCAGGTGCACTTCTTCTGCCCGGCGCGGCACTCGCACGGCTGCTCCAGCTGGATGTTGCGGACCAGGTGCCGCCCGAAGGTGGTGCCGCCCGTCTTCTGGATGTGCAGGAACACGATCAGGTCGTCCCCCTTGATGTTGAAGTCCACCCGCCGCATCAAGTCGTCGGCGGAGAAATTGAAACGGGGAACGAAACGCGCCGGCGTCTCGTCCTCCGCCCGGTACGGGTCGGCGGCGGCGGCGGGGCTGAGGGCTCGGAGCCGCAGGAGCTGGCACTCGGTGCCCGGGCAGACGTACTGCAGCACGATCACGGCGAAGAGGAAGAGCATCACCAGCGCCAGCAGCACCTTGTGGGACCGGTCCTCCATCGTCGCCGGGAGCGCCGCGCATCGCCGCCGCCCCGCTCAGAGCCGCCGCCGC
>NC_031772.1:7271615-7429946 GCF_001522545.3 Parus major | reverse complement strand
GCCTCTGTGGCACCGGCACCGAGAATGGGACGGTGAATGGGACCGGCACTGGGACTGGGGCCATACCGGCACCGCGCTCCAGTCACGGGCCGGGACTGGCACCGCACCGGGACCGGCGCTCCCGCCGGCGGCAGCCGTCGCGCACACCGAATGTGCCCGGGGCGCCCCGGGATGCTCCGTCCCGCTGTGGCCGTGCCGGAGCGGGCGGCGGCCGGAGCAGCGGCAGTGCCCGCGGTGTGTGCGGGCCCCGTGGCCGCCGTGCCGCCGCAGCACCGCTGGCTCCGCACGGAACATCCCCGTTAACGGCAGCGGCGCCTCCGCGGAGTCACCGACCTGCACACACACACTCCCGACACTGCACCGAGCCGGCCGCTTTCTCTCTACACCTCACACCAACACCCAGTGTTCTGGTCTTGTTCTGGGGTTTTGGGGCTGGAGAGGTACGCATCGAGTGTTTTTCTTGATGCTCCAAGTGGTTTCTGTTGATTCAGGTAGCAAACACCCGCGCTGTCTCTGTCAGCGTATTTCTAAACCTCTCTGCACAAGACAGTGTTCTGTAAATAAAACAATAACACGGACTCTGTGGATTTATCTCTGATTACAGTCCTGTATTTGTATATAAATGATGCTTAGCCCTCCAGCTGCGGTGAGGCCTGTGGGTGGGAGCCATGGGTGCCCACCCGTGTTCACCCAGTGCCATTCCACAGGGACAATCCCCACCACGTGCCAAGACCTGGCAGGGCCGTGGAGCACAGCACAGCTAGTGAGCCCGAGGCTTTCCTTTCCCTCTTGGTGCAACTGATGTTGGGGCAATTAATGCTTGTGAGAACTGCAACGTTGCAAGAAAAAAAAAACAAGCAATTAAAATAGAGGTTTCTGGCTAGAGGAGGTTTTCACCCCATCCCCAGTGTCCTGTCGTTCATGGACCATGGGTTTGGTCACCCTCAGTTTAACTGATGTGTTCCAATGCTTAACTGGTGCTACACCGAAGTGCTGCATTTCAGGAACACAGTCTCAGGTAGGGCTGGAAATGTCTGAGCTTTTCCTTCCTCTCCCCTCCCCACCACAGCACCTCAGGTTTTGCTTCCCTGTCCCTTGTGATGCCTCTGTTTCTCTGCCTGACCAATCAGCCTAGAGCTGAATTTTCTAATATGCACAGCAGGCAGCAAAGAAAATAGATTGTAAACACTCTCCCAGACCTTTATTCATCATTTAAAAAAACAAAACAAAAAACAAAAAACAAAACTTGTTTCTTTTTTCCCTCTTCTCAAGCAATTCTTTCTAAATAATTTCAAGAGGTACAAATGGTGTTTGGAGGTGATTTCTTTATGGTTTTCATCCTTGAGCAACCCTTCCTGTCTTTCCTATTTTTTCCAGCTGTCCATAATATTTTGAAAACATTTACACTCACAATAATTGGCAATTTTATCACAAAGATTCTAGGCATGAGAACTACTCTTCCATTTGTATCTCCAAAATGAATGGATTGCACCATTTAATGAAAGCTCTGTGTTCTGAAATTCAAGCCTTAAAATTACAAAGATGTTTCTGCACTTTATATCCATCACTCTCTCACAGTCATTTGTATTAAAAAAAATATATGTTTGCCTCCAGTTTTATTTATTTTACATTATGAAATAACAAAGATGTGTGGTGACTTAAAACCAATCCTGAATGCTAATACCTGGGAATTAAACAGAGAGAATAACAATGGCCTAATGCCTGCACTAAATTAATATATACTATAAAAGATATGATGCATACTGGGTTGGTGCTCCCAGCAGAGCCATTATTTTGGAATGGGCTAAACAAACAATGATCATCCTTTCAGTAATGAGTGATGGTCTCCAGTCTGCTGCTTTCTCACTCACAGTATGTAAATGATGCTCTCTAGCTTTGATCCAGGGACCCAAAACATTTGCTGAGGCACTAAAGAAATGAAAATCACTCCGAAGTAGATAAAAGTAGGACAGAGCAGAGCTGTTAAGGTTTCACAGCACGAGCAAGATTCCATGGCTGGCAGGGCAGCTGGTTTAAGTTAAGAGGTCAAGCAAAACCACTGAGTGCCTAGTAACACCAGTGAAAAAATCTCCACCTCCTTCTCCATCCATGGCATGCCCAGACACCCCAAACACAATCCCTGTTCCCATTCCCCATACATGACCCTTTTCTGCTGGCACAGGGGATCTCCTCACTCCATGCCTCAGTCCATGGTCATGCCCAGATGAGCACATGGGTATGGCCACTGCTCCTCTCCCACCCACAAGTGTCCTCTGCCACTGGCCGGTCCCTTCTGCACCCACCCTGTCAGCAGCTGCCTTCCTCCAGCACAGCAGGCCCAAGCTGAACTGGGAAAGGATCTCATTTTGGGCTGACCTTCTGTTATTACCCACAGGAACGTTCAGAAAATCAGGGGTTTGTATGCAAAGGCGCAGGGTGTTTGCCCAGAGACAGATCAATAAAACACCTTGTGCCTCAAGCCCTGGATTGATCTTCTCTGCTTTAGGAAACTGTTGTTAGCTCATCAGCTGGGGCTGATCATCACATCCCTGTCTACTTCCTAAAAACCTTTGTTTCCACAGTGTCTGAATTTCACCTCTGCATTTGGCTGGCAAATGGTGACTGCTTGGCTCCAATAAAAAGAAAGCACACATCAGCTTTGAGATAAGCAGGCTCTTCGGTGTAAAACAGAGCTTTACCAGGCACTGAGTCCTCCAGCGTATTGAAAAGAGCAAGGTTTTGTATCAGTTCAGCCTGAGTAGGTCCCAGGGTCCACTGTTTGGTACAGGTAAGGGCAGGAGTGCAGGCAGCTTGAACCCCCTGGGCAGATGGGCAGGACTGGGCTGTGGCAGCTCTAGCCTGGGCTGGGGTAACCCCAAACGCTGAGGCACCCACAGCTGCTGGGAGGATGAAGTCTTTTTCAGATGAGAGGGGAAACCTTATTTGCACATTAGTACAATTAGAATAACTTGATTAAAAGAAATGCAAACAAGCCATTAGGTTTGCTTTATCTCCTTGTAATGTGATTCATCTTATAGTACCTGTGCAGGAAGGGAGAGAAAATAGATGAAGTAAGTACAGAAAAGCCTCCTGTGTCATGAAAATAGCATATTTATTAAAATAAGAAGCACAATCATTGCCAGCTCAACTGCTGTTTTCCTTTATGGAATTGTCAGTCTTGTCTGGAATAGCTGATGGCTAAACAGGTTTGTGGCCGGGTCATTCAAAACCACTTTTCCCATCATCTGTCCTCAAAGTGATGAAGTGGATGCTCCAGCCTTGTCCCTGGCTGCCCCAAAAGGACCTCTCCTCCACCACTTCTGTAAGATGTGCAAATCAGCAACTTTGATTATTTTACTTCTCCTTTGAGACTGGGTAAAACCAGATTATGGAATCAAAAGGTGTTACCAGGAGACAGACAGGGTTGAAGATACCACTCTACTCCCTGAGGAAACAAGTCCTAAAATGAATGGAAAAACACAGAGCAATGAGATGGTCATGGCATGGGAGAAGAAGCATAACCAGGAGAGAGGAAATATCTGAGAAAGGACCAAAGAAATGTTGTGGTGGGAGATAGATGAAAGCCCTGCTAGCACCTCATAGAATAAGGCCCTTATCTAATAAAGGGTATGCAAATGACTGAAGGCATAGAGCAGTGGGGTGATGAGTAAACTAATTAGAAAATGAGCCTTGATTATTCATGGACTTGACATATCCAAGAGTAGCTAATCAAAGGAATAATACAAGTTTGCATATTCTTTGTGATGTGGGCATCAAAGTCTTCCTTCTTGTCACTACGGCATCACTGCTGCTCATTCCTAAAACCAAACATACTCGATGCAAGTGTAACATCTTGCTCCATAGCAGGAGATGGGTCTTGGAAAGGCTGAGGTGTTCAAAAAAGTTTTCCCCAGATATTGAACTGATCTTGCATTTATCTCTACTTATAGATCTTGCCCCCCTGAATACAAACGCTGCCCAAAGCTCTTTTGGTGTGTGGTAAACTGGGTAGCATTTAAAAGCATGAGCCAAAGATCTTGATTCTCAAGGGACCCACCCTGCAAGATAATTGCAGCATAATCCCTTGCAGTTTCTTTTTTGCTTTGGACTGATCACTAAATAAACTTTGTCTAAATGCCACATGGGAAGATGGACTTGGCAGGAGGAATTTGCACAGAACTTGCTGGGAGCAGGAAGCTTTCAGGAGTACCTCCTTCCCAACACATGGCATCAGAAACCTTCCGTCCAGGCTGTTCACTGGGGCAGATCTTGGAGCCAGACAAAAGGCAGGCTAGTTTTCAAGTTACAAGGCATCAGCAGAATTTCCATTTCACACATAGGTCTCGGTCCTGTGAAAGGTTTTAAAAGAGGACCTGATGTGGGACTGACACCTGGCCGTGTACCAAGTGTCTGGGCAACAGTTGGAGGGTGAATAAATGATACTGCCCCATCACCACTGATTCTTTCCCAGCATGAAGCTGGCTGAGAAAGTGCTGAAACATCAAATTCCCTTTTGATGAGGACAGCCTGGGACAACTCCAGGGAACAGGATCCATGGGGATGAAAGGGCTCTTTCAAGTATGCCTCTGAATCAGTGGGAAAAGTGAGAAGTTGGGATTGCTCCTGCCACTGTTTGCTTGTCTGGATAATTACAGTGATGGGTATATTAATACCATCTGGCATTAGATCCAAAGAGCAACCAGGCATTGAAAGAGATTACTGGTGAGGTGTGTGAAGAACCCTTTTGGAGGTGCTTATGAGCAGATTAGGAGGAATTAGAAAGGGTGTGAGCCAACAAAGCCTAGGGCCGCTGACCATATGGTCCAAGGGACACTTTGTGCCCACTTTGAAGATAAAAAATGCAAAACTGGCATATCTGACCTAGCTCAGGACAAAACCCGCAGAATTTGCCTGATTGAGGTAGGTAAGAGACTAAGATAATGTACAGTGGTCTTCAGCAGTGGTTTTACACTGAAGAAAAAGGCTGTTAAAAGACTCATACAAATATTTGTTGAATCTTCCTAAAACCCAGGGGGAACCACATGGCCCTGAAAGAACAGTGAGAAAAGACATAATATTACCTCATGCTATCTCAGTAGGCAGTCCTGTGTGGAGTGAAAGAAGTGGGACTTGGTCCAAAGGCATTCAAGACATCTGAAAGGTGAAATTTGCCCTTCATGGTGAAATTTGTCCTTCACAGTGAAATTATTCCAGCTTAATAACATCGGTTTTGAAATAGATTTGGTTAAGCTGATACCACTTTTTGCCTAGACACTCTTCAAGCCTAGAGTAGTTAGTATCAATTTAACTTAATTTGGTGTCATTCTATGTACAGACTGCATCTTGGATGCTGTATAAATATTTGCTTGTTGAGACTGATGCTGAATTTTCTGAATTTGGGCAACACACTGTTGTGGAATTAACCCATGTGGCAGAGGATCAGATTCAGGAGCAAAAAAAAAATCTCAGTAAGAGGTCTTAAATTTCAGATGACTTCATGTAATTACCTATTTTTTAAAATGAACAGAAGAATAAATGAAGATGAAGCAAATATAATCTCAAGCATTACCAAATAATAATAATAAAAGAAGCTTTGAGGACAGCTTCTTCCAGCAGCAGGGCTGATGAATCTTCAGGGAGTGATCCCATAGTCCAGTGAAACAAAGAAATGTTCATTTTGCAGTGAGGTTTTGCAACTGCAGATTTACCAGGAATAGCAAATAAATAATTCACAGTTTCTGAAGATGCAAAGATAAATTTTCTTTCTTCAAATCTAGGTCTGCCAAGCTGCTAAAGGGCTATAGCAAACATCCCACTATAAAATAGAAAATGAGGGACAAAGCAGGAGTTTCACGTTCCAGTTATGTGTAAAAAGACTCCTAAAAAAGAAAAAGATTCCTTTCCTCCATAATCCACCCCCCCACCCCTGCACACATGTACTGCTGCCATGAGTCCACAGGGAAACAGAATATTTGTATTATATTACACTGAAACTTCTGGAAAAGAAAACAAAAATACAATCAAACATTTAAAATTCTACCACAACAGAACTGAGTAGAAAATCCCCAGCTGGACTGGATGCAAATAACAGATATTGAGTGTAGCAATTTCTTGTGGTTTCCCAAAAAAACACCCAGGGTTCATGGCATTGCAGCACTTTAACCCACAGAAAACCGGGGCAGTGTGCATTTATACCTCCTGGTCCTGAATTCTGCCATCTTGGCCCAGGCCAGCCCTGTGTTTGCATTACTACAGTCCCAGGCTGCCCTTGGAATCCCTCTCTGTGGAGATGCTGCCAGCCCTGCATGTGCCTGAGCTGCCACTTCACTGGATCAAAATAGTAGCAGCTATTTTAATCTGCTGCTGGAATACATCTGAAGAAATTCCTTGCAATCCCTTACTTCTGTTCCCAGCTTGCACAGAGCCAGGAGCAGGGAGTGCACGTGCAGATCGTGTCCCCTGGCCAGAGCCTTCCCTCCCTGCCTTGGACAGGAGATGGATGTGGGGTGCCCAGTCCGTGCTGCGAGCACCACCTGCTCACCCTGGGCTCAGCCTCCTGCTCAGCACTTTGGGAATGCTGCATCCATGGAAAGGGTGGCTGGGGACCAGCAGCAGGCTCACCACAGCCTCAACATCCCTCACCTGTCTGATGCCAGTGTGTGCTCTTCATGCCCCTGGCTGAGGGCTGTACAAACACTTGCTGTGTGTATTATAGCATCTAGTCCCACACTGCTTGAATCAGAGAAGCCAGCAGATGATCTCCTTCGTGTCTTGAACCTTTGCTGACTGCTCATTGATATAATCAGAAATTAAGTGGGCAGAGGAGAGGGAGTCAATGCTTTGTTTCCTGCCCTCTCACAGGGACAGGGCCCACTGCTGGGTGTGTACACTGCTACTCACAGATGTGCACTAGGTTGCTGTGCAAGAATCATCTGCCCAAAGAGATGGTGAAGAGATTATATTTTTATAATGCATGGTTCTGGCTCAAATAATTTTCCTGCTCATCTTCCCCTATTAAAGATAAGCAACACATAATGCTGGCCTTGCACACTAAGGGGTGGAGGACAGCACCTCTCAGCATCAAAATTTAAGAGATTTCCTACAAGAATATGTGTCCTATTGCACAGAGCTTTTATAGACCTGCCTAAGCCACAAATGATATAATAGTTTTCCAAGAGCTCCCTCTAACTCTGAATTTTTGGGAGACTCAGGATAATTAATCTGGCTGTGACTCTATGCAGAACACTAACAACCAGAAGAAAAATAACTTATCAAAAATATTATTTTCTTTCATGCAAAGAATCAAACTTTAAATGATTCCATCTGTCACTTTCATCTGCACCCTGTTTCATTGGCTGGATTTTGCTCATTAAGATAAATTTCAAGCCAGCAGATCATTTTTACCTTCAGGGCTTTGATGAAATGTAGTGTTTGGGACTTCCTCCCCTCCTCCATTTTTGACAGCCTTGACAAAGAGGAATAAGAGTTTCTCTCTTATCCTGCTTTGCAATTGTATGGAATGGCTTTAACCTTCCAAAAGGGGAACAGGCTACAGTCAAATTCCTCCTGCTTTCCCCATGGGACTAGGAGCTGGCTAAACCCTTCCAATAAAAGTTTCCAGCTCGGCTTTGCATCATAAAACCTTCTTTTCTTTATTACTCCATCTCCTCAAAACTTCCTTAGCAAACCTCTAGCCCTTTCAAAAGGTGAGCTGGAGAGCTTCTATGCTATGCAAATGGTTGAAACATCTTTGTTTCTTCCCTGAAAAGATGTAAAAGCAATTTGTTGGATTCCTTATCTCATAACCAAACACAACTGTACACTGTGCACTCTGTGTGTTACAGCTGCCTGTGCTTTCAGTCCCAATGACTTATTTTACTGTAAGTGTTAATTATACATTGGAATGGTTTCATGAGGGATGTGATAAATCATCTGCCACTTAAAGTCTTTAAATCAAGGCTGGCTGGGTGTTTTCAGAGGGGTTCTGCTCTGTGCCTGGAGCACACAGAGGTTTTCCAGGAGGGTATATAATCACATGGTCATGGTCAGCCATGGTATTGAGGAATTAGGGGATGGGCGGGATGGCCTTTGTCATGCAGGATGTAAGATTAGTTGGCTCCAAACAGCTCCATGCAAGACTTAATGGTCTGTTTTGGCCTTTAAATCTATGAATAGGGAAAAGGAAAGAGGAAAAAGAAAACAAAAAAGAACAAAAGTCCCTATTATAGCCAGCATGTTTTTGCCTTCTGAAAGCAGAGCCAGAGGGAGTGCAGGCAGCTGGGGCTAGAAATGAGTTCTGGGGACTCTTTTGCATTGCCCCTGCTCCCAGAGCTCCCCAAGCTCTCCTAAACTCCCCAAACATTTCTTGCAAGCAAAGCCAGGAGCCCAAGCCCACTGGGATTTGCTGACGTCTTTCAGAAAACAACAGACATGAGCACACACACACAATGCTCAAATGGTTTTTAATTTATTTCCCCCCTTGAGGTCATTTTAGGTGTTCCAGAACTAGAAATCTAATGCTTTTTCTATTTCTAAATTAAGCTAATTAAAATTTTAATCTGGTGGACATTATCTTATTGCAAAATTAGAAGAGCTTATATTGCAATAGTTTGGTTAGTACCAATCCTTTTCACTTTAAATTGTGTTTCATTAATTGAACAGGGCTTAGATAGGCGCTTATGAGGTCTTAAGCCAATATTTTGTTCTTAACAAAATATTCAGTTCTCCCTTTCAGCTATACCTGCTCTGAGCCTGCAAGCTTTATGCTGTAATAGTTTTCCTTTAGTGAAGGGTGGGTTATTACACTCATGATCCTCATGGGAATTTCAGGAACTATAGGCACCCTCACAGATGCCATTGTACACCGACTTCACAGAGAAAACACAAAGGACACTTGCTGGAAAATGGCAAATCCAAACCCTACCCACTGACTTGCTGATATCATCTGCTTAACCATGGGTTATTGCATAATTAATTACTCCCAGTTCACTATTAAATCCCAAAGAATCTTTCTATAGACTAGACTGGTATTACTCTGCCATACATTTAAAAGAGATTACTGTTAATTAATTTAGCTCATCTGCATTCCTAAAATTCAGCTAAGCCCTCTATTGTGTTACCTGCTGTCATTTAAAACGTGTAGGACTTCCAAGCTCCTGTAGAAATAGAAAGGGATTAGACTCATCTATAGAGATATAAAACAATTTAAGAAGTTGCTTTTCAACACTTCCCACAGGGCCCTGTGCAGAGTAGGACCTGGGATCTGGCAGAATCCTTCCTGCTGGTTATCCATCCCACCAGGAGTCAACTTCCCTCCAGGACTTTCAACCCAGTGCTTTCCAAAGACACTGAATTTCCTGAAAGCGTAAACAACACGTTAAAACACAATTTATCTACACCTGGGGCTAAGGCACCCGAACTGGTGAACGTAAATCACTTGGAATATTTATGTACTGACACATTTCCATTCTAAAACAGGAGTCTGACACACATAAATCCTCACCAATGCTTCTCCAGAACCATCCCCATCCCACTCACCCCAGACACGGTCACCAAAACTGCACCAGAACCGCCACAATGCCTGATGCTGATGTAGATGGGCTGAGGGCTCTGCTTCTACCACAACAAATTAGTAAATAATTACATTAATAATGAACCAGACCTTCCAGCTGGCCGAGTCACAGGAGCCAGGACACTTTTGCTAAACAGTTTCAGATTAAAAAAAAGCAAGCAATCTTCTGTCAAAACTAAACAGCTCCATGCAAGAGAAATCCCTTGGATAAAAATTTCTGTTTCTGCATAAGGAAAGCAGAAAGCAATTCAGTATAAAAAATATTGTGGGTTTTTTTCATTAGTTTTTGGTTTTTTTGTTTGTTTTTTTATTTTTTTAAAAACCCTCAGAAGAAGATTTGAAAACACTGATTATTCCTCAGGCAGCAGCTTCTCCTGAAAAGATGGAGAGTTTTAGTAGGAGGTTGCATCTGAAGGTGTTTTTTTTTTAAAAAAAGCGCAATTTCGTTAGGCTCTGTTGTCAGCTGCCCCTCATGAGCTGCTTTGGGCTGAAGGGGATGGCAGCAGCTCGGTTAGCTAGCAGGGAATGGTGGATCCGTGGGGATGGCAGTGAGCCGAAAGGCACAGCACGCCCGGAGCGAAGCTGCGGCTCCCAGAGCTGGCTTAGGGAGATGCTGCGAGACGGGGAAAACCCGCAGAGCTGCTGTCTCACAAAGCTGAGCTCAAACACTCCCCTGCTCCTTCAGCTCCTGTTTGGAAATCAACACCAAGTTGCTCCACGGTTGCAAAACAGACAGTGCTTAAGCAGAATCCATTTCCTGACCAATAACTCATTTCCAGAGTAGTCAGTGACTCTGCCCAAGGTGAGTCCCAGCAGCCCTCTCTGCATTTAATTTGCACGATGCAGTCCCTGCATCGTCACCTCTCCAACACTGGCATTTTCCAGGCTGACAGCCAAAGAGATGCTTAGGCAGACATTCCTGCAGACAGAAAACCAAAGCTGGTTTGCTTTATATTTTCTCCAAGAGGGGCAGGATAGAGAACAATGGTTTGCATTCAGACAAGATATCTGATCTCATCACTCAGAGTTTGCTTGCAATGAGTGTTCCACCATGCTCAAGGCAGGGAATGGCCTCTGCTGACCAGACCCTCTATCTCCCTGCCCCCACTGCCTCTAGAGTTGTGTCTGTCACTTAGGTGATGTCAAAACTCAAGGTGTATTTGCTATGAAGACAAGGGTTCACACCCCATTGTGTCACCCCTCTTGCATTCCCTTTCAGGGATCCTGAAGAATGGGACCACAGCGATGTTGAAGGGAAGAGCCTCTCATCCAGCCTCCTCCTCAAAACAGGGTTATCACCAGCACTAAATAAGCTTGGCCATGGCTTTGTCTAGCCAGATCATGAAAACCTGCCAGGCTGTGGATGCCACAATCCCACTGGGTGACCATGCATCTGTCTCACAGAGAAGTTTTCCTGATCTCCAGTTTGAGTCTCCAAAACTGCTGTTGCCCCTTGTAACATCGTTTGCTTTTACCAAGAAGAGTTTGGCTCCATAATTTCTGCAGGTGGCTGTAGGTTGGTATCAGCTCACTCCTACACCAACCCAAACTAGCCCAAGGCACATCAGCCAAAACCTTGAAGGGTATCCCAAGCCCCAAAAATCTCCCTCTTCTCCAGTTTCTTCAGTCAAACTGGGATCAGCCAGTTCTGGTAGCACAGGTCTTGGTCTGTGCTTCACAACATACATCCCAGCCCCTTCGACCCAGCCAGGCAAAGCCTGCTCAGGACACCACTGAGGGGGGCACAAAGTTCTCCCACACACATTATCCAGCAGCAATGCTGAGGCACCCATGCTAAGCAGGAAGAAAAGAGAAACCATTCAGTTATTATTTGTCCTTCTCCCTGAGTTGTCTGAAGACTGTGGGTTGGGCAGTCATTAAAGAAACCACAGCCTCAGTGGCTCAGTAGATGCTCACTCTGGTGGCCTCCAGCTATTTCCTAAAGCCTTCTCAGTCTCCAGCCTGACTAAAGCCCACCCTTTCCACTTAACTTCCTAGTTTATATGGCAAAACAGCTTCCCAAAATATCCCTGTGGCACACCAAAAAATCTTACTGTCAGGACTCAGATTTCAGTGTGATTGGTAATGAGTGCACCAGGCATCAGAACTAGGTTATTAAAATATCTTTCATGATGAACAATGTAAAATAAATGCGGATAAATTGTATTATTCTGGGTCATTTAATTTTAAGTGCAGCAGCCTCTGTATTTTTTTGCCACTTAAACGATATGCAGCATGAAACAGCACAAATAAATACAGATGTAGAGAACATTAGATACACTTTGTAAGAGCAAATTATGCACGTTCACATTTCATTCTACTTAGATCAAAATTAGATGGTTTTCCTCCATTATCTCAGTGGATACACTAAAAGTCAGTGATTTATGAAAGAAACCGGTGTGAATGCCATTATAATTGATTAACCTGAGAGACTGGTGACCTACTTATAGATATACAAATATGATTATAATTGTGCAGTAACTAATTGAATGTTCTGCAGGACTTCTTTATAATGTGACTGTAATGCATAAAAATAAGAGGTAGAAAAAAGGCTTCAATGCTGTGTATGCTCTGAGATCCTAGGGAGAGGTGCTGAGTGCTTCCTGCTCTCTCCTGTTAAGGTGAATTGGTGTTGAGGCCCTGCAGAATCAACCCCCTCCTGAAAAAGTAGCATTTCCCTGAAAGAGACTGTCCTGTGGACAAAAGGCTCCACTGTGCTTTGTGGCTGGGATAACTTTGGACACCCTGAGCAGATCTCATTGTCTGGGAGATGCTGCACACAGACCCCTCCTGGGTCAGCTCCACCAGAGCCCCTTTTCAAGGACTTCCTTTGAGTCAAGAAAGGAGGACAGGTGAGAGGTCACAAAGAAATAAATGAAGGTATGGGTTCCTGTTTCTAAAGCACCCCTTTGCAGTGGGACTCAGCACTGCCTGGTGGGTCTGGGAGCCTGCCAAACATCAGGTCTCTGCCAGCCCTGACTCTGAGTCCAGCACTGCTGACACACCTGCTAATGGGTATGAGCACCCACAGGCCTGTGCTACAGGACATAGCAAAGAGCAAGAACACCCCCCTGCCTCCAGTGTTTTGCAATCCACATACAGAACAGGGGGCAACAGATGAAGGCAGTCCCCAAGTGCTGGTAGCTCAAGTCTAAAGACCTTACCTGGCCCATGGAAATGGCTAGTCTGCAATCCCAGGCAGTGCTCCTTGCTAATTAAGTTTCCCCACACCTCAGCAGTGTGTATCCTGCTGGACAATGTACCAGCATCACCCAGCCCACAGCTGCCTGGAGGCCCTCATGGCATTATTATGTGTCACAGATTTTGCTGTATCTTTTCCTGCCAGTCACTTCTTCTGACTTAATTTGCCTGAACTCCTCTGCATGGACACGGGCGGCAGAGCTAACCTCTGACAATGACACACACCAGCTCTCTGCAGAACAAAATTCTAGATTCCTAATTTGAATGACTAAATATACCAAAGCCCAGTGATGAATTATTTAAAATCCACACAAATTTTGATGCTGCATACTGAGCTAGAGACTTGAATGCACCTCTGCAATTATGAGTCCCTCTGCCTACAGCTCCATCATGGAAAAGCATCCATTTAAAGCCCCTGGGATAAATGATCTGTTACAATTCCCTGGACTGGAAACCCTGGAGATGATGTGGGAGCCAGGAGTTGCTAGGATGGGATTGAGTTAATTAGCACTGCGTCTGAAGAGAGCCGTAACAGCATAATGAAACAAATAGAATAAAAGCAGTTTAAAGTGACTCCAGTGGATTGATGGGCGGGCGCTGCTGACTGTGGAACAGTCAGATTGTACCCATGCATGCATTGCTGTGCATTTGTCATGCATTGCTCATGCTGGGGGAGAGGAATGAGGAAGAGGGTGGGTCATTTCAGCTCTGCAAGAACTCTCTGGCATGATGTGTGTTAGGGGCAGAGAGGTGGAAACCACTGCCAGCAGCCCCTCACTGCCACAGCACACCTGGCTCAGGGTCAGCCTTGCTTGTGAAGAACCAAAGCCACCACCCTGTAAATCCTCATGCAGGATGGGGGCAGCTCCAGCACATACAGCTCCTCAGAAGCCACAGCCAGGGATGCAGTGTTGCACCAGGAATATCCCCAGGGATAACCTAGCACACAGCTCCTGCATCAGCTGTAGGTGTCCCACTGTTCCTGAGGGGTCCTGGCAGGGCTGGCAGGACTCCTGTCTCCTTGCATCGTGCCACCAACTTTGTCAAGCACGTGCTGGCCATGGCTGCAGCAGAGCAGTGTGTCCATCCAGCTGCTGAGCCAAAGATCTTTAGAGCACACCCCACAGAAAGTTTGTATCCCACCTCCCGAGGAGCTGCCTCTGAGCTCAGCATTCAAGTGACTGGATATAGATGGCCATGTTTGACTTCGTCATCCATCCTTCCCAGTGCTGAGAGCTGCCAAGGGATGACTGACAGGTTCTGGTTTTCAGTGTGTTTTGCATTCTTTTCAATATTCAGTTGTCTGGAAGAGGAATGTGTTGGCCCCAGCAATGCTGCATTTGAGAGAGGTGCTGGCTTCTTCAGCATAAATTGTTCAGGGTATTTTTACAGTTGGCATAAAAATACTGACACTGCTGATATGGATAGCTCTGTTATCATGCCTGGGGCCAATAAAGAAAGTGTAAGGAAAAAAAAAAGAAAGCTACAAGCTAAAACCCCAGCTTTACAGCAATCACACTCTTCCTTTAAATTTTTAAACTTCTCAAATTCTAGCTTCCATTAAAATGCATCAGTAAAAGATAAACAGAACTGCCAAGCTGCACTGTTTTGAAGCAGAGAGATCACTCCCAGCTTGGCCAACTATTCTGACTGCCAAATATAATATACACTAAAATGACAAAGCATAACAATGCAAAAGACCACATACTATCTCTATCTCCAGCAGAAGGAACTGGAGCTGCTCCCAGCAGTGGTCCTGAGCATTGCTATCTACCTAAAACTAGAGAGAGCTGCTGGGGACAGGTAGCAGCTATTAACTGGGAGACTGAAATGGTGTCTGAAGCTTTGTTTAAACAAGAGGAGCATAAATAAACCCAGTCTGGCTTTCTCCTTAGCCAGTGTCCTCACTGCTGCTGCAGAGGCATTTATGTTGTGGCATTGCCCAGCTCATTATTGCCAAAGAGCCTGACCCACACAAGCCACGTAGGAATTTCATTGCTCCAGCACCACGACATGTCTCTTTCTACAGAGCTGTTCCTCATTCCTACCAGCAGCAGCTGGGCCAAACCTTCAATTTCTCCTTTCCCCCTTCACTTCAGCCCTCTCCTCCTTTCAGCTGCACTCCACAAATCTAAGCTAATGAGACCTGTGGGGCCAAACAAATCCCTTTGGGCAGTACCACTCTCATCCCTCCACATACATCAGCTGCTCTTCCTTCCTGAGAATTGCTTGGAGTGAGGACAGACCTGTGGTGAAATAATCTCAGATTCAAGCCCATTGCAGAAATTATAAATGACTTGCTTCCAGTTGGATGCAAAGCTTACTAATTTCCCACCAGCATTCAGGTGGCAAGTTTGCCACATGAATAATTGTGTGTCCAGAAAAGTGTTCCACTGGTAGGGTTATTAGCAGGAAAACAGGAATTCAGTTGGAAAGCATTAATAAACCTTAAAGACAACAGCTGTTATGGTGATTGATCCACTATCCAAGTGTACACAACTCATACAGGATGAAGGAGCAGAGGTTATTGCACAGGGAGGATATACTGAGCAGTGGGAAAGGCGGCAGGGTTGCTTAGAGGCCAGAGATAAAAATTGGTACTATCAGATTCAAAAGCATTTAAAAACCCCACACATCCTTCCCAAACCTGACTGAAAATGAAATTTTTGCAGTTTGCAGCATTTGCTGCTTAGAATATTACTTGCTTTCTTTTAATACACTTGGGCAATGGAAGCAGAAGAGTTTTGTGTGTGACACAGAGAAATTTGTCTTTACTCTGCAGGATCAGCAGATGCTGCAGTATGAAGACTGCAGTTACCCCAAGGAACACATCCAAATGTGCCCAGTGCACCCATCCCTCCTCCTGAAAGGAGTGATGAAATCACCAAGCTCCTTCAAGGGCTGAAAGAAGGATTAAGGAGAGAACTGAATGGCCCATTGAAATGCCAGGAATTTCTGGCCCACTGTGTCCAATCTAGTGCAGGGCTCTCCTGCTCACAATAGCTGCATATTGGGAACATGACTCCTTTCTGCTTGTGTTCATCAGGAGTTTGTCCCTTGGCACTCACTGAAGTCAGTTTTTGGTCTGTCTGGGTAAGGATGCTGGTAAGGAAAGGAGAAAGTGAACCTAAGGTGGCATGTTTGGCATGTGGGAACATGCTGCACTCTTCAGCAGCTCATTTTGCCTTCCTGGAAGCATCGTTTTCTGCAGGGATATCACATCCATCCCAGCAGTATTGCCTTTGCAAGAGCTGAAAGGACCACCCATGGTCACAGCAGAGACAGAGCAGTGGGAATTCAGGTCCCCTCACACAGGACCATCACTAGGGCTGAGAGCAGACTGTGATCCACCCCAAAGTGTTCAGATCATGGCATTTTTTTACAATTACAGGTTGTGCCAACTGCACTAGATGGTTTTGAGCTCACTGCAGTATGTTTCCTTCCAAAAAGAAACAAAAACAAACCCTTTCCAGTTTATTATTTCAGCTAATTATATGAACCAACAGTATTTCATCTAAACCATTTTAGGAAAATAAGTGGAGAATGTTTGCAAAACCAAAGCAGCCATTTTTCTCCTGCCAGGGTGGCAGATGCAAACATAAAGAGTAACATGTCCATACATCTCCAATCTCAACTTCTTAGGAAACAAAATAAAAGCAATCTGGTTGTGAACTGATCCAAAGCAAATACAATATTTCAGAACACGCCACATTTAGTTGGTGGGGCTGATTTATATGATGCAATTTAAAGACCAGTGTGCAAATATGGAGGGGAAGACTATTTCCCCTTCACACTTTCTTACCTCCCAGACATTGTTTTTGTTCTGCATGTAAGTGAGGAGCCCTTGGCCTATGCAGCAGCTGCCTATGAAGGATGAGAACTGACAGGTTTCTATGGCACTTCCAAGCAGGGCTGTTTTACAGGCCAGAGATTCCCTTCTTCATACAGAACATTTTGCCAGTTATTGTGTGGCTCATGAGATCATCACACAGTGGTCTTCAAAATAAATACTGCCAAAAGCATCCCCTGCCCAACCTCAGTTTGCAGGCACTACCTCTATTCCCAATTTACAGCTGGAAAGAGAGGCAGGGAGAAGGCAGCAGAAGGCTCCTTTGGGAAGTGGTGGAGTCATCAGCCCTGGAAGTGGTCAAAAAATGAGAGGATTTGGCACTTCACAATCTGGTTTAGTGGGAATGGTGGTATTTGCTTGAAGGCTGGACTTGATGAACATGGAGGACTTTTCCAACCTGGTTCTGTGGTTGTATGACCCTCCTCAGGGCATCCCTGTGCACTGACCATCAGTGCTGCAGCCAGCAGCCACCACTGAGCCTGGGATGGCAGGCTGGGATCCCCCCATCTCCACCACCTCCTTTGTCACACATCATCTGAGAGGCAAACAGCTCATTGTGTTTGACATTTCCACAACTCTTTTTCTGAGGAAGTGCTGCTCCAGCCATCATTTCTGTTCTGTTTTTAGATTTCATGGTCAGTTTCCAAGATTTAGTGGCTTTTCAGCAGGCAGAAGAGCACCTCGGTTGTGTGGCTCTGCAGTCCTACTTAGAGATAATTGCTGAAATAAATCAGAAACAAGGGGAGACCTAGTAAAAAAATGAAAATCACATGTTTTAAAAGTGAAATTTCAAATAAAATAAAAAGGAGAAAAAAAAATATCACCAGAGTAATTGTCATTTTCATTAAGGACATTACTAAAGGATTTCCAAAACAGGTTCCTGTCCTGGTTTTCAGTTTGCATTGCTAAACCTTGCTCCATCATTTTGCAATGAGCCTAAGCATTCATTTGTTAGGGACCTGCAGGCTTTCTGAATGAAATCCTCCAGCCATACCCCAAGGGCTGCAATCAGGGAGGATGCCAAGTGCTCTGGATGGTTGCTGCTGCTGCCTTGAACAGAAGTGCTCCTGAGTCCTTCCCCAGCTCAGCCTCATCCTAATCCCTGTTCCCTGGAAGAACCAAAGCTTGAAGTCTATCCACGGCCAAACCCGTGTTTTACATCCAGACACCCTGGTTATTTTGGGCTGCATCAGCCCAGTAGCACCACAGGCTAGTGCAAGACACAGCCAGGCTGGGGCTGCTCTGAGTTACACTTCCCAGGAGAGAGGAAGGCCAGCAACAACAGTAAATACACAAATTTAGTGCTGTCTTTGCTGTTCCACTCTTGTTGACAGCAGTTGCATTTGGGTATTTTGCACACCAGTGGTGTGAGGGGTGCTCTTGAAAAGGGCTGAATCCCAGGACTTGGACAGCCCTGATACCTGGATTTCATGAGCAAGGGAAAACAGCCACTCTGAATTAAAAGAACATCTTATGGCAATGTCAATAAACAGATTTGCTAATTAATACTAATTCAATTACATTAATTTATTACTCTGATTGCTAACCAAAGCTCTTCTTCCCTCACATCTGCAAAACTTCAAGTGAGGCTGGGAATTTCCCTCAGCTTCAGGGGGAATCTGGCAGCTCCTGGGGCAATGAGCTGCGATGTAAACTGCTGGGCTGCCCAGCCCTGCTGGTGGCTGCAGGATCCCCACCATATTCCAGGACTTTTCTGTAGTGAAATACGCCTGATATGGAGGTCAGGTAAACTGTGCTGTGCTGCAGAGCTTTTTCCAATTAGCCCTGAAGACAGTCTCCAGACTCGAAGTTCAGATACTCAGAGCCTGAGGGTTGTTAAAGGCTGAGCGTGGTTGAGCTGGGCTAGACCCCCATTATTTTCTAAACACTGGCTTTTCTGTCATCTTTATTTATTACACTGAATACTCCCTTAATGGAGACTTTCCCCAGACTTCTTCTGGGATGTGCTATACTCCTTTTTCTTGTAATGAGAAGCATTCCCTCACCAGAACACAGCCATGACTTGATGACTCAAATTTGCTAAGTCACTTTGTTTTTTATGGAAATCTGATTATCAGTGCTAAAAGAGGCCCCTTCATTTTCATGGTAAAATGGCCTGTTCTTCTGCAGACAAAACTCTGGATGTTTCCATAATTACACACTGACCTGTGTTGAACAAGCCAGCTCAAAGGCTACTTTATCTCAGCATGACCAGACTTTATCAGATTTATTCTATCTGAAGAAAGTTACATCACAAATAAATTACTTCAATGGTAGATTGCAGTATGAGAAAAGCAAATTATTTGGCAACTATTTCCCTTCTCTTCTCCTCCTTAATCACCTGGTTTATAGGGCTATTAACAAATTCACCCTGGCTAAAAATGTAGCCTTAGATTAGAAAAGACAACCTCACCACTCTTCCACTTCATGAAGTTTTATTTTGACTCCCCTTTTCCTCTTGCCCTCTAGAGACTTCATGTCTCTGCAGCACTTTCTGATTCTCTGCTGCCAGTCTGGGAGGGTGGCCAGGAGAAGAAAGGGGACTTTTTTGGTGCTTTCCCTGAAGGACAGCGGCTCCTTGCTGTAACTACAGCTCTGCCAGGTGTTTTGTGCATCACTGGCACCTTGCACACAACCTTCCTTCCACCCATCCTTACCCCAAATGACTCCCACAGTGGGCTGGGACCAGATCTGATTGCAGGTAGGAAACACAATGGTGCCCTGTTGGGTGGGTCAGCCCAGACACTGCCTCTCCATGCAAGGCTTTTCCTTTTATTGCCATGGTCCCTTCTTGCTGCAAGCATGATAAATGCCAGAGCTCTTCAAGCATTTTCCTACGGGAGAATTAAAGTTTTAATGATTAACCTTTATAAATTACAAGTGCAATACTCTAAATAATAAATAGTTGCTGGCCAGGTCTGAGCTATTATGCTCCAGCATGATATGCTGAGCCCCCATCTGCATTTATTTTCCATACTGTATTCAAGTCCTCTTATGTCATTGAGATAAGCAGTCAGGAGATATGTGTTTTCCAAAATGATGTCCTCATTCATCATTTCTTCCTCGCTGCTCAGCCTGATTACATTTAATTCAAGAAGAAAGAAGCCTTGCCTGGGCCCACTGAGCATATAAGGTTAAAAAAGCAATACAAATGAAGCAACGGCTTCCTGGAGAAATGGCTACAGAACACAAAATAACAGCATCCCTTATCAGCACTGATTCTGTGTATTTTCCTCCTCATTTTCAGAGAAAACTCACAGCACAAATGACCCATTCATCAAGATCAGCAGGTACAACTCTCCTTTAAACACATATGCACAAAAGCAACCACCCTCCCTGTTAACAGGGAATGAGTTGTGAGCATTAATTTCATCTGGTATTCATGCAAAGCTTAATTACAAGTAGAGATAGGAGAGCAAGAGCTTGCTGCAGCCTGAACCGTTTCCAGTGGCACTTGGCTTAGGGAGTAATATCTTTTGTTTCTACAAGTTCTTCCTGTCGCAGTATTTTGGCTGCTTCAGGATGCAGCAGGGAGAAAAAAAAAGCCAAAATGTGTCTATGCACAATGTGAGCAGCACCTTCTCAAGCCTGATGGAAGATTTCTTGTGACTTTGCACGCTCACCCTCTCCATGGCAGCCTGGGATGCAGGGTCTGGGTGCATGGAGCATCCTCAGTGAGCAGAGGGGGACTGGGAGAGTGAGAGGCAGCCTCTACTGAAATGCTTGCTCATCTTCTGCAGGGATGCAGCCACTGTGAGCTGCTCTTCACCAACCCATGCAGAACAGCACAGCCTGTGCCAGCTCTGAGCCAGGGAGCCAGCCCTGCCCTGAGTCCAAGTCCTGCACTCTCCTGGGTGCCAGCACTGCTCATTCCCACACTGCTCAGAAGCCAAGGTGATGCTGTTGGGAAGACTTGGTGCTGCAGGCAGTGGCTCAGCTCAGTGTGGGAGTCTGCACATGATGGGAATGGGCTCTGCAGGTCCTGGATCATTCGAGACTGCAGTGGCAGCAACAACCCACCCCCCCAAATCCAATCCCCCAGACAAGCTGGGCTTGCTGCTCCAGAGCCAGACTGGAAAAACAAAAACCCTTGTGTTTGTAGAAGGGATTTCCCACTAGGAAAGGTGGTTTGCATATTTGCTCTAATCAGACTTCAAAGAAATGCCAAAGGAGCCAGGGAAATGAAACAAGTACTGAGCCAGCCAAACAGGCAAATAAACACAGGAAAAAAAAGCCAGAGACTCTGACCAAATGAACTCAGACCAACTCTGGATTTAAAATGAAAATTGAAAAGGACTTAAAGAGATGGGTTACTTCCAAGCATGTCCAGTGGGCAGCAGATTCACAGCTCCAAGATCTGCCCCACAGCCACAGCTCCAGTGTAGGTGTGCAGCACCTCCAGGGCAGCACAGCTGCTCATCCCACCCCTCCAAAGGACCAAGGGCTGTGAATGCACTGGGGTCCCAGCTACCATGGACTCTCCAGGGCTTAACATGTTGGCTTTTCCCTAGAGAAGTTGATGTTTGCTGTAGAAAAGTTGTAAATAAATACCTAGCTGGGATGTCCTGGGTATCCTAAAGCTCCCCTCCTGACACTGTGACAAACAGGGTGTCAGCTGCATCACTCAGTTTTTGTGATGTTTTTCTCACAGTGCCCCATGAATGCTTTTGAAACACATCCTCAAAGGAGCAGTGACACCAAATTCCCACTGAGGCATCTCTGAAGGATAATTCATTTTTTCCCTCTTCCTCAGCATGGCCAGAGCTCTGGCTAAGCTGTTCCTAGGCTCAAGGATTTCACTCAACAGCTATGGCCCTCACTGGAAATAGTTACAATGGCAGGCCAGGACCTGTCTGTCCCTTGGCCTGGACCAAGCAAGCCTGTGTTTTACCTGCTCTCACAGAGGAGCCCTGGACACATGGATGGGGTAGTGCAGCTGCTGGCACGGCTGTCCTGTATGACAGGCTGGGAGAGAAAGGGATGGAAGTTCAATTATCCCTCTGAAGCTACAAAAGCAGGCAAAATGTAATTATAATCACCCAAACTGGAGTTCTGCCAGGACATCAGGGCTAATGGTCTTGTTCTTGCAAGAAGTGCCATGGGACTTTTCTAATGATCACAAGTGGTCAGGACCTCGGTTTCACATCTCATCTGGAAGATAATGAAGAACTCTCCCATTTATTTTTGGTCCAAAGGGAGGTAAGGACAAATTGCCTGTGTCAAAGGGCGTGAGGACTTAGAGATGTAGATTCTCCTACTCAAGATATCACTGGGAGCTCTGACAGCCAGGAGGGATGGCAGAGTGAAAACAAGAAGCAAGGAAGAAGTGTGTGTGATTTCATATGACTTCAGTTAGTGTTTCAACTTTTTCTGAATCTGCTGTGACTCCAGTGACATTGCTGAAAGGAAGGTGAATCTTTTTTCATATGAGCTATTCCTGCTGTAAAATATATTTGGAGGGAATGAGTTTATAAAGCTATCTTTGAGATAATTGGCAAGGATACTCCACTCTCCCATGAAGGTTATGAGTAGGTTACAAGAGGGTCTTCACTTTCAACTCAGAGCAATGAGAAATTAATAGATCTTGCAGTGTCAGTCCCAAGGCAGAGGATCATGATAAACTGGAAGCAGGCAGAGAGACTCTCTTTAAGTTATGAAGCGAGAGAAGAGAGACGTATCAAACTCCTGGGAGTTCCACGAATTCAGGCTGATACATCTGCCAAGCACAAGCATGGTGATTGCCAATAAAAGGTCAGTGCAATTGGAGAGGACAAATATTGCCTTTTCCTCTGAGAAGAAGAAGAAGTGTGACATCTCCAGAGACCCTGCCTGTTGCTTCCCTGGAACAGGGAGCTCTGCCCTGGGAAGTTGCACCATAATCAGCACACACAAGTGCTGCCTTTTAAAGTGAAAGCTGCTGTGATACAGAGAATGATTCCCCTCTTTCCAGCCCTGATTATTTCCATACCTAAAACCTTTGTAGAGCCCCTCTTCTGCTGCTCTGAGCACAAGAGAAAGTGACCATAACCTAGAAAGCTGCAGAAAAGGGTTTGGACAAGAGGAAGAATTAGAAAAGGAAGGTCATTACGTGGGTATTGGCTGTTGTATAGATGGAGCTGCTGGAGTGGAGAAAGAACTGGCTGTGATATTGATGAGAATGAGTGGCTAAATGAGAGCAGTTTGGGTTGCAAAATATAGACTGCCATTGAGATCAGCACTGGAATCAGTTTAATTAATTTATATGATCAATAACCTGGAAGGGTGAAGGCACAGACCAGCAATGCAATTTGTTCTTGGTACAAAACAATCACAAAGGAGCCATCATAAGGTGGGATGATGCTCTCAGCTTGGGATGGGACAAGGTGCATACAAAGAGCACCTGAAATGCTGGTAGGGACAGCAACCAGAGTTGGGATCTGTCTCAGTGATCTCACACAACAAAACAGAGACAAATAATGAGCAAAGCACAGCCCTCAAGAACAGCACTTGGATGCAGGGAGTATGAGAGGCACATTGCAAGGGTGTGCCATGGGGACCTCAGACAAAAAGGGGAAAGATGGGCTGGTGTCAGAAGGGAAATGGGCAAATCCTGCAGCTATGCAAACTTTGATTTTTTTCATATAGGGAAGAGTACAAATGACACATCAAAGGTAAAAAACCCTCACATTTAGACATGTTTGCATGGAGCAGAGGTTGAGGATTAGCTGCCCAGGATCTGGCACAGCAGCTGGGAGACTGACCTGTGAGGACAGGGATTCCCAAAAAATGTGATGGACAGGGCACGGTGCTGGTGGAGGAGAAGGAGGGAGAACTGGACGTCATGCTCCTCCTTTGTGTCCAAGAACATCCAACTTCAGCCTTCAGGTGAGCAGGACACAGTGTAAGGTGAAAGCACCAGCATCAGGGCTGGCTCTGGCTACAGTACAGGAGCAGCAGGAGAGCCCTCCAGAGAAGAGGTGCTGCTGGACAGGTGAATTCCTCAAAAGACTTTGGATAAAACAAGTTTTCTCCTTTTTACTCCTGTTCCTCCATACTCCCTGGAGGGGAAAGCCTGTCTTTCCCTGCCTCTGGAATAGCCAGATGCACATCTCTCCTGCCTGCACTCCTGCATGAGCCCTGCAGGGCTGAAACCCACCCCAGAACCATGTGAGCTGTGCAGTGATGGAACAGGGATCTCACCAACACCCTCTCAGATGGAACAGGGGGTCTCACCAACACCCTCTCAGATGGAACAGGGGGTCTCACCAACACCCTCTCAGATGGAACAGGGGGTCTCACCAACACCCTCTCAGATGGAACAGGGGGTCTCACCAACACCCTCTCAGATGGAACAGGGGGTCTCACCAACACCCTCTCAGATGGAACAGGGGATCTCACCAACACCTTCTCATCGCTGGGGCTGGCAGGGAGGGGAACACCCCTCAGCCACAGGCAGGGGCCACTCATGAGGGAGTTTTGGGAGCAGAGGAAATGGAGAGAGCATACAGGAGTGTAAGCACATAAATGTCAGTCCTTGGGGAGACAGGCTGAGAATTCCCCTGTGTTTGCTGATCTGCAAACCTTGTCAGAGGCTTTCGATTCTCTTGGAGCAGAGAAAGAAAGAGACAGATGCTGAGATAATTACTACCCTGGCAGAGAACTTATTCTTGTATCCAGAAGGAGAATTACAGCCTCACAGCTGTCTTCAGGATAGAGTGAAAGCATTTTCTCCATGGTACATTGCAATGGCAATTAATTTTCTTGATAAGCTTAAACTAACCTTTATTTTAAAAAGGAAGATAACTTGTTGTGTGAAGCATCTTCTAATCTGGCATTTACCAAGGGCAATGGGATAATAATTTGAAAAGCAATTAAAGGTACCTTTTTTAAAAAAATTTCCAATGCCTTTTTAAGGTGCTGCAGAGCCTATGGCCCCTCTTGCTCTGGATGACTCAGTGCTTCTCCTTCTACGGCACATCTCCAAACGTGCAAAACCCAGACTTTGGAACCAAACTTTGGCACACAGAATCTCTAAAATAAGCAACAATTTATCCTGAAGGCTTGATCAGAACGTTGGACCATTTTCTTGCATAGCAGGCAAGAAACCAGGAAAGTTCTTCTAAAATATTAGTTGGAAAGCATTTTTGAAGTGTTCCAATCTTTTAGCAGTTGGTGATAAAATGTTAAATTCTGAGAGCTATCCCCCTGACCCCAGTGCTCTCTTCCCATTTTTATAGACCTTTTCCCTAGATTAACATTGCTAAAGTGCTTCAAAGAGAAAGAATGCTAAAAAAATGCTCAGCGGTGTTCTATTACAGTAAATAATCCCTTTATTTGAATGGAAACAATATCTGGACTATTTTAAATAATGAATTCTAGATTTTTTATCAACAGAACCTTTACAGTAATATATTCCAAGAACATGAGAATATCTCATTCTAAACTAAAATTCAGGAGGCAGCAACAAGATGAGAGGTACAGCTCACAGAAAAACTATCAGCTTGGTCTTGCTGGTGCTTTGCTTATGGAGCATTTAGTCAGGATTTAGCATACAAATGTGACTAGCTCCAAAATCAAAGCAGGCATCCCCACAAGAGCACCGAGATGGAGACCTTTGGGTCCAACACTATGCACGTAACAACACGTCTAAATGTAGGAGTGGGGAGGAGGAAGGGAAGGGCTCAGACAGGTTAACCCAGGAGCAACTGCTAGCCCTGAAAGCATTGTTTATTTAAAAGTTTTCTTACCATTGTGTCTTTGACGTGTAGCACGCTGAGCAACATAATAAAATATCTCCAATCCCTCCTAATTGTTTTGTGGGATGACCTGTCAAAGCATAATTAGATCGTTCCATGCATTGTTGTTACGGGGAAGCTTTGTGATCCTTGAATGTCAAGCTGCCACGGAGATAACCTAACCTTTGAAAGAGCAGTGTGTTAAAACCAGGAGTTATTTATTATTGGCAATGCTCTTTACACGAGGTTAGTGCAGAAGCACTGTGAGGGAAAGGCAGACCAAAAACCCAAGGCTTAATAATGACGGTGTGCAGTAATAACTACAAACATGCAGCAAAATGGGATCTGATAATGTGGTCTCTGTACAAGTCAGCTGCACTGCAGAGAGCTTCAGAAGCCCTTGTGGTGCATCCTACTGCACCCTGACCCATCTGTTCTAATATTTGATCTTTTGTACTGCTCCAGCATGATACCTTTGGTGCTTCAGATCTCCAAAAACTGTACTGCTGGATTTTAGATGAATACGGAAAGTCTGGATAAGACTGCTTACCAGAGGGAACTAGGTTACAATATTGCTTTAGGCAGAGAGACCTATGGGAAAAGAAGTGATTTTATATAAATAACTCCTCCAAAAGTGTAAGGTGGGCCTGGGATGAATTGGTAAGAGAAAAAAAAAAAATTGCAATGCAAACAGAGATTTTAACATCTAAAAATACCTAAGAGTCAAATCAGCCAGTGAAGGGGCCATGGTGGGGGAGATTGATGTACACTTGAGGAAGCACACAGCAAGGACAGATCTCAGCCACACCATCCCACTTCCCAGATAATCTGCTTCTGTCCCTGTGCCTACACCACCTAGCTGCCTTCCTCCAACGCATTCACTGATGGTAATTCAAAGTACTCCTCAACCTTCAGTTTATACATGAAATGAGACAGCTCTCACAAACTCCACGGGGCAGTTTCCCAGCACTCTGATCATCCCTCTGTCTCTCCTGCAACATTTTGCAAGTTTTCTCTGTACTTTCTGAAACGTGGACACCCGAAATGAGCACAGCACCAGCAGCTGTGCACCGGTGCCAAACCCGGAGGTAATACAACCTCCCTACTCCTACTGCCTACTATACTTAGCCACATACCCAGGGAATCTCACTGGTCTTTCAGCTGCAGCCACGAGCAGGAATTCATATGTATTCCATTTTCCACAGTCCCTTTCCTGGTTTTCTCCTTCCTGAGGGCCTCCTCCTCCACAAGCCAGACCTACATTCCTTGTTTCTAAGTGCTTGACCTTGTATTTGCATGTCTACAAATGCATATTTGCCTGCTTGTCCTTGGCTTAGTGAGCTGCCCAGGTTGTCTATCAGTGATCCTCTCTTTGTTTACCACATTACCAATCTTCAAATCACTTGGGAACCTTATCAGTACTTTCAGAATATTTTTTCTTCATGCTGTAGATAAAAACATCACAAAAATCTTAGGAACAGGAGCTGATCTTTAGGAAAAAGAAATCAGAGAAACAACGTTCATTTTTGATGTTGGCTGGTCACTCTTTAAACCATTTAATGTGTGCCTTAATGACTAAATATCATTCTTGATCGATACTTAGAAATTGCAAAATCATAAATGCTTGCAGACCTCAACATATACTAGGTCAATACTATTGCTTTTATTGATCCCAGGAATAATCTAATGAGAAAACAAAATCATGTTAATGTTCTCACAGCCCTGCATTGACTGATACAAATTATCTCACCTTCCTTCAGCACTTTATTCACCAGAATTCACAGGGTCCTTGCATTGCTTTCTGACTACAAATGTCAGCTCCAGTCCGTGTCACTCACCTCCCCTGGACACTGGGCAGATGAAGGCTTTTCTCCAGGCTCTTCAAATTGTCCCTAATTTTAAGATTAACCATTTCTGTTCAGCTTAATGAATCAGGACATTTTTGAGAAAATTGCAGAATACAGCTCCTTTTAGGCTGTCCATCAGAGTGAGATGTAACTTCCACACATCCCAGCTCCTCCAGTAGAATCTTACCCTGAGGTAATCAGGAGTGCCATATTGAAGATATCTGTGTGAAAATATTTCTCCTAAGTTTGGATCAGCACAGAAACACCACAACAGCCTCTGGTGGCCCTTCCTACACTGCAAAATTAAGCAGCCAGTCAAGCAATGGTCTCATGAAAGTTGCCCTGGTAGAGACCCTCCCTGCACCATCTCAGTGCCTGCCTGTTTCTCACAGAACAGCCTTTGACCACTTCCTAGAAGAGAATTCCCTTAACATTTAGTCAGTGATGGTTATTTGGCAGGAAATCAGTTCAACATTAATAGGATGAGTATCAGACATAGGATTGTTATTACAGTTGTCAAAATGGTTTTGCTAACTGACAGAGCACTTAGGACAAAGTTTTATCTTCCCTTCTATTGTGTAATCCCAAAGCAGTTAACAAAATGAAAAATTAAAGAGCACAGGTTTTTATCAGAGCTTCCCAAACTTTCTCTTTTTATGAAGGTAAGCCACCCCGCTGCATTTGGCTGGTTAGTTTTCTTCACAGTAGCTGCTATGGGGCTGTGTTCTGGATTTGTCCTGGAATCAGTGTAGATGACACAGGTATGCCTTAGTCATTGCTGGACTGTGGGAATGTACAAGAAACTGGGAGGAGACACAGCCAGGACTGTTGACCCAAGAGATATTCCATACCCTGAGATGTCATACTCAGCAATAAAACTAGGGCAAGGTCGTCAGAAGGGCTGCCAACCAATTGGTGAGCAATTGTTTTCATTTGTTCTGCTAGTCTTTCTTGGTGTTTATTCCACTCTCTTTGTTATTTTCCTTTTCACTACAATTTCTGTTACTATTATCATCACCATTACTATTATTATAATAATATTGAAATTATTAAACTGTTCTGATTTCAAACCCTTCCAAATTCCTCCCCACCATCCTGCTGGAGGCCTGAGCAAGCAGCTGTGTGGTGCTTAGCTGCCAGCTGGGGTTAAACCATGGGAGCCTCATTTTTAACAGGTATGGTCATTACCAGCCAGTTCAAAGGCTGTGAAGGCTGTGGTGAATCCCTAACACATTGAGCTTCTACTTCAAGAGATGTCTAGTAATTTCTTAGCCAAGCACGAGAAATCTGTTTTAATGCAAGACTCAAACTAAGGATCCATCCTCTCCCTGGGATTTCCAGAGCAGGGAACTGTCAAGAGGGGTCTCATCAAAAGCCCAGGTATTTCTCAGCCTTACTCACCTATTGAAAAGGGCTTCCAGACAGCTCACAGCAAGTCATGCTATGTTCTCACACCCCTCATATGCTGCATTCCTTCTAAACTTCAGTTTGCACAGGGTCAGCGGTTTTGTTTGCCTTTTATGACACTTGAGTGTATGTGACCTACGAGAGGATCAGCAGCTGGCGTTTCTCTTGCCCTTTGCACATGCAGCAACAAGGCTACGACTTTGTGCCATGTTTTTCATCCAGGAGGTTATTGATATTTATAGCAGATCATTTGGACATGGAAAAGAGACAGGAAATCAATTAGCATCGATACATGTCTCCAGACTGTTAACTTGCTCATACAAATACAAACGACCTTCGCTCTTGACACCTTGTGGTGCTCAGGAGGGGAACAGACCCTGACCATCCTCCAAAGAGGTTCAGAAATCAGGAGGAAACACAGATGGGAACTTCTGGAAGAGAACAGCAATTTCTCTGGACACATTGAGGAGTGTGACAGCCTCACTAAGCACTAAACAGAACTAACAAAGCAACAGCAGAATAACAACAGCACAAAACCACTAAAACCGAGCCATAAAGCGGCGTTGTGGGTTCACATAGCAAGCACAGCTTTTCTCCCTCCCTTCTGCATGGTCAGGGCTGCACACAGAGGGCAGGACACAGCACCACACCTGGCTCCTCTAACCCCACTGCAACCAAACTCACTGTAGCCAATGTCCTGTGCAGGCCCAGGAAAGGCAAAATTTCCTGTCACCTGGAACCCAGAATCACAAGCTAAAACTCTTGCATGATGAAGGGGGTGGCTGAGAAGGTGGTAGGACCTCTGCTACACAGGACTGGGAGATGCTAAAGGTCCCTGGATGCCTCTTGCCATCATGCTATGACACATGTGGTCACCCTTGCTACCATGGCATGGCAGTGTTTTACACCCAGACACTCCAAAAGGCTTTTTGATAGAAAATATTCCAATCTGTGGGAGTAGGGGGGCGAGATACAGGGCTTGAAGATAAATCTAGTCTTTCTAGAAGATGTAAATCCCTGCAGCTAAGCTCAGGGAGCTGCAAAAATCAAACCACCAAGGAGCTGAGTGATATAATATGAAACTAGTTCCTTCTGAGTATCACTTGAGAGTGAGAACATTCTCACTGGAGCCAGGCATAGATGGACCACCCTAGTCCATGTGGGAGGAAGAAGGACAGCAGAGCAAGCAAACACCTCCCCCCATGCTATGACAGCCACAGATGTCCCTGGGCAGTGCCAGCACCCCATCCCAGCCCCCTGAGCTGGAAGGAATGTGGACAGTCTGAGCAGAGCATGGCCAAGGGCTCTTATCTCTATGGGGGCACTCAGCATGTGTTGAGATCAACCAACAGCTCTGACAATTTGGGTGCCACCTTCCAGCCATGGGTTTTCACCTTAGAAAGTTGCTCTCTGCTTCTCCAAGGCTCTTTGTTTGGTGAGCAAAACTCCTCCTCTTGGGTGAGGCACCTCACAGCCCCCCGTGGGAAAGCCCATGCTTAGACAGCCTCACTAAATCCCTCCTCACTTGGGAGCCAAGGCAGAGCTCAGCAGGAGCCTTGGCAGACACAGGAGTGCTGTGCTCTGTGCTGCTGGGCTTCCCCGGAGGAGAGACGAATCCATCCCACAGGGGCTGAGTCACACTGGAGACACATTCCTGTCTGCTGATTCCTGCCTTGGCTCCTGCTCTCCAGAAGCCTCATGAGATCCCAGGCACACCCCAGCCCCTGCTCCTAGATGTGGCAGTGGCATGGAGCCACACTGTTTGTTCTGAAGCAAAAAGAGGGCTGAGTCCTGGCAGGAACACAGCTCGTGGGTGTGCAGGGGCACTGCGCTGCTCTGCACACACCAAGCAGCTCAGGGAGGGACAGCACATTCCTTTTTCCTGAGCTTTTTCAGGCCACATTGCTCCTGGCATCACCACCAAGTGCTGGGGCTTGCACCCAACCCACTCCTGCTCCCCTCCCTGCAGGCACTGCATCCACACACTTCAGACAGGTTCTGCAAAGTCCTCTGAACACGTGGTGCAGCCACCTGCCCTCAAACCAGTGGGCTTTGAAAAAAATTAATAAAAAAATAAATTTTTTAAAAAATTAATGAAAGAGCTGCTTGCAAACATCTGAAGGAGACTGTGTTATCCAGGACCAAAACCCTTATCATGGTTTTCTTCCTACACCAAACCCCTTCGGGGCTCTACAACCCCCTTCAAACTCAGCATCTCATCACCCCGAGCATGTGGTGATTCACCAGCCTGAGCGCACACAAGGCAATTCTGCATATGTCTGCTGCTCCTGTCAATCTGTCTCCTTGTGTACTGACAGAGAGAGAGAGAGAGCAGAGATCTCTGACAGTGGGCAGATTAATAATACATTTAATTTCTCCATGCATCATGAGGAAGAGGAAGAGCCATAATTCAAGAGCCTCCCTGAGAGCTTCGTGAATTCCTCACAATAGGAGACAAGAGCAGGAAAGGTGCTTTTGTGCTTCAACTCCTTAAAGCTAGTGGCAATCTGTATTATAATGTAACATTTAAAAGGCACAGAAGGAACTGTGTGCACTATAAATATAAAATGAAAATATTAAACCAGTTGATACAACCAGGACATCATTTTTCATAAACTCTCAGGATCAGGAGATAGCAGTAAAATGTGTGTCTCTGTGACACTGATGGCTCCTCAGTATCTCTTAGGAAGAGTGTTTTGAGCACCCAGAAGTCCAAATCAGAGCAGATCTCCATGGGGAAACACCATGGCAGTGAGAGCAAGGCTGCTCTGTGGCACCACAGAAGGTCTGGTTGCTCTGCACTGTCCTTTACATGGAGAAGCATCTGCTTGGAAAGTGAAACACGAACTTTGTTTAAGAAGTGCTAGGTATAAACAGCCAAGGTGGAAACCTGACAATGCCAGCAATGACTGGCATTATTTCAAAGCTTGCAGGAGTGTGGCAGCTCCTGCTTGCCTGTGCAGTGCCCTCTCCTGCCTTTCCCACCAGCCAGCTGCTCCCTGAGGCCTCCCAGCTCTCCCTCCCAAGATGTGTTTCTGCCCCATCTCCTCTTTACCTCTTTACCTTCCTAAAGTTTCCACAGTGCCTGGATGAAATACATGAGGCAGCAGGAGCACATAATGCATTTCTTGTCTGCTTAAACACTGACATTTCCATATTGGAGAAGGAAATTGTCATTTAAAAACCCAAAGTTATTTCTTACAGTGCTTATATATATATGCCTCGCTTATACATTCACCTACTTTCAAACAAAGGGAAAAAGAAGATGAGATTTTCTGATACTGGCGTTACTTTACATATCTGACGGGTAGGTACAAAACAGGGAGATAATAAAGGCATGTTGGTGTGTATTCATCAGAAACACACACAGAAAAGCACAGGCTGAGACAGGTAATTTATATGTCTCTTTCTTCAGAGTTGCTTTTTTTTTTTAAAACATCAGGAAGAGAAAAATGTAGAGAAATCAGAATGAAAATTAGCGTTAGATGTCTGCATTTCAGACAGCAGATCTGAACAGGTTTCCCCAAGGGTGCCAGCCCTTCAAGGTCCTGGTTTCCTTAGGGCTGTGCAAACTGGAGCAAAACCAGCAAACCAGAACAAAACCCTCAAATAAAATATGCAGACCAAGATAAGCTGGGAAAAGCTGAGCTCCTGGCTTGGCTCAGAGGCCCTCAAGCTAACTTGACTGAGAACCTGTCTTTCAAACACACACTTTGGCTGAGAGGTTGAGCAGAGCAGTATGGAGAGCACTCTTGTCCTTCCTAAAGGCCAGCTACTCGCCTGAGACTACAGACATTGTCCATATAAGTACTAAAATCACTATTCTTTTCAAAAACCATTTTTTTTTCATAAAAAAGCAGCAAAGCCATGCCAAGTGCCTCCCAAAGAGAAGCCTGCAGCAGGTGTCCTTGTGAGACAGTCCAAGGCCTTACAGTGTCATGCAGAAACCAGATGTCATAATGGTGGTGAAAAACAATTTAAAAGAAGCTGAATTTAGCTATGAGTATAACCCCATTTCCAACCTGCCTTCATTATCAAGAACTCTTATGATCCTAACAGCGTTATGCAGCTTCATATATGCTTATGTTAGACACTGTTAGGTCATCGTTTGAGTCAGTAGAGCTGCTGTTCCATCAGCATTTCAATTATAAAACTCCTTTACAGAGATTAGTAACATAGCTCATGCTTTAAGCCAAGAAGCAATTTTTTTCCCCTTAAAATTTCATTAAAGTCTGCTGATATAGCAAAAAGTTCAGTAACTTTCTCGTGGCTTCAGATACTACTTCTGTACTCTCAGTATAAAGAAATTTCGCTCCAGGCAATTAGTTCTTTGCAGGGACTGGTCCTTCCTGACCTCTAACATTTCACAGCTAACATAGCCCAAACACCACTGCAAGAAGTCTGTGCAGCAGCAGCAGTTCTTCACTGTAGCCATGGCCACAGCCTACACAGCAGATCTGTGTACATGTATTACTCTCAGTATTGACCATGTTTAATGCTGGATACAGCCAATTCCCAGTGAAACATCACATTAAGCCTTAATTCTGAAAATGCCAGCATGGGTGTTTATAGGCCTGAGCCACACTGGGGACATGGATGGATCTAATGTGCTACCCCAGAGCACACTGGAACATTGCATTTCCTGCCTGTTTTCCATCAGAGGAATGGCTGCAGACTAGCCACAAAAAGAGCAAAACACATTGCCACACCACTTCAGTCCACTGCTCCAACCAAGCACCACTGTGATTTACTACCCACGCTGTGTTCAAAACAATGGGAAGAAAACTTCATTTGTGAGAAAGATCATTCTAGCAAGTTGTGAAAGCAGTGAGTGAAGCCATGTCATGGGATCACCTCCCAGGCTGTCCCCACGATCCCTCCTTCCCACAGCCTCCTCCATATGCAGGCCATGATTCTGGGGGGCATCTCCACCCTGATCCAGCAAACAGGCAGCAGCAGGAGCTGGGTTAGAGCCTCATCCCAACCAACATGTGTGTGTAGCCCTTTACAGAAACCACCAGACTTGGGGAGACACCACCAGCATTATTTCCAAACTTCTGCTTTGCACTAAAGGGCTGCTGTTGCTTAAAGAAATACCTGTGCCTCTTCCAAACCAAATTTGTCAGGTGGGTTTGTACTATTGTCCCAATTTTATTTTTTTTTCCTTTATGTCTGCATTTTCTTTCCCTCCAAGTTTTTTCCTGAGCTTCAGTAAGCCAAGCAGCAGGATTGCAGAAACAATCATTTTCATCTGAAAAGAAATTGAATCATAACATTATAGGATTTCTGTCTGTAAGCATCCAGTTCTCAATTTCAGCGTGTTTTGTCTTGCTTTGACTTAATGGTCAATAGAAAGGTTCCCTAAGACCTCAGTAGGATAAAAGAAAACTTGTTAACATAATAAGAACATCTCAGGGATTTAATTTCAAAGCCACCAAGGTCTTTCTGCTCCTTCCAAGCTGCCTCAGAGGCTTAGCCCTGAGTGCTGATGGCAAAGATCACATCTCATTCTCCCAACAGGGTCCTGCAGAACTTTATTCCAGAGCCACTTGTACATTAGAAATTCACATTATTAGGTGAAAAGATGACTGCATATGCACAAAAATACACCTGCTCCTGTTATTAGAAAAACTCTGCAAAGCACAGCACACAAGGAGGTTGTAGGTTGGTGGGAGTCAGTCTCTTCTCCCAGGTAACAAGAGATAGGACAAGAGGAGATGGCCTCAGGTTCCACCAAGGGAGGTACAGATTGGATGTTCAAGTTCTTCACTGACAGGGCAGTCAGGCATTGGAACAGGCTGCCCACTGTCCCTGGAAGTGCTCGATGTGCTGCTTAGGGACATGGCTTAGTGATGCACCTGACAGCATTAGGTTAATGGTTGGACTCGATGGTCTTAGAGGTCTTTTCCAGCATTAATGATTCTGTGATTCTAAGGTGCTAATTCCAGGACAGGGAATTTAAGTTTCTCTTTTGCTAGCTGTTTCTCACAGACCCCTGGAAAAGAGCCATCCACCTCCAGAGGGTGGCCCGGAAAATCCCATCACACACAGCCCTCCCTCCTGGTGTCCATGTGAGCTCTCAAGCAACACAGGTGCAGGCAAAGGATGCTGAACACCTAGACCACAAAATTCCCTTTTTGTTTGATGAGAAGCCTGAAGCAGAGAGCCAGCAGGGTTTGCTATAGGTCCCAGCACATCTCAATGTCCCAGAAGGCTGACACAGGACACAGCCAGATCAGCAGTGTCACTCACAGCCCGAGCAGCTCCACGGTGCGGAGCAATCCAGCCCAGCTTTAGAAAAGACAAAACCACACCATTAAATCACAACCTGAGTGTACTTTAAAAAAGTACAGTAGCTAGTTGTTTGGTTAATTAAACTATTAAATTATGCTGGAAAACAAACATTTGAAAGTTTCGAGCAAGACAAAGCCATGAATACTAAGAACTACCCAACTTAGCGTGATTGATTACACAAACAAACCGTATGTATTGGAGAAGTGTTACAGAAAAACATCGCTTTCATCAAATTTTAAGTGAACAGTTGTAGACTGGGGAGGGGGAAATTAATTAATTACACCCTGAAACATTTTACTGATTGAATCCATGACCCCAGCACTTGTAAGGTCATCAAATGATAGATTAGTGCTGCACAGAGTATCACAAATGGCATTTGCGCTGGGAAGCTCATTATATGAGATGTCAGGTCATGTAAATCATAGGAAACAAATACAAACATCCATCAGAAAAATGCAGATAGTCATTACAGGCAGCAGAGAGGAGTTGAATTATTATGCAAAATTTATTTTGACTATTAAAATACAAAGAGGTGACACAAAATTGTCCTTTAAGCAAACATAAACTACAAGTACTCTGACAGGAGGCCTTGTTTATAAATGTTTCATCTCTTCAGTATTCCATGTCTGTAAACATTACTTGCAAAACAAAGAAATGGAGGAAAACCAGAAAAAATATAAAATCAGCAATCCACTGTTTGGGTCTTCAGAGCTTTTTTTTTTTTTTCTATTCAGGAGAGAGCTGTTCTTTCCACATCTGAATAATCAATGCAAGATAGGAAGAAATAGACTGTAATTATTGCATGTGAGTCATTTGTTACAGATCCCGTCTGCTCCAAGAGAGCAGAAGCAAGCACTGCTTCTTGACAAGCAATTTTTTTTTTTTTTAGGGAGATGCACTAAACAATTTGTCAGAAATATGTGGATGCTCAAGAAGAGAAAACCGAGCAGCAGGAGATACTAGACCAGAGGGGCTATTACCTCTCTCCAAATGGCCCAACAGGAGCCCAGCCACCTGTTCCTAACACCATCCACGACTCCAGGAGATGGACTGGCTGCTGCTGGAGTTCATTTCCTTGCTCATTAAAATAAACCCTTGGGTGCTCTCCCTATTTCTAGTTAATTTGCTTGGTGAAGCCAAATTCATACCTTTTAAGAGGACAGATGATTTTTAGTTTGGATTAGGAAAGTAAGCTCTTTCTTAAGTCCAGATACAGCAGCTAAGCACTCAAACCATAAGTAATAATGATCATTTTGAAGCACTGTAAATTACACCCAAAGTATATTTTCCTCAAGTTGAATGCACATAAAAATATATTTTTCTTTTTGAAAAGCTCAGTGACACAGTATTTAAAGGACACTATTTTACAGCAATATCATGAAAAAGTCCAGGGTGTCAGAAGGGAGTTTGGGGAGCTTTCAATCTGAATATCTTGGTTGATTCTATAAAAGATAAAATCAGGGCTGGTGGGTTTTGTTGGGTCATTTTTAAAGCCCTCAAAGGTACATCTAAGTCCCTTAGATTGCTTCAGAAAATCACACCACATCTTCCTGAGTGAAGCAGGCTCCTTCCAACAGCCTCAGGATTATGTCTAATGAGTCACATCTCTTCTTAGTCCTGTTCCATTTCTCACTATTGTAAATCACTCTAATCTCGTTTTATGAACACTGCATAAGAAGGCAGGCACTGAAAATTACAAATAATAGGTCAAACTGTGATTTGTGAATAGCGAATGCAATATCCCTTCCATTACCTGGAAGTTGTTTGTATGATGGAAAGGAAGAACTGGACCTCACAATGGAACAGAACAAAGCAGATATATTGGATCTTTTACTATCTTAAAAAATGTTTACAGTGTTACTAACGTAAGACTGATTGATACCATCTGTACAGTTCTTCTATTGCTGCTCCATGGTGGGATAAATTAGTTTGCTCTGAACTTTCCTTGGGTAACAAGCCGTGAGTGCCCGAGCACTGCCAATCTCAGTACATTCAGTGCTGCCAATATAAATTGCTTAGTCCCTTTGCCATCAGACAAATGGAGTACAATTCCAGTAAAATAAATACAATTCCAGCACTGAAAGAAATTGCATCTGCTGGTGATGCCTTTTCTACTGATGTACAAAGGAGGTCGTGACAAGGAGCTAAACACAGTTGTTAAAGATGCAGTGAGCAGTTCTTCAATTCACCCAGAGACAGAAAAGAAAAATAATACTTTGGGATCCAGCTCCTCCTGGCCACATTTTTGGAAAGCACTGACTACAGCTTTTGCAGGGAGTCTTGTTAGCACCTGGGAAAGCCCTTGGCCTGGTGGGCAGTGAGTGCAGCAAACCTGAGCCAGCACCTGCAGGTATATGATGGTCCTGCAAAAATGCTGAGAAAATCAGAATGATATAACAAAAATGGGAAGGTTGGAGGTGGGGGATATTTAAAATCAATGCCATCAGCTTCTGTGCCATTTTGTACCAGGAAAGGCTTCGGACCTTGTTAGAGATGGTGACCTTGAAAAACCATGAACATGGTAAGTGTGGCTGACTGGGGCAGAACATTTCCAACTTTTAAAGAAGGGTAGGTTCCTGGAGGTCTTGTTGCATGCTGGTATTTTAATTGCCAGACCTACATCTGAACCTCCTGGTGCAGGACCACAGCAGGGAGTGCTTGTACCTCAGGGTAGTGTTTAGGATTAAGTCTCCACAGAGGCTCTGGCAAGAGAGCAGATAGTGTGACCTGCCTCTGGGAAGCACAGCAAAGCCTTTCCTGGGGAGCAGAGCTCCAGGTCTCCCCATTACCCCCCCAGCACCCCCTGGCTGAGCACTGCACAGACATCCCTGCACACCTGCGATGCTCAGCTCGGGGCTGCTGAGTGTCCTCATGCTACGTCATGCTGTGGCTTAATATATAATCCTCAAAGAGCTCACCTGGTGACATCTTTATCTGGAAAGAAGCAGCAGCCAGTGTGTGCTATTTTCAGCCTTGCAGGTTTGTTTTGAGCATCTCTCCTGCTGTTTCTTGAGTTGAAGCCCCAGACGTGCTCATCCCAACGGGAAAAACAGCTCTGCCTCAGGTGAGCACACAGGAATGTGTTGGGAGCAGGGAAGGAGCCCACTGGTCTGTCCTGACTCATTCCCAAACACCAGCAGGGAGACAGGACCCCCAGAGCTTTACCTGGTCCAGGAGCCCTCATGTCTTTGGACAGGCAGGGGTTGTACTGGGGTATGATGGAGGTAATGCCAGCTTGGAGCTGGGGGCACCGTGCCCCACACCCTCTCTTCTCGCCTCAGACAGGCACCAGTGATAAACTATTGCCATATCATTTTTAATAAGGGAGGTTTATTAGAATCTCCCGTAAATCAGCCCTGAAATTACCACAGTGGTTTTGCAATAAGCCTGAGTCCTGCTGAACAGCTCATACAGCTTCTGCTTGAAATTCCTATTTTAAAACCACTTTTGCAACTCCCCCATGAAGGCAGCTCGATTTGTAGCTGTACACCAGGACGCAGCACGGCCCGCCAAGCTGGGAGAGGCTCTTTCCCTTTAATGACAGCCATCTGCAGGTTCCTATAACTTAGCAATGTTCCCAGCCATGATTTATGGAGGGTGCTTAGCTTTATGGTACAATCTTTACTATTTTACAGGGTTCCTTTTTTTCTCAGTTAAATGTTGTTTTCTGAATAATTCCAAGCTGCCGGTAAGTTTACAGAGGAGAAAACTGGAATGAATCTCTCCTTGCTTTTATTTACTCCTATTTGAGTACTGTGTTTCTGCATCCATTTTGGAGATTTACAGTGGTATTAAGGTTGCTTCCCTCATCCTCATTTTATAGATTTCTGCTGCAATCATTTTGAAAACCAGGAAGCTGACAGGAAAATTAGGAAATTAGATATCATGTTCCTGTTCCTTCCACTGCCCTGATGAAGAAGGGGAGAAGAAAAATCAACTGAAGGCATAATAAATAACACTATATATCCCAGAGTCCCCTCATGCTGGCACCTCCTCTGGGCATCCCACTGCATCCCATCCCACCAGCTCTGCTCTGACCCCATGAACATTGGGCTGTACCTGCAGCTGTTGAGGCAGCAGTCGTCCAAGTGCCAAGTTCACAGGCTAATTGCTCATCTAATTTTAATTGCTAATGGTGGCCTGTGGAGCAGCAGCTCCCTGTGCTGAAGTTATCTCAGACTATTGTTCAAATTTATTGAAAATAATTGCCCCAGAAAAAGAAAAAAATGTGACCACCAGCTCTGGAGACAATGGTGTGGTGGTTTATCATATATGACCTGAAACAGCATCTCCATCACCACCAACACCTGAGGGCAGAGGAGTGTCATCAGCCTGTGGAGGACAGCAGGCAGGGCCCCTCCTGCAGCTCACTGCACACAGGAGTTGCACTAACTTCTTCCAGCATCACCAGCTCTCCAGAAAAACAACCTCTAAATCAACCTTCCAAATCATTCATGAGATTTTATGGGCCAAACTTGGGGCTTTCCTATCAAAATAAGCATGCTGAGCCTTTCAAAAAGGAGTAGCTTATCTAGTTCTGAGCAAAGACTGGTTATCTCATGGGGAAGCTTCTACCACCAGCAGCCAGAGACAAACCATAGCATGGGCAAAATTCACCTAGGGAAGGTTTCTGCTGGATGTGTTAGCTGTCACAGGCAAAACAAAAATTTTGAAAATCATTCCAGGAAACAAAGTGACCTATTTCTTCTGATTTATTCCCATCTTGGGTTACAAACTATGTAAAAACTATTCTACATAGTTTCTCCCACTCCTGCACTAGTGATGTGCTTATTAGGAAAAGGGCTTTCCTTGCTCATTTTACTCCAGATATGGGATTTTCTACCTCTCTAAAAATCTGGCTCGTCATTTTGTGCAATACATTACCCTTGATTCAGGCTGAGAACAGGGATTTTCATTTAAACAGGGAGAGCATCCATTCTGTCTTTCCTGTTCTTTATGGAAACATCTGTGAAACGAAGCAACCAAACACTGCAAAATGTTGAAATTGCCCAGGGAGTGAAATTCTGAAATTGCATCCTACAAAAATGCCATTTCCATTTAGCCCAGTGAGTTAGATAAAGATTTAAATATAAAGTATCATTTTGGCTTCATGAGCTCAACCTTTGTACATCAGAAATTACGACTTTATGTTAATATATGATATGGTATGATATACAAATAAACCCAAACCCAACTCTTTACTGTACGTATTCTTTATTTTGGTATATTTTTATACCATAAAATGCGTGTTGAAAACTCATTTAAATTATAATATGAATTATTCTCATTGAGTGACTTGCACTTTGATTTGACACCTGATGTTCTGATGGGCAACAAGGGATTTTTTAATGCTGTAACTACATTGGATATAAAATATAAAGATGAAAATGTAGGGGAAAAAATTGTAATATAAATAGAACAACAATGGAGTAAAGAAAAATCAAATGGGCTGCTGGCTGCAGTGCAGGGGCCCAGCTGTCCCAGAGAGGCAGCCAGCTGGGCAGCAGCAAGGAGGCCAGGCAGATGTCTGGCTTCTGCTGTTGGCTTTGATGGCATTGATGTGTTCCCACAGAGCATCGTGATACCATCAAATCAGCGTTTTCCAACAGAAAGTAGCTCGGAAAACTGTTCTGATGGAAAACTGTCGACCCACTTTACTGGCTGCTGATCATAGAATTATTCCGTAGAATCATATTGGAAGGGACCCATAAGGGTCATCGAGTCCAGCCCCTGCTCCTTGCAGGATGACCTAACGCTGAATCCCACAGGTAAGAGCATCCTCCAAATGCTGCTTGGACTCTGGCAGGCCTGGTGCTGTGAGAGCTTGTTCCAGGGTCTGGCTGCCCTCTCAGTGAAGAAGCCTTTCCTTTCCTGAACTTCCCCAGACAAAGCTTCATCCCATTTCCTCCTGTCCTATAACTGGTCAGCAGCTCTGTGCCCACTGAGGAAGATGTAGACTGTGGTGAGGTTCCCCTCAGCCTGCTCATCTCCAGTCTGAACAAACCAAGTGACCTCAGGCCCTCCTCCAAGTCTTGCCCTCGAAGCCTTTCACTGTCTTGGTTTTCCTCCTCTGGATGCACTCTGACCCGAGTGCTGCACTTCCAAATAAAATACGAAATAAATAAACAAGCCCTCTCCTCCCCAAACATGCCTTTGTCTTTCTCTCTCTTGCATTACAAGCAATGTTCACCCCTATCCACCTTTGTATCACTCAGGATGGTGCAGGCCTTTCCCCTTTCCCCTTTGTTCATGGCCTTTCCAAGCAAGAGCCCTGAACATATGGAGCTTTTTGGGTCACAGAGGCTGGTTCCTGTATCCAAAAGTTTTTCCTCCTCTTGTACTCCTGCAGCTTTTCTGCAATGGGTCACCAGACCTGCAGGCAGGGTCAGAGGTGTGGGTGGGTATGCAGGGACTTGGCACAGTGGTGCTCCTCATTCTTGAAGCCTTCCTCCATCCTCTCCATGGCCATGAGGATGGTGCCAGCCTCTGGAAAGGAGCAGCTGCAAAGGCTCCAGCACATTTTCCTGCTTAAGGGCAAGTGCTAATTCAAAGCCCATCATTCTGTGTATGTAGGCAGACCTGTTTTAACAAGGGCATTAATTTGCACTTATCAGTACTGAATTTCACCTGCCAGTTCATATCACCCTGATACTTATTTCTGTAAGAGCCTTCTGCAAACCTCTGCTTTAGGCCTGGCTACAATGGAAAAATCTGTGTCACCTGCAAACTTCACCATCCCAGTACTTGTCTCTTTGTTCCAGGTCATTTTGGAATATGCTGACAGTGTCCAGCACAGGCACCTGCAGGATTGCTCCTTCTAATTTCCACACACTGTTAAAATTGATATAGGACATTTGTCCTAGCCCTTGTTTCCTACATGCAATCAGTCCATAGAAGATTAATCTTGTGAAAATCTAGTCCCATTAAGCCCTTTCAGTGATTCCCTTCTGTGCTTTAGCCCTGCTGGATGCTTTCTGGTGCATTTGCCTGCTTTTGGAAGCATTAAATAGACAATCTCTGCTTGTAGGTAGCATAGTAAAGGTCACTTGTCTTGGTTTATTTTAAACTTTTTAATTTAATCTCTTCCCATTTCATCTAAATCTGTTTCCTAATTCTCCTCTAGCTTCTTCATTTAAAATGAAATATAGCTGTGGTAGGATGGTTTTTCCATAGGGGCACTGAGTTTGATAACAATAGACAGTTCTACAGCAGCTCATCAGTACTTACATATCAAATGAGGTCCTCAGGAATAAATCAAGAGCTGATTCTCCTCATCTGGGATCTTTAATTGGTGTCCCCCCAACTAAAAAAAAGGACACTTCTGGTACTTCCAAACCTGGTCTGTGAGTAATCACCCCACATGACATGACCAACTATGGTGAAAATTGAAGTCTCCCTTTCAGGGTGGGGCATTTCCTTTGCACAGATTCTGAAAGTCTGGAGGATTTAAAAGATCCTGATAAAAGCCTTGGCATGAAGAAGCTGGGAAAGAGATCTAAAATTTTCCTTTGCAAAGCCAAGCCCCCATGACAGAGGGCAGGTGGGCAGGACTGTCCCACAGGTGAGTGTTCACCATTCACCTTCCAACCAGCCTGGCAGGACTTCTCTATATTGACCTGTTTGGAATGAGAATTGATTTTCATAGCATCACATTGTTAATCCTGCTGGATCACTGAGTGGCTGCATTATTTTCTTCTCTGGCTGCTTGCAAACTCCTCAGCAAAGCTGGCTGTGGCTCCACTGAGTGTTTGGTTGTGTCCAGAGTTCCTGTTAGAGACCTGGGAGAGATGGGAAGGGACTATGGCACTGGGAAACAGGCAGTGAAATACTATACAAATCCTTTCTAGTAAATCAGATTTAAGACTTTCATGCTATTACAAGCTCCATTGAAAATAGTGCAAAAACTCTTAGTAAATCTGTCCCCTAGGTGCCTTATATCTGTATTTATTCTGTCTTTTGAAATTCGTCCATTTACCCAGTTCAGTTTTTGCTTCTGGGTGTTAGTTTTTATCCAATATGATTTAATTTTATACTGGGGATTGGGTTTAAAGCTTGCACCATGATATCTAAATAAGTTCATTAAATGCTCTAAGTTTTTCTGGTTACAAGTATAAATTCATCAGCATGGAAATAATGACATCTTAAACCTATTAAATTTAAAATATCTTTATGCTCAACCCCAGAGCTCAGATATGCCAGCCAATGATAATCAAATGCCACCCGACCACTCAAAAATTCCAGAGAAGAGAAAATGAGCTGGTTTGAGGATGCCTGCGAGGCAAATCAGGCTGTCAAAATCCTATCATTCTTGGGAGGAATTTGCATAGTTCATATTAAACTCACCAGAGCAACTGGAAACCTGGAGTAATTAAATGCTGTGCGGGGAGGCAGGATGCTGGATGTGCCTTAGCCAGGAGGCCCCTGCAAAAGGAGGAGATTCAGGAAGGGTCCCCAAGGAACTGGGCTGCCCTTGGGGCTGGGGAAGCTCTGAACTGGGAGGTGAAGGAGAGAGGAGCTTTGGGTGGTCAGGGTGGTGAGTGGGTAGACAGATGCCCAAGGGAGAAAGGCAGAAATCTCTCTGGTTTCAGGGAAAACCCTTGGCTTCCCGCCCAACACCCTGATTCCTCCCTCTGTGTGGGCTGACAGGGTTTTACATCCTCCTGTCCTGCTGCCTCATAGCCCAGCTCTCTGCACACACATTGCTCCTGGATTTCAGAAAGAAAACATTCTGCTTTATTTACATAAAGAGAACTGGGAGCTACTCCCAGCCCACTGGTTTGTTCCTTTCTCCATGGCAGATGGCCCTGGCTCCAGCCACCGTGGCACAGGAGCAGGTGAGCCTGGAAGGCTGGAGACAAAACACTGTCTCTGATTTTCTCAGGCATCCCTGGGCTGCGATAAATGAGGGCAGAAGCAGCTGCCCCTGTCCAAATCCCTGGTCCCCAGCCCCAGAGCACAAGTGTACTGCAGGGTGTTTAAAAGGCGATGGCTTTTGTTTCACTGAGGTTGGTGGCAGATAGACTCTGTCACTGCACCAAGTGTGAGGGACCTTAATCCTCCTCTTATTGACATGACATATCATAATGGCTTCTTTGGTTACCTATCAAGTCACTGTGTACTTAGAAAGCTTTAATCTGTACATTATTTACTCAATAGACTGTAAAGGCTTCACATAATAGCACATAACAGCTTCCAGCAGTTACAGCCCATTGTGTCATGGGGAGTTTGTGTTGTTTCCCCCCCTAAATCTAACACAAGGTGTCTAAGCAGCAATAAAAACAATAGAAACCCCTTTCCCCCACAAACCAGAGAACTGGATTGCACCCACCACCTCCCCCTTGGATCTCACTGTGCCTCATCTCCCTTCAGCGCAGGCACTCTTTTGGACTTTCTCCCTGTCCTATCTGTGAATTTTCACAACACCTGCAGGAATTCTACAAACCTTGAGATCTTTGTCCCACTCCCCAAGGTGGCTAAAACTGGGCAGGAATCTCACAGATACTGGAGGCTGAGTGCACAATACCCACGTCCCACTTGTGTTCAGCAAACATATTAAACCTACTTTCTTGCCCACCTTCCTTACCTGGTAGTGCAAGTGCAATGTTGCACCGTGATAAGACATAATAAAAAAGGAAAACAGTATTTTCAAGTTCCTACATGCCAGGTTTGACATGGGCGTTGCATGTCTAGAAGATGTGTAAATGTTGGTTGTAGCAGACAGAGCCTAGAAGGCTCTAATTTTACTGTTGTTTTAGGAATGACAGTAAAGCCCAATTATCAGAATACTGTCCATTCTCTGAGAAAATGGAACCATGTGGATGCAATTTCTTAAAGGCATTTTTAATTTTCATTGTCTTTAAGATGTTCATAATTTAAAGGACATTCCCCACCAGGTGAAAACAATATTAATTTTGAGCTTAACTCCTCCAAATTGATTTAATTTAAAACATAGCTAATTAATTAAAACCACTTGACAATGCCCCTTTAATGTTTAAACAAAGAGCACACCATACTCCAGCTGAGCTGCTAAATGTTTATGTTTTGTTAGTAGGTTTCCCAAAGCTTAGAGAAAAGGATTTCCACACAAGTTCTCACTCCCATCTTTTAATTACACCTAAACAACTCAGCTCATTATAATTCTACTACAAACATTGCTCTCGAGAGCATCCTGCAACGTGCATTTAGCAGGTACCACCAATAGTTACTCCCACACCCATACTCACATGTATTTCTCCATTTTTAAGTGGCAATTCCTCAGTGGAAGATCTCAGAAAGTCACCCTGCTCCATTTCTGGCACAGCGAGCACTCCGGAATTAATTGCTAACATGAAATAAATACAGTGTGAAGATGTGCATTAAAACCAAGTTATAATTAAGCAATATGGAGATTTGTCCCTGGTAATCAATAAGCTCAGGGAACTTGGAGGTATCTGGGGCTGTGGGCGGCATGGGGAAAGGGTGTGAACGGCTCTCCCTTGCGGGGTGTTTCACCATCTGCTCCCCACTGTTTTCCCTGTAGAAGCTGTCCCTGAAAGCTGCTGGGTGCTGCAGTGCCCCCGCAGAGCTTGCCTCTTCCAGCCATCCCCCATAGCATCACCCTGCCCAGCCACCCTGGAACACCCCACAGCCCCTGCAGCTCCCACCCAGCGGCTCAAAGCGAGGAGCAGAGCCCTCAGAGCCACATTTCTGCATCTCTCTGGCTGCAGGGGCAAGAAGAGGCCAGAACTGCTCTGCTAGACAAGGACGTGGCTGGACTTGGAGCATTTCCTGTGGTATTTTTCCACCGTAACAGATTCCTCCCAGCTTGCAGATGGTTAGTCATGCAAAGCAGAAATAACTTCAAATTCAGTCTTCAGGAGTCATCAGATTGGACCTCACTTCTTAACTCAGCCTGGGGACTGGGATGATAATTTGCCTGAGATTAAGGAGTCATTTTTGAAAACATAAACAACATCTTGCCATGCGCTGGCCTTTTTCTGTTTACAGGGTTTGATTTCACGCCTAGAAAACAAACCCATTGAATCATCCTGGTGGAGGGATTCTGCAAGAAAGCCTTGGCTGAGTGAGGAAAATCACTAATGCCAGCTCAGAAGTCCTAATTGCCCCAAATGAATTACAAACTAAAATAGTCTGGCCCAGTTACAAGCAACCATCATACCCATAAGAGTTTGGCATGACAGCACAGAGGGAAGGCTTCATGTGAGACACCATTCTCCACCCTCTCCCTTTCCCTGTTGCTTTTCTGAACAATCCCATTAGGATTTATACTGTTGATATGGGATTATTTCCTATAGTTCTATTTCTTGTTCAAATGTATAGAAATTAATTTTCTGGTCATAATTTCAGTTCCTCTGGGACATTAGCAGGCTGGAAGTAAAAATAGAACGTCATTACAGTGTCAGGTAATGCGGATGAGTGTGACTAATAACCTGAGTGTCATTGATTTAATAATCTAATAACGTCTCTGCACACTCAGTGCTCAGACTCACTGAGTGAAGATAAAGATTTAAGCCCAGCTGAAGCTGCAGATAAGAATCAGCACCTCGGCTTTAGGGATCAGAACCAATGATAAGCAACACACGGCTGGTATCCAAAAAATTAAAGCAGGGGAAGGAGCAGGCTGGTATCTGCAGCTCAGGCTGCACAGGAGGCAGATTTTCCATTCCCTGGGGTGACAGCAGCAGGAGGTCACAGCTGTCCACAGGAGACACTTGTCAAGCTCAAAGAGAGATGCTCACCGTCTAGCAGAGGTCTGGCAGCTCTCAAATCGCTGCTGGCCTGCCGACAGCTTGGTCTGTGGCTGTCTAAAACGCAAAGGAAAAGCCCAGTAATGTCAGCTACAACACCAGCCTGGAAAAGTCTGCTCCACAGCCTGGAAAGAGGAGGTGGAGTGAAGAGAGTGGGCTTTTGACTGGGACACAAATCTTCTGACTCAGTATAATCTGGGTTATTCATTCAGAGAAAAGCTACCAAGCTCCTTACAGAAGGCTGCAGAAAGGATCTCTTTCCCTTGAGAGCATCCCTTTAGCCAGGCCCATCCTCCACCCCCTCTGATGAGAGGTCTGGCCCCCAAACTGCTGATGGATGGTGGTAAAGGTGTTGCCTCACCCTGGCAGCCCCTGGATGAGCTGGGAGATGGATCTCACCCACAGAGTATGAAACCAGAGAAATGCCTGCTAATGAGACATGACACCAAGTTTATTATAATTTGGTTGGAACAGGGACAATCGATCTTCTCAAACTGCCTGTGAAAATCCCATTCCCCAGCAAGGCACCTCTAGGCTTGGCTGGTTTGAGCTCCATATGCTTTATTATTAATGCAGAAAAATTTTCCTGTACCTGGGACTGTGCTGGCACAACAGAGAGCAAGTGTACTTTAGGCAAAATCTTTGACTGCAGGAGCTTCAAGCCTCTTACAGTGAGGAAGGTTCTGCAAATAATTCAGCTCTTTTTTCAGATCATGCTCTGAAGGCCTCATCAGTCTTCCCCAACACCACTTCATCTTAAGTATATTTACTTGTTTCCAGTTAACTTCACCCAGATAACAGGAAAACTCCCTGGGGAGTTGCTATAGAAACACCCGATGGAGACAAGGAGAGATTGGGGCAGCAGAGCCCGAAGATACCGTTAAGATTAAGGGAGATTTTAACTCCTGCTCTGTAAATATAATTTCCCTGGAAAAGTTGCAAAAATAGGAGTTAAAATGGAAAATGTCCTGCATGGTTAGTGATGGGGTGACTGCTGATACCTCCACTCCCCCACGGAGATTCACCACCATGAAGCAGCTGAAAAACCTTCCCAGGGTTCCTCTCTGAAGGTTTCCAACCTCAGTGAGTCTCTGTTTAGTCTTGGAAGGTCATGTGAATCCCATCTGCAAAAAGGTGGCTAAAATGTGTCCAGATCTTTTCCAGTGCCTGGTGACATTGATAATCCTTTGAGCAAAGCAGTGTCCTTCTGCAAAATGGTCTGAGAAGGAGTAAATGCAAAAAAGAAATATAACAAGAAGCCAAGGAGCCACATACCATTAGCAGCTATTTGAGTGTCAGGCAGTTTTGTTTCAGGCGATTTACCAGTGCTTTTGTCCAAGCCATTCTTTCCACAAAACACTATTATGAAAATAGATGTCATTAGAAGTACTTTTTAATATATAAAATAGTCTTTCCTTTTGAAATTCAACTGTGCATTCAATTCAACTTTTCTATTAAATTCTCTTACACTTCTGAGAGTTCAGAAAGCCTGAACAATAGGAAAAAGATGTTCTGATCTTCTGCCTAAGACAAATTTTTGGGACACTTAGTGTCCTTTCTCTTTTTTGATGCTCACACACATAAATACTGAGGGCCATTTGAAATGAATTATCCCTGACTGTAAAATAGAAGAGGATTCATCAATTATATTGATTTTTCTCATCTATGTGTATATGTGTAGCTCCTTTGGCAATCAGTCATTAACTAAACCACTGCTTCATTCCTGGGAACAAAATTTCAGTTGCAGTTTCCTTCATTGTAACTGTAAGCTTTTCTCTGCACTGTGGAATCTTTTCTCTTCGTGTGGATTCTCAGCCTGGATTTGCAGGGGTATTTCTCTTAGAGCCAGCAGGGTGCTTAATTAACACCATAAGCTCCATAAGCCAAAGGTAGAGCTGATGGGGGAGCCTAAAGAAAACAGAATCTTCATCAGGAATGGATGTGTGCCTGCCCAGGAGGCAGCCAAAAACACATGCAAAATTATAAAACTCTTAAGGCAAGGAAAAAAAACTAGTTGATGCACACCAAACACCTAAAAGAAATTTGGAAGGAAAAAATCCCCAGCAACTAAAAACCTCAGTAATTTTATAGGAAGCACAAAGACTTCAGCCTAATACCCACCTTTCATATTAATTATCATCCAGGAGATTGGCTGGGCTGACTGGAATCTGCTGGGGGTTTGTGAACACGTTTATCTTAATTGCATTCATGTGGTTGTGGGGTTATTTGATTTATCTTGAGATATCTGACACCTGATTTTTGTGTGCATTTCTAACAGGTTTGAAGGATGCCCAGAGCAGGGAATGGATTGTGCCTACGTGCAAGGTTGTGGAAAATTTGGAAAACACGAAGTCAGGTGTTAAATCTCATAAAGAAACAGGCAAATTCTGTATCTAATGACTCACCATGAAAACTTGTAGTCAAAGGAGATTATATCAATTTCTGTATTTTTTTGACCTCCACAGAGATGCTCCTTAAAAGGAAGAATAATATGATTAAAATGAGTGTAAAACCTCATAAGAAACATAACTTTTAGGCTTCATTTTTTCCATACTGGGACTTCTAGGACTACTTACAACAGAATCACTTTAAAGCATATTGCTTTTCACTGTAACTACACACACAGAAAAGAACACTCATAAAAGGTAGCATTTTCCTGAACAACAAAAACATAATTGATCACCAACCAGCTCCATCACGTGAGCAAACCCTCAGCTGAATCACTCAGCTGCTCCAGGTTCATTACTCGGTATGTTAATGCCCTGTGCAATAAACACAACAAATGAAATATGGAATTACTCCAACCACAAATCATTACTAATTGATACAGCAAGATTCAAGGAAAAACAATCATTTGGAATAGCATCCTGCAAAGTTATCCTTGGATATACCTTCAGATCTGCATCTTCCCTGCCACAGAGGAGCAGGAGCTTAGTGACATCTCTCAGGCTGTTCTTCCTATTTATCACATCTCATCCATCCTGAATTCCATCATTCCATGCTATTCCTAGTCTATTCAATTTCAGTGAACTTAATTGAAATTTTTTCTTGATTCTATTTCCCCATAGTTTATTTGTCCTTAAATTCCAGGCTGATCCACACTGATTGTTTAAGACAGGGTGCAGCCAAACTCTTCAACTCTACGTTGACTGAACACCACATATTATTATGGAAAACATGGCTTAAACAATGCTTAAGTTATTCTACTTAACTCATTTATGGGTTATCTTGCTCTTACCTTAGTTTTCTTACTACATGCAAAAGAGCCTGGGGATTTAATAAGCTGTTTGCAGTTTCTGTTCAGTTCAGATTGTGCCCATCTCTCCTATGCACAATCCCTGCCATGATCATTTGATCATTTTGAGGATGAGATGGTTGCACCAAGTGACCCGTGAGGGCTTGTGGAGCAACACATCACATTTGCAAACCCCTGTGTCTTCTGTAGAGAGTCCCCAAAACTGCTCTTACATATTTTGAAATGGCACTCTGTGCCTCCCAACAGAGTTGTTATTTAATTCCAGCTGGATTTAAATTAGCACATTTTGTTAATCAAACATTTAATTCTGAAGAAGAAATCAGCTCTTTGTAAAACTGCAGCATGGCCTGTGTGAAACTCTCCTGGCTGTGCTCACAAAAGAGGAGCAGACCTTTTTACCATCCCAGACATACTCAGAGGAAAATGAAGACAAAGCCCTAGAGAAGCACATTTGAAAAGACAAAAAATTTCTTCCACATATTAGGTACAAAATTTCAGCTTATGTAGTGCAGTGTTCCAGGCACCAATGAAGCTGACTTACAGCAGTCTTAATCTTGGTGGTGAAGTGTCTTAATGTTGAGAACATAAAAAGAGAAATTACCCATACACCTGTGTGGGCAGGATATTGGAGCCTGGCTCGACAGGGCAGTGTATAATTCTCCCATTCTCACTGAAAGGTAAAAAGCCTCACATTACAGCTCAGCCAGGAATTGCTGACAGAATTTCATCTCTCTTTCCTGCTCTACTTATTCCAGTAGGAAAAAAAATGTGTGGAAGGGTTGAATGGAGACCTTTCCCAGAGATGCACAAGAGCTGGGTGACTATTCCAGCCCAAAGGGTAGTGGATCTGCAGGGGCACACTCCTGCCAGCACAGCCCAGGGAAGGCACACAGGACTCCTGGTCTAACCTCTCTGGACTGCCCAGGTAGCTCTCTCTCTCTCCTTTTAAAAATATATTTCCTTACAGTAATATTTTAATTGAATTTTTTTTTCTGTCACCGTTACCCACTTGATGTGATCCTCACATGAACGCTGACTGCCATCCTCTTTGGATTTTAGATTTAAAAGGTACAAACAGAGACTGCTAGCTCAGCACTGTTATTCCAACATAACATCTTCCTTAGGGAAACATCAACACACAAGATAAAAAATAACCCTTAGAAAAGTGTGGCCTTTGATTAAACTTTTTCCTTGTCAGACTGCAGGAAGAGCTCTGCAGCTGCATACCAGCATTCCCAGTCCAGGGTGTTCCAGGGCCTCCAAGCTCAGCACAAGATTGCTCCCCCATTCCTCAGACTATCCCAAGAGCTGAAAAGTCTTGTGGAACTGCTGCTACATCTTAATTTAGCAAAGCAGCTGGCCCTGGTCCCGTGCCATGGGATAATTGGTTGTCCTGAGGGTCTGCCAGGCCCGGGGTCTCCAGCTGCAGCCCAGGCCCCCAGAGCCATCCTGCTGATTGATGAAGTCGTCCCCATCATAGTTCTATCACATACATCTCTCTTCTCCCTGCCAGGACCACCTATTGATGGTTTTGGAAAACACAGAGAGTGAAAATCTATAGTTAATGCAGTTCCCCAAAAAGCAGAGACCCCCACACCTTCCAAAGCAGAATAATACTAAATAAGAACGTGTTTGAGATTTGCATGCACCTGGATTTATGGATGACCATCAACCCTAAATACAGGCATGGGATGTGGACATTTGACTGATTTCAGCTCTACTCTGATTAAGTGTTTAGGAGATACACCAGAATCCCAAGATTCTTATCCTCATAAACCTTCTGGATTTAATAGTGACAACGTCTAGTGAGTGAATTAAGCAAGTCAATTTAATAGCAAAGGCAAATCAAAGCTGCTATAATTAATTCAAATTAACACACCCACGAGCTCCTGAAGCCTATCATTGGTAAGGTGTTATTTCAGGGACAACTACAGAAACATCCAAATACAAATCATCATCAAGATCTTTAAGACTGAACATTTCCCAGGAAACCAAAAGTAACCTGCACAAAAGCAGGCTGGATTATGGAAACCCAGATGTTCTCTTCCTGCAGAACTTTATTATTAACATGGTCAACAAAGCAAAACAGTTTCCTGCAAATATGATTCTTTAACATTACTTTTTTCTGTTCAATATTAAGCCTCTATGGAGAATTACTGGAGTGTATCCCATGGCACATATGGTCTATGATAGGAAAACACCTCTGAAACTCTGACTAGCCCAATGACATTCAGGAAATGAGAAAAGAATGTGGTTTGCTGTTGCAATCTTCACTATTTCTACTATTCCTCTTGGAAAGCACAGTGTCCAGCATGTATATTTAACATGAGAGAAAATACCAATGCAGCAGCTCTAAATTCAAAAAACCTTTTCCTTGGACAACAAAATTGTTATTTAGATGCAGAAAAGTACAATTTTGCCATTACAATGAAACATGGCCCAACTGTTTCTGGAGAATACTGCTGGAAATGGAGCCTGGGGAAAGATTTTGGAAAATCAGGTTGTGGAAGGTGCTCTTCCTTATAGACTGTTGCTGGAGTACAATCAAACTTTTCTGAGCTGTCAAATGCTAAATAGTTAATTGTGCAGGAAGGAAGAATAGCCAGAGAAATGCTCCTAGGTGCAGAAGAGGACATTTCTGGATGAAAACTGTGCACAACACCCTGATGCTCTCATGGACAGAGCTGGAGAACTCGTCTACAGAGCAGCATGGATGCTTGATTTGCTGCTGCAAGAACACTGGTTTGGGTTTGTTCATGCAAGAATTATACTTCTAATACAGCAAGAATGGCCACATTTTCCACTATCCAAAAAAAGATTTGGCTTCATTTGGTGATGATGTCCTGCCAGAAGCCCAGAGGGGCAGTAGACAGAAGTGAAATTGGATGGTGAGTGTCCAGAGAAACCAGTGACTGGTTGGAACCAGGAAACTTTGCCAGTAGAAAAAGCACAACAGCCACACAGAGATGTTACCAGCCTTTACTCCCCTAGAAGAAATTGACTATTTAAGCAGCAATTCACAGGAGAAAAACCTGTTGGTGTGTTAAGGCTGCACACCCAGCTCTGCTCTGTGCCAGCCTGTGTCAGGCCCTGGTTCTCCTCCACATCCCCATCCCTGGGGCAGAAACCAGTGAATCAGCAAAAGCAGGATGATGTTCCCACTCAGGTTAAGCCTCTGTGCTGACACTCCAGCCAGCCATGGAGGAGGCAGGTTTCCTTGGCCTGGGTGAACTGAGGCTGCTTTGGAGATGCTTTGCATGAGAAGAACTCCACCAGCACCAAACCACCCACTGGCACAGCAGGACTGGGCAGGCAGATGTGTGTGACAGGGCAGGGGAGCTGAGCAGAAAGGGACATGTTTTCTACAGGTTCCCTTCAGACTTAAATGGCACTTCTGTAAGAGATGCTAAACGACACCACCCTCCCTCCACCCCACACTCCCAGTTGCATACTTACATTAGCATTTACCAGCTGTCACGCTCTTGCTCAGCTCCAGTGAAATCTCCTGGATTTTCTCCTCTTTCAGTGATTATGTTGAACTGCTGGGATCAGGTCCTGGTGACACTGGAATTACCAAGTAATCCTCTGCTGTTTTTTATATCTTTCTGCCCTCTTCTCCTTATTAACATGAGCCAATAGAGAGCCCAGCTCACAAGGCTCTCCAGCAGGACACAGGAATGACTCTGCCAGCCTCCTCAGTTTTGTCTCCTAATGGAGAGCTGAGGTTCTTTGTAGCAGAAACAGCTCTTAGACACACTGAGAGCTCAAATCACTTACCCAAGAGATCCTACAGACATCACATCTTCAAGAGTTGTCTAAAGCCATCTCCTTCTGCTTTATGAGAATGGTCAGGCTGGCTCTGATCACCAGTCCCTCTAGCCCAGCACCCTAAGAGCAAATAGTTGTGTATGTCTGCAGAAAACCTTAGGAGCAGGACAAACACATGGTGATTGCCTGGGCTGCTTTGATGGCCCCAGTAAATCTGGGCTTAGAGACTTTCTGCAGTCTCCTGGTATGTAACAGCCCTTGCTGCATCTCTCTGCCATGAATTCATCTAATTGTTTCTTTCACCATTTAAGCACCATTTGGCCACCTCAGCCTCCCAGAGTAATGAGTGCCACAGTGGAACAACATGATGGGAGGAGGAACAGCTCACTGGTTTGTGCTGGTGAGGTCCCCAGCTGCAGCTGAGTTCACTCTGTTCTGCACAACCCCCGTGCACTCAGCCAAAGCACCCCTTGCCTTGCTGGTCTTCAAACTCCAAAGGAAACCCAGCCTTGTGGCCTTCTGTATATCTACCAGGCCCAGCACAACTTCAGGACAGAAAGGTTTGTTAGATGGAAGAACAAGACCAGAACCCCAACCTGACTCATATTAAAAATTAGGCACGTTGGTTCATGTTCTACTTTCTCCTGGACCCCACAGCTGCTGCACGTGCACAAAACATCTGGCTTACCTGAACATCTCTGAGGCACTTTGGGCTTTCAGGTTGAAATATTTTAGCATGAAAAGATATATAGATGTGAGATGTATGTAGACTTGTAGAAATTCCTCCATTCCACTCCCAGGTTCTTTAAAATCATTTTCTGCTAAAGCCCAATTTAGAAACCGCAGGAGAGACTTGATGTTTTTATGCAAATTCTTGAATTTACAGAAGTGCTGAGCTGAACTGGGATTTTAAGAGAAGGCTTCTTTGCTATTCCTCCTGCCATTTAAACACCAAGCAGGGATACACTGGTAGAGGTGGCCAGAAATAGATTCAAAACTTCAAAAGTGTCAAAATTGAATTCTGAAGAATAAGGGATTGAGAGAGAATCAGCCAGTGCAGCCTGGGTCCCAGAAATCTGAGCACTCACACAGAGCTTCAGAAAATCAGGTTTAGATAACAAACATGGCTGGTGAACGCCTTAACCTTTGCTGGAGCTCAAATTCCCTGCCAAAAGTTGTGGGCCAGATAAACTAATATTTTCTGATGAGAAATTGTTTTGCTGAAAGTTTCTGGCTATCCCTCCATATCACACAGCATCCAGACATGCAATCTCAGCCTTTGTCAGATAAAACATTCCTGCTCTGTGACACTCAGCCCAGGCCAAACTGCAAAAGTTAATTTACTGTAAGCTACTGATAGTGTCACTGATGGTTTATCATTCCCAGGTTGGTCTGTCTTTGCACTGGTTTAAACTGGTAACAGCTTGGATCTCATTTTTAATTGCACTTTGAGTCTGGCTGCCTGGTTATTGTGTAGGCAAAACTATTGGTGTGCAAATCGGGTCAAAAACCACTGCTCAGCCAGGTCATTTAGAGGAACATCTAAATGTCACGTGTGTTACTGTCACAAGCATCACTCCTAATAATTGTGTACTCCCTTAAACAGATTTTTTTAGCAAGCTGTGTTTGAAAACCAGCCCTGAGTTCTGATATGCCCTGACCAACAAGGTATTTAACAGAGCTGCACTGGCTCTAATGTCCTTTTTTGCATCCTTTCAGGAACAGAAATAGATTCATCACCACTGTGACATTAGAAAATGTGGAGTTTGCAGAGACCTCATGAAATAAATTGGGAATGGCTGGATAAGTACTTGAATTGACAATACAGGAGCCACTGGGCCTGTCACACCATTGCTGGGAGAACCCACAAAACACCTTGTCAGCTGTGAGAGCTGGAACTGGAGCTGCAGCCTCACCTCCACATAGTCCAGTTCAGGCAAAATTAAGAAACTATACCTTGATGGGTGATCTTACAGCTCTGCTGCCACTCAGCCTGCAGTGAGCTTCACCTGCCATTTAAATGTGTGTTTCTCTGTAAAAGCCTCAAAAGCTGCAGCACCAATGTGTCAGAGTGCCTTCTTGAACAGAATGACCTCCCAGACAAAAGGCTCTTGACCTGACCTTGGTCTTATACAAGAATGGTGGGAGAAAAAAAAGAAGAACACAAGACAAACATTACACGTTACTAAAAATAAAATGTGTAAAAAGAATTATTTAATTTAAACAAGAAACTGGACAAATAGGCAACCTATTAATGTGTTTCTAATCTAGAGGTCAGGAAGGGAGTGCCATTTCCAGACATTTTATCTCAGCTGTGGGACAAGGTGAACCAGAAGGAAGCACGACCTTGGCATTTATCAGAACAGGCTGCAGATCCAGAGCACAATCTCCTTCACTGTCAGCTCTAACCTGCCAACCCACCCCCTCTGCTGTGAGAGGAGCAGGCTCTGAAGTTCATTCAGGAATACCATTCTCTGGATTTCTATGGAAAATGATGTCCCATCACTGCAGGAGGCACAGACCCTCTGGACAAACCATTACCTGCAAAAAGCCAGGTAAAACAACCAAGCAGTACGTCTGCAGTCTGGCAATAAGAAGGTGGGAAGCGACCAGCAGAAATTTCAAGTAAATCACAGCAAACCAATTTGTCAAGATAATTAGCAGAGAGGCAAAGGGGAGCAGTAGATATGATACATCTTGGCTCAGGAAGGCTTGTGACACCATCCCATTTAACTTTCACATGAGCAAAATGAGGAAATGGAAGCTAAGTGAAAATTTGCCACAGAACTACACTCTCAAAATTATTATGTGCAGCTCAGTGTCAGTCACAGCCCTGTCCTGTAGCCCATGGTTTGCTGTCAAAACTGCAAATGCATGTCTGAAAGGGGCACCTCACTCAGGGAAACAGCATCACAGCTCAAGATAACCTCCCCAGAGAGAAAAACTCACCCAACATCCCCATGGTGAAGGTCAATAAAAACACCTGTGGAAGTAGGTTGAGGCTCCTTAAAGTCATCCCTTTTCTCCTTGGAAGATGAGACAGTAGCTTTCCTTAGGAAACCTTCAGCCTTGAGAGATTCTCCCTGCAGTTAAAACTAAGAGAGCTTTTCCAGTGACTGCTGGGTTCATCTGTGCCTATTTTGTGGATGGATGGTGCTGGGCCTCACTCTGGCCCTGTGCTGCTGGTTCCTGAGGGACCTGGGTGCTTACCCTCATCCCCAAACTTGGGCCACAAACCTCTTGCAAGTGAGACCAAGTCTACTAAAAATCAAAGTTCTTTCCCAAATTTTAACCATACCTTTCAGTTCTTTCATTTTTGGCGAGTGCATTTTTTTTACCTTTTAGCATGATACTGCCTTTAAAATATCATAAACAACATTTCCATAGATAAATAATTTAAAGAAAAGCAAAGGGGTGCTTTATGAGAGTACCCAGCTGTTCAGCCATCCAGCAGGGCTTGGAGTCTGGGGATAGTGGAGGTCTGATTGCCCATTAAAGGGGCCCACATTCCACCAAGCCACAATTAAAGCTCTCTGGGGAATCAAGCATTGTGCCCACGTGTAATATGTCACTTATTTGCCAGCAGGGGAAACAGTGTAAGAAGTGAATGAGTTTTACTCTTGTTCAGTGACATTGCTAATGACTCATGCAGGATTATGGGTAACAAACCTTTGAAATGAGAGGTTGAGTTGTACACTACATTATACATCTGAATTTCATGGTATATTAGTGACAGTGATTGGTAATACAATACGATGGGGAATTGCTAACATCAGAGAGAAGTTAATATGATGCACTGCAATTTCTCAGAGAGTCCCATACTTTTTCTAGTGCCACCCATGATCTGCTCATTATGGTTTGGCAAAGAGCAATCCCCCTCGTGGAGCGAGCGGCGCCGGCGCCCTGACAGCTGCTCATAAATTTGAATGGAAGATACAATCCGAAATGTTCATGTTTCCATGGATCGTTACCCAGCTGTATCTCCCCTAAGAAGCAGGTGATTTTTTAACATCCTGCCACAGTTTATTTCTGCTGGTATTTTCTCTCTCCAGATAAATCTGATGCCAGCTTGTGTCTTAGAGCATCTCTTCCCCATCATCCCCTTCTTGCTCTATTTAAAGGGCTGATACAGTCTACATGAACGTTAACTAAACACCGGTTAATGGTGCGTAACTAAGAAGAATTAATATATTTACCCCCCAAAAAAGTATTTCTAGATCATTAAAATCAGAATCAAATGTATCACATGAGGCATTAAAATGATAAATACGACCACAGATTTATGTTTACAGACTCTGGCAAATCCCATGGCCACATGTCCCCTCAGTCACTCCTGCTGCAAACAGCATAAAAAATGTTTAATTTATGTGCTAGTAACCTGGAATATTCTGTGGATGTTTTACAAGGCCTGCAAATGTCCATCTGACCTTCTCAAATTGTAGAAGATTTGTTTTTTCCTGCAGGAAGAGCCCATGAAGACAGAAAAGTCCCTTGAAGACCCAACCCCACAAATCCATTATGCAGAAACACCAAGACCATCACTTTTCCAAGGAATTTGAAATGGGAGTCACTCCTAGGAAAAAGAAGTTCATTGAAAACCACAGCCAAGCAAGAACTGGATGGTAATGATGACGAGCAAATGGAAGAAAGTATCTCCCTCCAGCATTAAATTCAAGCCCTGACCTTTTCCAATGTAATGACTAACTCAACCTTTACATAATAATGTGGGTGATATTTGGAGAGTATAACATATGTGTCATTTTAATTAATTGAACAGAAATAGATTCACAGAAGAAAAATGAATTAACCAATCAGCAATCACCTTTCTATCTATTTGATGTCAGAATAATTAGTTTATTCTCATAATCTCTTGACCCCTGTAGAAATCATAACCTTGCTGACCTCCTTGAGTATGAGAACTCATTTGAATAGCACCATAATTGTGCTCTGGGTGCATTATCATCTACTTTCAATTTTATTAAGGTAATCCTACCCCTTTTTATTATCTCTCTCTCAGAAAGGCTGACCCAAACCCTGGGAAAGAGTGCAAGGCTCGTCTCAGTAAAATCAGTGTACTTTCGACATCAGAATCCTTTGTCCTAGAAGGTGGGCTGGTTTTGTTAGCTGGAGGATCAGCAATAATTTTACCACTGTTGTCTGTGGGCAGCAGAATCCCAACATACTTCCTGATGTTGGCAGTTGCAGACTGTTACCAACTAGCAAATGCTTAAACAAAATCACAGTTTGTTCCAGAATGATAAAATGACCCTACAAAGTGAATTACACAGTGAAAAATAAATGTAAAACACAGTGTAGATGCACAAATGATTATTTCATTATCTGGCCAATGTAAGAACGACAGATACAAATTGTTCCAATCATAGAGTGATGAAAGAGTAATGAACAGTGGGTTCTTGAATGAGCACAGGAACAAAATAATGAATTGCAGTTTAAATGAAATCAGGAGTCAATGGACTGGATCACAGACTGTCCTTCAGACACAGGAATTCTGCATTAGTTAAACAGTGTCATTTGGAAAAACGTCCTTTAAGAGAAGGAATCTAAATGGCTCAGAGAGATACAAACACGATGAGCCCGGACATTGGCTGGCTTTTAGCAAACTGGACTGGAGCATTTCCATTTCTGACGCCTTGATAATCGATCTACCACAAATTAGCAGCTTCCACTCTGCAAAGTTATCAAATCAATGTTACTTTTCCCTGTTTTAACCTTGCTTTTCCTCTACTACTGAGTTGCTTTGATGCAACCTCTGATGAGATCTCCATGCAGATTCTGGGTACAGAATGAAGACCAAAACCCAAAAACTTCTGGGAAAGGTAGCATCAGTTATGCAGAAATAAGACATGTGGCAAAAGTTCTGTTGACTTTTTTGTTAGAAAACTCTGCAATAGATGGATTTATATTATTTTCTTTTGTTTCATACCAATAAGCCAAGGATTTCTAATGTTATTGCCAAAGAAACATGTCACATTTCATGTATCACAGCTATCCATCACACTGCACAGCTGTTTGTTAGCTCTGTACTGAAGCTATGTTTCAGTCAAGAGTGCAGGACTCCTGACCATTTTATCTCTCTGTACAGAATTTCTGTACACTCTATGAAGACATTTTGGAGATGAGCAGAAACTAGCTGGTGTCACAGGCAGGGCTCAAAGAGTCTCATAAACCATCTGCCCCTCCTGCTGCTCTGCCACTGCTGTGGCCAGGGCAGCACCTGCCCTCCTGCCCCTCACACAAAACCAGGTACAAAACAGAGACAGCACTTGGAGCCTCGTGTGCCTCAGCAAAGGTGGTGCCCTGGCACGAGCATCCCCAAGGGAAAGGTCATCTTTCATCCCTTGGTGCTCAATAGCCTTGAGACATTTGAAAACTAGAACGTCCCAAATCCAGCAAGCAAGAGCACTTTCAAAAGTCAGAGTGATGGCAACAAAGGGAAAAACAGGGGAAATCAGGTTTTGCTTGCTTTGTGGGCAGAAATAAATATTTATTGGAGGAAAAAGCTGCAGGAGAGAGGTGGCATCTCTGCTGTGTGACTGAAAGGCCACCTTTCACCTGCCCTAATTCAGTGACATCTGCAGAGGGTCTCTGCCCTGCAAGGTCAGGGTAAGTGTTACGTGCCTGCCACGTACACCTGAGCCAACATCCATCAAACACTGCCTGTCCCCCTACATGGGCAGCCTGGCCCTGGCAGAATCACATCACAACCAGATCTATCACTCACAGCCCCTCACTCCCCCTCTAATCAGATTTATGTTTCAACAGATCCTGATGCTAAGCACATCAGACCCTCAGCAAACATCCCCACACTCATCGGGGTGCCCAGGAGCGCTGAGATAGGCCAAGGCAGCCAGCACATCTCACCACAGGCACCTGCACAGCCATAAGGCACATTTAACATATAGAGAGCAGGGGTAAACACCTTCCTTCCATGGGATTTTTCCTGGATATTCAAAACTGTACCTTGTTGACTCAGAGACAGAACGCTCCTCATCTGACAGCAGAATTTTACAAAACACAATGAGGTTTGCAAACTCCAGAGTATTTTGGCTGCTTCTGCAAGTCTGATGGGCAGATAAAATACAGTTTTATCCAGTGCAGTTCCATGCAGTGGGAGGGAGCACTGAGAATGGGCTCTCCTCTTCCACTGTGTTGTGTCTGAAGAGGTGCTTTAAGGCACAGGCATCTCCACCTGCCCCCATGCCGGGGACTTTTCCACTTACAGCTCTGTCCCCAACAAAAGCTCCAAAATAAGAAGATCCCATTCAACTGGACTTTGATAAACAACTCCCATGTGGCAGAAAACCACACCACTGGACCCAAATTTGAGCTGATCCAATGCATTCAATTATCATAGGCTTACTGCCAGATCTTTTAGATGATTTTGGGTTTCAGATCATCTATAGCATAACATGACATGAACTTTCACGGCCTCCTCCAACACACCTGGTGTCAGAAGTTCATTCAGCCAAGTAAGATGGCACTCCAAACACCTGGTTCTAAAGAGACACCCAGCCATCAGCTTGGATCTGACACCAAACTGAAAATATTCCCCAGAGCAAACAGCAGAGAGCCCAACTCCTGTCCAAAAGTCCAGCTGCTGTCTGCAAACGTCCTGCCTGCACCCTGCCTAGGTGTTCAGAGAGGTGACCCTTGCCCGTGGCAGGGAGGTTGGAAGCAGGTGATCTTTAAGGTCCTTTCCAGCCCAAGCCCATAATATGATTCTAGAATTCTGTGACCTCTACCCAGGACTAAGCAGTTCTAGGGCACTTGGGGAAGTGACACGTGCACACCCCAGCCCAGAGCCCTCCTCTTGTGCTGCTCAGACCCAGGAGGAGAAGAAACCTGATAAAAACTGTGACTCTCACAGCCAGACACTCCATCTGTTCCACAGCCCCCTGACAGGCCAAATTCTCCTGTGTGTGGTGCTTGCCAGCTCAAGAAACATCTCAACAGGCAGGAGCTGCTTGCCAAAGGTCTGGTTGCACCTCCTTGCCCACCTCCATCACTGCAGATTTTGGCAATAACCACAAATGCCTCCTTGCCTTGCTAACAGTGAGTGCTGCCCCAGGGGGCTGCCAGGAGCAGCAGGGTGACAACACAGGTTGTAAAACTGTACAGAAAGGAGGGGATGAGCACCAGGAGCCAACCTCTTCACTAGAACTATCCACTGCAGGAGAACACTTGGGAAAGAGCTCACTGTACATTATCCAGAAGAAAAACCTCTGGTGTACAGGGTGGAGAGGACAGTGTTGCTCCTGGCAGGAGGTGCAGGGAGCAGGGAATGCTGGTGATGGGGAGGTTTGCAGGCTGAGCAGGTGTTCCTGGGCACTGCAGGGCTCTCTGGGGGTGCAGGTTTGCTTGGCTGTCTTTGCTCAGCGTGCATCACTGCACAAGTAATGCATGCTCCTATTAAAACCCAGCCAGAACATTTGTCTCTGTAGCTGGCAGAGAGGATCCACACCTCAGTGACACATTTCTGCATTTCTGTGTTTGTTCTGAACGCTCCACATGCTTGGTTCAGTGTTTTTAGACTCCAAGGCAGATGCACTGGATTGATTTCTAACGTAACTCTCAAAATCACACTTTGGAATGGTCTCTGTGTAAACACAAGGCACAGACTTTGTTGTGTTACACCACAGTTCCCATGTATTTTTCTGCGGTTGCAGAGCACGGTGCCTCATGCTGGCTCCATATCTGAGCTTCACTTACCCAGTTGTGCATCAAAGGACAAGCACATGGTCAGAAAGTGAGCACAGCTTCACTAAAGCCATCACTGTTTACATCACAATGACTTGTTTTTCAGTGTTACATTTGATTTACCGTCTCTCTCAAACTTGGCCTGTTGCAAAAAAAATTGCATGAGATTCCAAAATTTCATTAGGAAAAAAAAACCATTAATGCATACTGCTCATAGTGCTCCATGAAGGGTCCAGTATGGCCCTCATCATTTAAAGGACTGTTAATGCAGAACTTAGAGATGATCACAGTGGTCTTTCAGTGCTTGGCATTTTCCTTTCTCATCATTACATTAACACTTCTGTGTTATGGAATATTTATGAGGCACACCACATGCTTAATGGATTTCCTCATTTATTTGCAGCTAGCCTGCATTAATACAAGACTCACAATATTCAATCTAAAATCCATCAAGGATTCCCAGGCTTAATATCACCACCACTTTTAATGAGAAAGAAAACCTGTAAATCCAACTTGCAAAAGCAAAAATAAAGCCATGTGAGAGCAGCACAAGCAGTGCAATTGCATCCTTCACTTTAAAAGCATCCAGAAGTAAACTTCCATTAATTGAACTGGTTCTAAAGCCGGGAATTACAAAGTAACTGCCTGCACTAAATCTTATCCATAATTCCCCCAAATGGCAGGTATCACAGTGAATTCCTTTCCCTACTGCCCATCCTGCAACATGGGGATACATGAGCATGGTGAGAGGTCAGGTGGATTAGAGCTGGCCTTGGGACCCTGGTGGTACCCAAACCACTCCTATTTTTGTACATTTGAGGTAGTAGAAGATCAGCTGAAGATCAGACATCCATTTTGGTACACATGTTTAGATGTCTCTAGCTGGGCAGTACCTGCCTGGCCTTGTGCTGTTGCACCTTTAGGTGCAGGTGAATATTCACCATTCTTCAACCTTGTCCTGTCTCAGGGCACCAGCAAACCTTGAGCACATGTGTGGCAAAAGGAGTTGTGCCTCTGGGGCTACACAGACCTTCCTCAGCAAGGGAATGCTCTGCCTGATGTGATTGATCAGCCACTGCTGCCAGCTGACGTGATCTCACAGAGTTCCCTGATGTTTGTGTCTCTAGAAGCCATTCTTCAACATTGCTCCATTATTATCTCCTACACACAAATGTGCACAAAAATTAGCTCTGAGTATTAACAGAGGATACAAACCTCGCTACTAATGAGACCACTGCAACCCCATGCAAATCAATCCAGCTGCATGAAATAACAGCCCAACATTTAGTGCCATTCAGCTGGGAGACATGCACTGAAAATAAATATGAAGGTGCAAGACCAAACTGATACTTCAACAATTAAAAAAAATTAAAAATTTAGTAGGTTGTTCTTTCCTGGAAGCTTTTGAGGCCAGACTTTCTTGGATGTACAACAATGCAAACCTGGTATGGTCAGCAGAACACCTCAAAATTTTCTATTGGAATATCTGAGCCTGGGTGTTTACTCTCTGTTCATGGTGAGTGTCCCTGAGCTTGTGTGTGGAAAGGGACCACACACCAGCCCTCTCCAGCTGCTTACAGAAAGGTCTCAGCACTGGTAACAGCAAATTTGAGCTCCTCATATTCCTTCTATTGTCAGACTCTATTTCAGTGAGGGACCTCAGGATATGCCTAACTTCCAGCAACAGCTCCTTGCCTTTGAAGATAATGGGGCACTCACACATCTAAAGTTAGATGTCTCTTCCTCTCTTGGGAAAAACCTTAATACCTCTGAGTTTAAAGATGATCTGGCAATATTTCTATTCACCATCACACAAAAGGCAGAAGTTTCAGATTTAAGAGTGCAAGGCAATTTCCCCTTCTGTGCTCAGCAGCAGAGAATAGTGCCGTAGGCTTTCCAACAGCCAATCCATTTGGTACTTCCCTGACAAGGTTAAAATAGTCAAAAATTCATTGTGTCACCCTTGAAATAGGTTTTTTTTTCCTCATAGGTAACTAATTTCTACTGAGATGTTGGTTAAGGAGAGAGCATTAAATAATCTGATTTTGCAACTGGTGACAGAGTCAGCAGGAGGGAAACAGAAGAAATTCAAACATGAGTTAAATTGTTATTTGCCAAGCATTTGATTTCCAAGGAAATGAACACATTCAGCAAATAAAGGGGAACCTGCCAGTGCAGGAGAAGAGCTTGAGAACAGCACATAGCTCCTGGGGTGTGTTCATGAGAGAAATGGAGATTAAGGAGATATCACAGGCTGGAGACAATCTACCCTGAGAGTTCCACTCCCCTCTCTAAATCCTGGGTGCTCAACTGGCCTGAAGTGCATGCCATCCACTCCAAAAGCACATCCCAAACAACTCTAGCTCTGTGCTTATCTGGATGCCTTCAGGTTGTCTTGCAGAGCTACCACTGCCTGTTCCACTGAGGGGGAGCAGGACCCAGCATCTGACTGAATCCAGATGGGAGCCTGAGATAAACTGCAGGGGAAACCTGATGTCTGAATCAGCACACAAAAAGAAGTAAGCAGAAATAAATAGATTAGTGCGGTCTTCAGTGTTTCTGTTAAAAAAGAGGAAAAGCTGCTGCAAACTTAGACTGCAGGTGAAGGGAGAAGCCCTTAGGAAAACAGAGGGGCTCAGGATCACCCCCAGGAAAGGGCCCTGCTGCTCCACAAAGAAAACATGCCAGGTTTTGAGGAAAAGCAGCTCCAGTGGAAGGTATTTTGGCAGGACAGGCTGTCCAGCACCACACTGCCCTCATCCAGTGCTTGGCTCTGACCACGCTGCAGCATCTGCACAGCACAGATAATGCTGCCACAGATGCCTGCCCAGCACTTTAAACCTGAGGCTTATGGCTGGACAAACCACCTCACACACAGGGACCTCCATGGAGCCACTCCCAGGGTGGCAGCACCATCACCCTGAGGAGCAGGAACCTCCCGCAGCACCTGGATGTGCTGCAACCCATCCCAGTGCCGTGCCAAGGCTGTCCCACAGGCACTGCTGCTGCTCCTGGGCACGCTGGAAGCAGCACAAGTCTGTGCTGGAAACATTCAGCTTCTGGGGAAATCAGCACTCCAAATCTCACAGCTTCCTGATCCCCTCTGGGGAAGCCCAGCTCACACGCCTGGGCACATCTTGCACATTCAGCCAAGCTTTTGTCTTGCACTTCTTAATTTTTTCCACTTTTGGAGCATGGTTAATTTTTTTCCCTCTTCCCCTCCAAAGGATAAATAATGCTGGCATTGGAAATGGGCATGCTCAAAGGTGAAAGCACGGTCACTTGGTGTGACCTTTGGAAAAAAAATTATATAGCAGCCTGGGTAGAATTTGAAAATCCTGGCCCCTTTAGGGCTGTTTGTAGTAATTGGGTCATACTGGGGCAATGCCCTGCCAGAATGTCACCCTACATGTAACTTACCCAGGGAAACAAGGTGCAGTGGAGGTGAGAAGGGGAGGAAGGGGTGGCAGAGGCCACTGGATGGGTACTGAGCCCACAAAGAGTGTCTAAGCTCCACCAGCAAGCACAGAGCAGGGGGCTACCTCCTGCTAAAAGTGTATCCTGTATACCAGCATCTGCAGGTGGTAATACACCCAAGGGAGCCAGCTCAGCTCTATGCAGGGGATAAAAGAGGAAAAGCAAGCCTCAGAAAGGCTCTAGGCTGGCAGAAGTCCCAGGGCAAAATGAGGCAGGGTTGGTGCTACCACCACCCAAGGGGACTTCCAGCTCAAAGATGCTCTGGGAAGGGGGGAAAGCACATCAGGTGAGGGAATGTTCAGGAAATCTTGTGCAAGGGGAGACCCTGACCCACCCCACACCTATTTAGGTTCACTGCTCTGGCTCACCATGGGTCTGTCAGGGACAGCATTGCTGTATCACATCATCCCATCATCCATCCACACTGCTGTCAGCTGCAGTGCAGCATCTCCAGGGTCCTCCCTTCGGGGAAGACTGGGAGCTGCCTCCCTGACTTCAAGACTGATGTTGCATGACTTAAGCACAAATTAAGTGTGGAGCAGAAAAACTATATGCAGAGCCAGAATTTGCAGCCCTGGCTTTGGGCTGGCCCTGGTTGAAATTCAGCAGCTCGACAGCATCAGATTTTGTTGGTGTCTGAGACAGAAGCCCCCTGGCATTTTTAGATGACTTTGTGATAGTTATCTTCCCTTTCTAATATTTGCTTTACGCTTGGAAAAAAAAAAAAAAAGTTATCTCAGGAGTCCTTTGAACATTAAAATTTATGCCATGCGTGCTCCTTTCTCCAAATACTTAAAAATATTCGAAATGTAAGAACCTTGGCACAGTGCCCAGGATCCTGTCTTTTCGGATAAAAGTTTCAGATAACTGACACTTCCAATTACTGTTTCTCCCTGAAGAGGTCATCTCTGCTTCAGCTCCAGAGCGGAGCAGAGGAGGTACCAGAGGTCCCCGAATTTCACAAAAGGTTAAAAAATCTGCACGGGCACTAATTAAAGCCAACGCACTCTGTGTCTGACCTAGTTCTGCCTTGCTTTCAGGAGGCTTTACCTGAGTATCTTTCAGACCTCTTAAAAATTAAAATGGTTAATAATGCATCAGAGCCAAACGTTACCCAGGGGCTGGCTACGTGGGGAAGCGCAGTTTTGCTTCTGGATGGCTTTGTTTGTAGTTACAGGGGGTACGGAGCACTTCCAGCCTGATTCCCTGGTTTTACCCCCTCCCTGCACACCTTTATGCCACTTACTGATGTCCCAGCCCTTTCTTGGATGATTTCTGTAAATGTTCAATAGCACACTGGCCAAATCAGGAGGTAGAAGTTGGCTGAACTGCTCATCTGGTCCCTGATGCATCCATCTGCAGAGTCAGGCTCTCCTGCACACTCTGCTTCCCTGTGTGTACTCCTACAATATCTGTACCACTGTCTCCTCCCAAGGTTTAATTTCCTAGGATAAGCAGCAGGGCACTGCCGAGCTGAGGAAAACCAGCTTAGAAATTTTCCCTTCAGCTTCTGCACCTTGCACTGACATTTATTCAGCAAAGTTTAATTTTACCATGTTTTTTACTCGGCTGCCACTTAGTGGCAATGCAAAGTCATAGCTCGTGCAAACCCACAGCCTGCAAATCCATCTGGTATTCCACTGCCTCTTCTCAGGGCTTTTCAGGGAATTACTCACTCAGGCATTTACTTTTCACCCAACACCCTTTCCACAGGTTATGGGTAATGTTGTAAAACCCCATCTCACTGGAAAACGCATTAAAATACCTCAGCCATTATGAAGGTAGCATCTACCTCACGTTTTTCATACATAAAAGGATGTTGGTGGTGTCCAGCACAACCTGCAGGGGACTTCCAAAGGTCAGGTTGGAGGTGTTCACATGTCCTTCCTCCCCTGGCAAGTCAGACCAGCATGGCAGGCAGCTCTGCTGCTGTGGTTCCTCCTGAGAAGGGTCTGTCTTCTGGGGGAAATAAACAGCAGGTTCTTGCTGGAAGGTCAAACTTGTGCAAACCAAAACGAGCTGCTCCATAAACCCCAGCACTGCTTCTCATGGGGATTCCTGGCAAGAGGTGAGGACATGTCCAAGAGGTGAGGACACGTCCAAGAGGTGAGGACATGTCCAAGCTCCTCCTTGCCTCCAAGGTTGTGGCTGCTCCTCTGAAGCAAAACAGCTGCATTTTCAGGTTTCTGCTGAAATGTCAACATTTCCTACAGAAACAGTGAAAATAAATCATGGCATTGTGACTTTATAGGGGGCAATAACAGCAACAGGTAATTATCACCCCAGGGCAGAATCTTAAAAAGCCAAGTGAGACTTTCAAGAGAGGAAACTTGTATGTTTTCTGCAGAGGCTCTGTGCTCAAAGCCTGGCATCCCTAAGACACACCAACTTTCATTTCCATAAGTTTCATTTCTCTCTCCATAATTGCACTGGAGATATCAAAAAGAACTATTTTTTTTTGTATTCTCCATGGAGGTGAAAGAGAAGGAGCTGAAATTACAGTGTATTGGAACCTTCACACTGCAAATGCTTGAAGTTTCTCTTTTTTTCTTTTCCTTTATAACCTGCATTGATTACTGTCAAGACAAATTTCTTGCTGTGAAATAGAGGTAAGTCCTTGTAACCAGACCCTGAACTCAAAGTGACAGTCACGTTTTCTAATTAAAAGAAAAAAAAAGAAAGTAAAAAAGCCAAGTAAAAAAAAAAAAAGAAGGCGATATTCAAACCTCACCTAAGGCCTCAATTTCACCTCTCACTCTAATCACAATTGCTGCAGAGGTACATATTGCAAAGTCACCTGAAGGACTCTCCTGCACCTGGAAGCATCGCTGGTGCAGTAACCACAGCCCTGGCAGCAGAACTCTGTCAGGACAGGGTGGCAATGGCTCTTGCCCTTCCCTCTCACACCAAGTGGATAAAGGACACCTTGGCTCCATTTCCTTGCAGTACTTGAACTCCTTTGGATCCCTTGTCACAGCAGGACCAGGCTGCAGCTCTGCTTTGCCCTGCATAGCTTAAAATGTCATCCTGGGGAGAGGAGGAGAAGCCTCCCCTGCCCATGCACAGAGGTGCTCTGGACCTTTAGTTCTTGCTCTCTGCATGTGTGGGGCTCCTCTTCTTGCCCACAGGACCTCAGCAGCACCCCACAGCAAAGTCACAAACAGGTTGGAAGAAGATACTTTTTTTTTTGCCATGGATTTCTTTGTTATGAATTTTAATGGTACTTCAGATTAGTTCAGCTGTTGACAGCAGTGCAGCCCATTTGAACAGCTCTACCTGCACTGGCATTAAGAGGAAATGTTTACTTTTCATACCTCTGCACTTTAAGCTGTGCTGTGGGAATCCAGCTTTTCAAAGCCTGAGCCTGCCTAGGCATTTAGATCCCTTTTCATCCTCTTTATCAATTGTCTCCTTGAAGAAGTATTTTGCCAAAGTTATGGATGATTAAAGGCTTGGGAGTTTGTGCCAGGAGTGCCATGGGACCATCCCAGGCCAACACAACGGGACCCTGAGCAGCCTTCCTTCAGGCTGTTGCCATTCCTGCCTGAGGGGAGATAGCACTGAAGGTGCAGGGAGATCCTCAACCCATGGGAGCAGCTGTCAGCTCCCTTTGGCCCTCCCCAGGAAGCAGAATTTTGCTCAGTGCACCTTGAACAGCCCCATTTCACCTGGCAGCCACTGGTGGTCAGCTCCCACCATCCCACCAGCCTGCAGCCCAGGGAACCCCAGCAGAAACTGGCTCTGGAGTCCCTTTCCTCTCTGCCTTGTGACCTAGCACAGATCAACATCCAGCAGGGCCATCTGCTGATAAACAGTGCACAAAACCCCAACCTCTTCACAGCTTCCATGACTTTGCTGGACTAATTGCAACATATTTTATTCTGAACCACAAGAAAGATTCGGATGGGGTGTCTTGCCTGGTGCAGCTGGACACGGCCAGATATACCTAAGAGGAAGCAGGGAAAAAACCCATTTTTCAAACAATTACATGTAGTTAACTTGGCCTAGGAAGAACCATTTGTCAGGCAGCTTCAGGAACAGGTAATATTTAGTTTGCTCCTTAGCAAGGAAGAGAGTAATAACATGGAATCAAGAAATTTAAACACAGAATAAAACCAAATCACCCAAGTGGGGCAAAACACCAGAAAATTGTCTGATGGGACTCACTACATTTTAGACAGAACTGATTACTGGGGAGGAGGATGCTCTTGATCTAAAGATACTTTGCCTTCTTTGGGAAGATACTTCAAAACACCCCCTAACCCTGAGGATTTTTTCTTGCCTGGGCACTGATGGGCAGAATCACTGGGACACCCTGGGAATGCACTTGCAATGGCCATTTCATGCTCCCAATGCATGTTCAAAGTTCAAGGCACTTTGTAGGTGGGAGAGATTCCCCTGGCCAGCACCCCAGAGCAACAGGCTCGGCAGGGCAGCACTTTTTCCTTTGAGGTAATATATTGGGGAAAATGGGATAACTGCATTTTTGTCAAAAGAGCGGCGTTAAAATTCTGCCGTGCTAGCCTTGCCTTGCCCAGGGCAAGGAATTTTTTTGACAGGTGAATAAAATATCATTAGTTTCTCCACTGTCATCAATCATCAAAGTGAAGGCTGGGCGAGTAACCTCTCCAGACAGTCCTGGGGACTGCATTAGCCCCTGGTTTCTAAAGAAGCAGAGAGGGGCCAAGACAGGAGGCTCCCTTTATATCTAAATGCATGGGAGGCAGGCAGCTAAAACCTCTCCCCAACTTTGACGTTTTCCCCTAAGTGTTAGAAGCTGACAACAGCATAGAAATGGAGATTTCACGTTGTCACTCCAGCCTTGCCCAGCTATTTGTGGCCAGGTAGCCCAAGCTGGGCTAGATATTGTATGGAGGCAATGCTGAGAGCACAGCATAAGTTCAGGAGAGAGAATGACAAATCTGAAGCTTTTGTCTAAAGGTCACACACTTGAAGCTTCTTTCGCATTTGTGTGAGTTAATTTACTTCTAAAAAAAAAGAAAAATCTTCACAACAAAGAAAAATGAACAGAAATCTGTCCCTGAGACTGCCATGGCCGTGAACTTCCAAAGCTATTGTGATTTCAATAGAAGAATAGGAGACACTGCCATCGAAAATGCCATTGATATTGTAACAGATCATTGCCTAAATAGACCATAACAGCCCCCATTTCAATGGTTACTGAGAAACGCATTAACCCCTTCCCGTCTGAGCGCCTGCACAATCTCTGCGTGACACATCAAAGGAGACACACCAGATAGTATGAATTTCACACCCTTTTTCTGCCCCTGTCAGCTCCTCTGAGCTTCCCTGTCCCTTTCCTTTTCCACACCGTATCAGAGCGAGCCGCGAGGGCAAATCCTTTTAAGCACAGGCAGAAAACCTGGGGTTAGTGCATTGTCTCATCCCCCCAGCCCCACTCCTCAAACCACCCAGGAGAAGGCAAAGCCTTCCCCAAAGGTCTGGGGCTCAGGGGCAGTTGAAATGCCAACTATTTACAAATAAATATATATATATATTTTTTTTTTTTCTTTTAATTCCCAGTGGACCAAGCCCCAAACCTTTCCAACTCTGAAAGGGCTTTCAAGGAAAAATTAAAACCAAAACATAAACGAAACAAAAAACTAACCAAACAACACCCATCCCCACCCCCCAAAAAAAACCCCAAACCAACCAACCAACACCAACAAAAACCCCAACAGTACTTTTTTTTAAACTGCAGTTCTTCTCTTCCAGACCCAGGGAGGCTGTTGCAGTAGAAGCTTATTAAGCTCCTGTTTGAGGTTACTCATTTACCTTGTTCTTAAGCTCTTTGCCATGTCCTACCACTGGGACCTCCTGAAATATTTAGCTAAACATCTTTCAAAACTCGTCATGCCTCACTGTCAGCTTGACTTACAGATCCTGGGGAGATAAAAGAATAAAAGCAGGTTTCTTTTGAATAAAAGGGCTATTTCCATAATGCTCCACATTAATTAAATTCAATCATTTAATTCTTTACTAACTGAAGCTGGGGCTACATTTGCCATTGCTGAGCACAGGTCATATGCCAGGTTAACCAGTGCTGGCTTGCAGAGCATCCTCCTGCCTTTCCTGTGCCACACTGCTCTGGGTTTGTGACATTCTCTCACTACTTCTCAGGCATGTACCTGTAGATGCTATGTGCACGTGTATGAATAAATATAAATATAAAATGCAAAGCTCCCTAGATTTCTTCTTATTCAATCATTCATCTTGAGGTTCTCCAGGCTGATTTTTTTTCTACCAAGCACTCCCCTGTTGTTCTCCAGCTGTTTATTGCTCCATAGACTTTAAAAGTTCTTTGCTTCAGTCCTGCAGTCTCTTCTACAGAGAAGCATGGTTCAGAAACCCAAGTAATCCAGATTTCCATGGGGCATGGATATCTGGCACTGAGCCAAGATCTGTTTCTCTGCTGGAAGCCCATGGCCATGGCTCCAAATCTCTGTTCAGCAATTTGCCACCCAAAAGCACCATGGGGCCACTGCCTGCTCAGACACAGGGACCTTTCCTGGAGCTTCCAGCTGTCAGCAGGCAGCTTTGAACTGCTAATTGCAAAAGGCAACTGCACTTTTGGTAAATTCTGCAGGGAGTGGAATTCCTGGGGAGGACACTGACTGAGGATTCATTAATCCTAATGAAAGGACCAAGGGTTCTTTAATCCTGCTCATCTCCCTCGGGGTCTCCTGGGGAGCTCCTCAGCTCCTTCTGGCAGCTCAGGATGTGGAGCCTCTGGCAAGACCCGGAGCACCTTCCCCAAAGGGTCTGCAAAGGGATGAAAGCTCTTTGCAGCCACAGGCAGCTGGACTAGTGGCCTCTTGGGGAGGTGCCAGGGGGTGATGAGGATGCTCCCAGCTCCTGATCAGGCAAATGCAGCACAGGGGCAGGGAAGGATGCTCCTGGTGCCTGGCATGGCTGAGTGCAGCCCCCACACTGCAGCCACTTCACTCCTAAGTTCTGAGCAAGGTCAACAAGACATCAATTAGGACATTATTTTCTTCTTGCTTCTGGGGAGAGGTGGATATATTTTCATTTCAATGCCATTATTCACGAGCCTTAATTACTTTTACTTTTTCATAAGATTCAAAGGCAAATAGCCATCTTGCAAACAAAAAGGCAACAGATTCAGAGAGTTGCCACAAAATGACTTCTATAACCCCCTGTCCTGTTTCATGGAGGCCTTGGGAGAACTCAGCACAATGAGAAGTAAAGCTACACTTTGCAGGGCTTCAGTGGCAATTTCCTCCCCATATGTTTCTCAAGACACTCTGTTAATTTAGTTTGTCTATAATGAATTCTGTCATTATTCCAAACATCCATTCTCATGACCTAGTCTTATAGCATATCACCACCAAGTATCTTTTTTTGGCTATACAATCTCCCTGGGGAACTGAAAATTGTCTCCGTCTGCAGCACAACTATGCTGGGGAGCAGCCTGGAAAACAGATCCGAGATTATTCCTTTCTGTGTCAGTCATTTAAGCCTCTTTGTGTTAAAGTTGACATTTGTCTCGATGCTGTCTCAATAGGCCCTGCTGGCTGGGTTTCATTCAGTGCTCTGAGCCGGGGGGAGAACTTGCCTCTTGTTTTACTTTCAGGCCATTATTGTGCCAAAGCGTGAAGGGAGGGAGCTGAATAACCACAAACAGGTGAGGCAGGGAGAGGCTTTCTGTCTCTGCTCTCAGCTTGCAAGAGCTGAGCTCTTTGGATGCCTTTCAAAGCCAGGAGAAGCCAAAAGCAATAATCCCCACCATGGGAGCAGGCAGGAAGGAAGGGTATCTGGTGTTGGCCAGGGATGTCCCAGCGCAGGGGAAGTGCATTCCCACGCGGTGACATCGGCGTGAGCCAGAGCAGCCTCTGCGGGACCAGAAATGCAGGATTTGAACAATCTCCAAGCTCCACACCCACCCTGCTGCAGCAGTGGGGCAGCAAGGAAGGCTTTTTTAAGTCTGTGCATGTGAAACAGCTGCTAAGAGTAAGGGGTCTTTTCCTCAGCCGCTGCTGCCTCTGCCTGCCCCTGCCAGCAATCTGTAGGTGCCAGATGTTGGGGTTTTGGCAAACCACAGCCATTTAATCTCCCTTCTACCCCTTACCCCTTGCTTCCATTTAGTCAGCCCTTGCAAAAAGAGCTGTTATTTTTGCCTTTCACGTGGCTGAGGCTGGCTGGCAGTGGGTGGGTGCCCATGGGAAGCACAGGGAAGATCCCCCATGCAGGGATCAGATGTGGAACTTTTGCCACTCATGATCTTCCCTTCACCATGCAGTGCTTCCATATTCGTGTTTTCAGTACCAAGCCAGAAGGTGGCATTTTCCTGAGGCATCCCAAAATTGCCCTCTCCAAACCATAACCAGAGCCTCTCAGAAATCCCAAGGAGCAGGCAAAGCACATGAATGTTCTTGGGGGAAAATGGGTTATTCTCCCTGCTATTCCATCTGCCTTGGACTCCCAGTGGCAGCTCCAGGAGGAAAGCTTGGCTCATTCAGTCCCCCTGAGCAGGAAGGCTCCCCAAGACACGGCAGAGCACACAGCAAAGCATTCCCCCTTTGGAGAAGATCAGGCACCTGTAGGAGCACTCCAGCAATATCGGCATCCCTGCCCCAGACAGTTCCCTGGCTCCATCCCAGCCCACGCGCGCTCACTTCAGGCTCCACATCCTGGGGAAATGTAAGATGTTACGCCAGCAAGGCCCTGTAAAGAGAAAAAGGAAACAAGGGCGCGTTGTTTGGTAGCAGGCTTTAGCTCCCGCAATTGTGTGAGTTAATCAGAGGCATTACATGCGTGTCCTTGTGCGACTTCAGATGTCTCACCCCAAAAGCTCCAGTAACAAGGGATTAGGGGAGAGGCTGGGGAAGTCAAAACCTCTTCACTGGAAATTTGCTTCAAGATGTTTACAGCCTACTTCTGAAAAGAGGTCGCTTTGTCTGTGCTTTACCTCGTGAGGCCAAGGACGGTGGGTGCTCAGGACACGCCGCTGCCCTGCTCCCACCAAAGCCCTGCAAGGATGAAAGCAACAGGCAGAAATGTGGCACCCCAGGCTGAACCCATGCCAGGCTGAGGACAAAGCATCTGTACACACCACGTGCCCTCATGGTGAAAGTCCTGCTTTAATTCAGACATTTGCACAGGCATGCAGGATCCCTCAGCAGCAGCAACACCACTCAGAGCACCTTGGGATGGAAACAAGCCCATTCCCCTTGAAATACACAGGAACCATGGTCCTGCTAGGGGGCATTGGAGGGCCTATCCCTGTGAGGCTCAAAGACATACCCTCACCCATGCCCCACAAAATCCAAGTGTTGCATGAAGCAGAATGAATATCCAGGGTTTCAGTGAAAAGGTAAATAACATTTTCAAAAAAGGGAAGAAAATACCCACAACTCACATAATGTTGATTCAACTTCCCTGTAGGAACTGTGTGGGGCAGATAACCCAAGCAGCCCAGCACCAGTGCTGGCCCAGAGCCTTCACTCAACATCGCTCACAGCTGCAGCTCCCAAGTCCTTGAGGATCCTCATTCAGCTCTTTCTCAGCACCTCTTGCCTCGTCTCTTAAGAGGTTTCTGGGACAGAGCATGGCACTCTCTGCCTGGCTGCTCTGTGCATCCATCCCATGAGAGGCACAGCAGAACTCCAGCACCTCCAGCCAGGACCACCTTGTCACAAATGGCTGTGGTAGAAACAGCAATTTCTCTCCTCAGGACCCAGTTTGGAGCAGTGCATGAAAGGAAAGGTTTCCCAGCCAACATTAGCTGGCAGAGCTGGTTTGTAATCAGGCAGGACAGATGGGAACACACAATGCCTTGAACCCAATCAAGAAAACATCCCAGGAATGCCTGTTAATTCGAACCTTTGGAGGGGTAAAACGGTCATTCAAATCAGAGCAGGATGATTGATCCCAACCTAAGAGAAAAACACAAATCAAACTCATTCCTATCCAGGGGGAAAAAAACAGTCTGATCTGAGGTAAGGCTTGACAGCAAATGAATTCAAATTTTTTGGCTTCCAAGATGAAATAATATAATGGGGCTCTGAATGCATAGGCACTGAGGAAAGCTGTGTTAGCAAGTCCCATTTAGGTATTTTGCAAAACTAACAGAAGGGTTACACTCAAAATGCCATGGGCTTTGCTTTCCTGCTAGGAATCATCCTTTGCTTCCCAGCTTACCCAGTCAGCCACATTTATCCCCCAGTGTATCACTGTGGCAGTAAATAAGCATCATCTCTTTGGAGGAGCTTGGGCAGCAGCTCCAGTTTGGGCTCAAACCCTCCTCTTCTTAAAACTTCCCTCCAATACAGAATTATAATCTCATGTGTCAGTATGAATTTTGGTTTATAAAACAGGCATGCAACACATCTAGAAGAAAAATTGCACCTGTCAAATGCCCTGCCCCATGAAATAAACCTGTGCAATTTCACTTTTCACCTAGTAAATACCCAAGCACTCTCCAGAGCAGTCTATTCCAGTATTCAAATCTGTTTCCATTAATATTAGAAGCTAGGAGGGTTTGGTAGAAAAGGAAGGAATTGATTAAAAGCAGATGGTATTCATTATCTTGCTAATCACAATCCTACAAGGATTTTTACAAAGAAAAAAGAGAAAGAAAAAGAAACATCAAGAAAAGGTCATGCTAGTACTTTTCAAATAAAACTTTAGAAAAATAACACTTCCAAGGATTTACTCCCCTCTCATGAGAAAATCAGCTTGTTTCATATCACAGCTCAGCCACGCTGGGAAAATGTCTTTGTGATACAGTCATCATTCTCACATTTTGTGCTGGGACTGCAAAATTTGCTGAACATCTGAGAAAAAAAACCTGTTGAAAGGACCATTACCACGTGCACCATCCCACAACCTCCAGTGGCACTGCTGTACTTCCCAGCCTGTTCTTTCTTTTCCCCAAAGGGAAGTCACAAATAAGCAAACAAAGCAAACAAAACAAAACAGAACTAAAATTAATAGGCAGTTTATTAGCCAGAACCAGCATAGTGGGAAAACCCAAGGATGGATTCTGTTTGAGCTGCCTGGCTGGAGTTCACTCAGAACAATTTTCTTAGGGGGATTTTTGCTCTTGGTATCTGATCCTGCTCCAATTAGAGTCAGTGGAGATGTAGTTATTAACAATCCACAGCACTGCAGAAGGGTGAGATGCTTGCCTCAAAGGCCTTGACTCTTCTTCACTCCATGAAGTCACAAAATTCGAATGGGCCATACTCAGCCTTGCTTTGGGACAGCAGAGCAGGAGGAGGTGGTATTTCCCATATCCAAAATCCCAGCAGTATTTCCAACTGCAGGAGTGTAACAGTCAGCTTGTTCATCACCACCCTCTCCTCTGGCTTCTCAAAACCTGCCAATCCATCACAAAAACTACCCAGAAAGTGTCTCAAACCAGCCCTGAAATGCTCCTGCCCACCTCTGGGTATCCAGGGCTGGGGATATCGGCCTCCACAAGGTAGTGGCATTTTGGGGGGGGTTCAGCAAAGACAGGAAAAATCCAGTTATGATATGCTCAGCCTCCTGGAATGAGAGGCACTAGGAAACCACCGGCAGTTGTCACTGACAACAGACTTTATTCTTTTCCTATAATACTCTTTTTAAAATAGGAAGTGGTTTTACAACACACAGCCAAAATATTCCACAAGTAGACATGGTGCTACATAAGCCAAAAAAGCTATGCACTGGTGAGATTTTGTGGTCTTCAGGCTGAGATTCCTAAGCAGCTATTTATATGATAATTTATTTTTTGAACCACAATGACTCAAGGCTGCCCTGAATGGCAGCAGATTCATTGTTAACAGTCTTTCTGTGCCATCTCACAAGGTACTAAATAGCTCAGAGACAACTGAATCCCAAATATGCCTCAACACCACCCTGCTCCCTGTCTGGGAATGTACAGCACATCCATGATGATAGACTTGACCTCAGGTTTTCCTCCAGCTATCTCCAGCTTCTCCTGCTGTCATTTATTTCCCCTCAAGTCAGTCCCTTTGTAAGGCAGGGGCCTTGCCTGCAACACATCCCATTTTCAAGACAAGGTGAAAATGTGTGAAATGGAAAGAGAGAGAGATAGATGTAGGTCTGTTTGCAGGCACACATACAAGAAAAACAAGGAGACCTGTGAACAGTTAAACTTAGGAAACCCAGTCTTCTGCAGCTTTCACCTGTGGGTTTTCTGAAGGCAGCTGTAAACTCATGTGACAACCTTCTCCATCAAGGGTCCAGCTTGAGCCCTTCTACACCATTCTGCTACTTATTTTTATAAAATTTAGAAAAGATTGGTCTCTTTGGGAAAACAACCCACATGTCAAACAGGGCTGAAGCCAGGCAATTGGGCTAAAAGTGTTCCTTTTTTTATCTAAGCACTGTTTTCTTATGAAAACCAATGAAAACTCCAGGTCCCTTCCTTAGACACATGAGGAAGCATCACACTGTATTTTCATGGAGTTATGGCTGGTCTCTGGATCCTGTGTGCATGCAGACCTGCCCTAGGCAGAGTGTAGAGGTCTGTCCTTGCTGCAGTGAAGAGCACCAGGAGCTGGGCACCCTGCAGGTGCTTGGCTCTCATTGGGACCTGGGTGCTTTGGGAGGCAGGAGACACCCACACCTCTCCAGACCTGTGAGTCACTGCTCACATCAAGGCCTGGTTGTATTTAATGCCCATTTTTTCAGACCTGAGCTCTGAGCGCTCCTGCTGGAAATAAACCCAGAGCACAGCTGGGGCTGCAGGAGAATCGCTGAGAAGAAAATACACGACAACAGCATCTCCTCAAGGAGCTTGGCAATACTCAGAGCTGTCTTTTCCAACATCCCCATGTTCCAAGAATCTGGTCCCCAGCCCAGAGGGTTAAACCCCACTGTGCCTGCACCAGGGCATTGCAGGTGAGAGCCCAACATTCCCCCAAGCTTCACTTTGCCCATTATCTTGCCTGCAAGCCCAAGTCTCTGCGGCGTTTGGGAGAGGGAAGCTGGGAAGCGCGTATTTCTGGTTAGCAGTTACTAAATAAAAATATCTCAGATAAAAGAAAGAAGCACTGCACTAACTCTGACACTCAGAAAGATAAACAGCAGTCTGAGTCCTCGGGGGCTTGGAGCTATCTGGTTAAATAAACAGCCCCACCCCGTGTGCCGAGAACAAAGCGGGGTACGCGGTCCCGGGGCGCTGCGCGGTGACTGCGCGGCGCTGAGCTCAGCCTGACACCCCGCCAAGAGAGACCACCACACCCAGGAGAGGCAAAACCCTTCAGGAAACATGATCCTCCTTCACTCCAATTTTTGTTTTAATAATTCAGTTTTGTTTCCATTTAGTTTCCCTGCCCTGCCAGCAACACGGCAGGGTCAATCTTCTGTTTGCCCAAAGCCACCGGCCAAAAGCTCCTCCTTCTCTCTCACTCCTTCCTCCATATCTACAGATTTATTTAAAGAACGAGGGAAAAACTTATAGCACAAGATCTCTTTCATTTGAACTTTACAGTCAGTATCACACACAGTTTTTTGGAAAAGCACAAGGAAATACCCTGCTCCTCATACTGTTGCCACTGGACCCCATGTTCACCTCGCCCCAGGTGAACACCATGAGCTCTCAGGGTCACACAATGTGCCATAATCCTTCAGTGGAGCCAAAAAGGGACCTGGGTATGGCAAAACATCACAGCCATGGTCCCAATCTGGCTGGGCTTTCGGGCCAGTGCCCAAGCTCAGCAAGCTCCTTGATGGTCCCAGCTGCACATCTTCCAGCGCATTAGTCTTTCTCCCTCACCCAATACCTTTGGCTGGATTTGGACTACAGTATTTTGGGTTAAAACTAAATATGGCAAAATTTCAGCCCCAAGGTCCAGCTTCTCACAGCAAAGCACACATGGCAGGCAGCCACAGAGGGAGAAGGGACATTTATTGATTACCCACAGCAGGGACACCAAAATCTAGCCACAGAGCTTTCCTTGGCTGGAAAGACACCACCTACCAAAATAACTACTCAACATATTCTTTGAAATACTTCTTAAATTTTTCCTCTATCTTTTTTAAGTGTGGTGATTTTGGGGCATGGGGAAGGTTTGCTGGTCACAGTCCTTGGGAATCCACCCTCATTGCTCCTGCACATGTGGCACAACACAACCATGTTATCTGCACCCAGGAGAGCATCTCTGAGCCTGGGGTGCACAGAGCACAGGAACAGCCATGGGAACTTCCAGCAGCTCCCTGGGCCTTGGGAGAGCAGCTTCACAGGAAAGGCTCCAGCTGAGCACACAAGATTTTCCTCGAGACAAAATGCCTTTCTTCTTTTATTTTTTCCCCCTCCTCACTGGGTTGATGGGAAACTGTTTGCAAAACTAGAAATATCCCCTATGGAAAAGTCTACAAGAACTCAAAATGAACGAAACAGCTGCATTCTTTAAAAGTCACTGGAGGGGAATTTGATGGAAGGCAAGGTCTACACCACAGTGTTTTCTAATGCATTTAAGAATTTGGTTGCAAAGATCTCATTTTCTGTTAAGTTCCACAAGGAGGTTATGAACAGAATCCACTGAGATATGATACTGTTCAGTATCATGTGCTTAAGTTTTTGGGTTTTTTCCTTTCCTTCAAGATAATCAAACCTTCACCTAGATTGTAAACTGCAGAGGCTTAGCTGTAATTCTAAGATAGAGCTCACACACTGAAAGACAGATCATGTCTTGAGCATATTCTGAAACATACTTTTAGGTATTAATTCTGTTATGAAAGCACTAACATCAACCCCCAAATTCAGATGGAGCTGGCTCTCACAACAGGGTTAATCACAGTGGTATATGTGAAAAAACACAAAAAAGGAATGGCATCAGGAACCTCCAACTGCCAGTTTGCAAGCAGGACTTGCAGGTTTGCTCATCACTGGGATAATTTAGGCGTGAATTCATTTCTGGAGATTGCTTTTATAAACGGTTTGTGATCAGATCTCTTTTCTCTTTAATTTTAGTGCTAGAAGGGCACAGATGTGCTCTAGTTCCCCCATTCAGAAACCCTGCCTCTAAGGGTGGGAGTGATGGAAGGGGACATTGTTTAGTAGCAAATGGACACTATTCCTCAATACAAAATCATACCCATAGCAAAGCAGTGAAGTTTTTTTATCTTCTGAGAATGTTTTACACCCTTTCAGAACAGCAGAAAAGTAATGGATCACTAAAAACCTGTATCAATAAGCCTGTGCTACTAGAACAGAGGTTCTGACTGGGAAAGACCTTATTGAGAATTGCCTGAGTTAAAGAGGAAGCTTAGGGTCAGACCTTTGGGAAGGGGAAGGGTTTCTCACCTGCTTTTCCAAATGAAGTCACGTGTGGTCCTGCCAGCTCCAAGGTGAGTCTTGTCAGGAGATTTTCTCAAGCCACTGATGATGAGTAACGTGCAATGAAAGCCCAGCCTGGCAGGGTGAGGGCCAGCTGAACACTCAGGCAATTTCAATTGTAAATATGAGTGCCTCACTTGTCATTTACCTGGCAGATGAACACTACTTGGAGTGTCTGTAGTAATCAGAATGTTTGGAGACTGGCATTCCCAGTCATGCATGTGCATAACCAGCTTCTTTAATAAAGCTGAAGAATGACACGCTCTCCTACCCTCCTCCAATCACTTGTGCTTAGAGTAGTCTCTAGGATTGTGTCCATACACATTCTTCCTAATTCATCCCATTAAGAAGGACATTACAGATGCTGCTGGTTTATTTTCATTGTCTTAAAGATTTGGGCTGCGCTGCAGGAGGCCTGGTTTTGCACAGGGAACTTAATTGGTTTGAGATCACTTAAATCTAATGAGATTTCTTTCCTATGTGAGCAGTAAAAACACACATTTCCTGTCCACCTCACAGTCACTGGTACAGATGTTTGGTTCTCTCAATATGTCCCATCACAGGTCTGCAGGAATACCAAATAGTGAGTTGCATTTCAGGTTAGTCAAAAAGTAAATTTATATACATTATGATGGCAGAATTTTTGGCTACAACGTTTGCCTAAAAGAGAAACAAAACTTTAATTCAGCCTAGTTTTATAATATGAACCCCCAGTTTTTGCTCAGCATCCCATGCACGAGACCTGGCACACAAAGGTGGCTCATGCTGACAGGAGAATGGCCACAATCCATCACAAATGTCAACACATGGCACAGGTGGGGCTGGTGGTGCAGGGCAGTAAATCAGAGAGTCCTGCAGCAGCTTCCAGCTCACAGCTATCTCAGTTCTCTCTGTTTTATGCCTGTACCTCTGAGGGGGTAAAAGATAGAGAGGAGACTTGCCAAAGATCCTACAAAAAATCTCATACAAAACAAGGCATGAAACCAAGAACTGCTGACGACAGTCCTGTGATGGCCCAAACAACACACTGGGGCCAAGTCCTCCTTCCGGAAGGCTCAAGGGAGCACAATACTTCATTTTCTAAGAGCAGCTCTACTCCAAGCCTTGCATCTCCCAGGCAGGAAAGGCAGCCAGGTCCCTCTCCATGGAAACTTGAATACCCAAAGTGGTGTGAGCAGCTCTCCCCACAAACAAACTCTTAGTTACACACAGAGAGAAGTATTCTGAAAGGGAAGAGTTGCATCATGGAGTCTCCCATCACTAGTTTTTAGAAAGTTCCAGTAGGAGCCAGGGGGAGATTTGCCCTGAACATTTTTCATGAGCATTTCTGCAGTGCCAACATTGATCACGGAGCCGAGCAGCATGGAAAGCAACACCGATACTTTGAGATGCTAACACAACACAAATAATACTTTTGCTGATCATTAGATCTGTTGGCAGCCACACACCAGTGCCCTGAAGGACACCCCAGGCAACCAAGGGAAACTCTAAATGAAAAACAAGCTGTCAGCCCGCCTGAGGACACAAGATGGAGATGGCAGACGTTTCTAAGGGAGCGTGTTCCTCACTGGCTGCCATCTGGGAAAGCAGGAACTCTGTTTTACTTGAATGCTACTCAGGATTTAGTTTTCAAGAGAAACTGCAAGGCAGGATAACAGACAATGGCACATTTGTCCCAGTGAAGCCTTGAGGCTGACACTGGCAGGGCAGGAGGTGCTCACAGTCCTGGAGCACAAGAGGGGCACCAAGCAACCCTGGCTGCTTGTTCCCACACTGTTCAGCATTCCAGAGCTGCACAGTGGGGTAGATGCCCTGGAGAACCTGCCCTGGGGTGGGTTTCCTGCTTTCAGGGATATGACTGTGCTGCAGATCCAACACAGGCACTCCTTCTTGATTTTATTGACTTGGTTTGCTCTCCACAAATGGATGTAGGGCTATAAAAAAACCAGCAACATACCTTTGGCCTTTAAAAAGCAGCTCAGAGTTCAAGGAGCAAGTGACAGTTTAGAAAGGCTCTCTGGATTACAATTCCTCCATTTCTGGCATGCTTTCATGTTTTTCAGGCATTCAGAGCCAGCTGCTGTAGACAAGGAACCAGGTCACAACCCCTCAGGTGCACCCTCCTCCCACAGCTTTCTGTTCAGCTTGTGTTACTGATCCCAGCCCAGCATGCACAGCCAGGGGAGAAACTGGGGCACGGAGGACAGGGGCAAGGCTCTCACTGGAGACAACAAAAGGGAATAAACAGCCTGAATGGGGAATCAAGAGGCGCTGCTGAACTGCTGATGTCCCTGGTACTCAGGTTTCTCCTTCAGATCCCACTGACCTGGCCTTTCTCATATCTGTCCACCTCATTTGCAGCAGCTGTTGGCAGCAGAGACCATTTCTGGCTGTGTGCTCAGCCCATGCCCAGAAGCAGGTCCCAGGCTGGAGTTCAGGACGGCACCAGGTGAGCTCCAGCCATGTGGAGCTGCCCCCTGCGCCAGGCACGGCGGCTCCGTCGTGCTCTCCCCAATACAGAGAACTTCAGAAGTAAAAAAATGACAAATGATCATCAGCAGCAGCAGGGCTGAGACCCCGCCGGAGCCCACTGGGAGCCCACAGTCCCCGTAGCCAAGTTGGCAATGCCATCTAGTGCATGCAGGCAGAAATAGCAGAGAGCCAGGTGGGCAGGTGTGCACGGCCCAGATGTGCGGCCCAGATGTGCCCTCAGCCGTGGCACCAGGGCACCCCAGCTCTGCACATTGCCTGCTCCAGATTTTTCCCACCCAGAAAGAGCTTGGCCGTATCCCGATATCCCACTTGCCTGCAGAGGGAGGGGAAATCCTCTCCTTTCCCCAAAGGCTTTCAGCTGAATTTTTCCAGCTACATCAGCCTGTGGTCATTACTGCCAATACAGCTTCACATTTTGGCTCTCTGGCGTCACTCAAATGTAAAACATCTCCCACACAAACATTTTTTTTGAGCAAGGCAAACACTCTCTCAGTAACTAGAACCATTTCTCTTAAACATGAACAAAGGGTAAGTTTCTTCAGACAAAGGAGCTGAAGTTTTCCTTTTAATGAGAGCATTCTCTGACGCAGACCAAAATCTGTGGCATTCTGGTTTTTGGGTTTTTTTCCTGAGTGCCTACTTTTAAAAAAATTATATTTAGGCTGATCATAATTTTCTTCTTGTGCAACTTTTCTGTAATTTCACCAGGGATTTAAACCTTTTTTTTTTTTTTTAAAGGGGAATCATTTGGCTTTTAAAAATATTTTTAACCAAAAAATTATACGTCTTTCACTAAAAATGTGTGACCTCTACAAGCAAAACATTTCAGCAGCTATTGAAAACAGATATTTTGTTAAGAAAATTATGAGTTATGGACTTTGTGTTTTGTTGAAAAATGGGTCCATTTCCAGCTCTGTAAGATGCAGCTCATTCTCCAACTGTTATTTTAAATTGTTCTTCAATCTGATTTAAAGGAAAGAATTTTTTTCTCAAAGCTTTCTGTATTTTCTGAACCTCTAACAAAACATTCAAGAAGACTCTGTTCCTAATTACAAACCCTTTGCCTTCTAAGTGCTTTATACATTTAATAGGCATAAAAAATCAGAGGAGGAGGGGAACGGGTCTACCTGGGCTTAATTTAGAAGTAGAATTTAATATATAGACCAGGTCCAACCCACTGACTGCTGCTGGGTGTAAGAGCCAGGATTGGCTCCCACTGTGATGTGGAGGTAGAGCAGAGGGATATTTCAGTGGCTACTGGTGTGCTCCAGGGGTTCAATCCACCCTGGCCATGCAGGGACATGTGAAGCCTCTCTGCAGCTGGAGCTGAAGCCGCTGGGGCTGGATGAAGCAGGACTGGAGCAGACTGAATCCGACTGCTGCTGGAGTCAGCAGGAGCCACTCTGCAGGCTTGGAGCTAAGTCAGAGCTTAAATAGGAACTGGAAGGATAAAAGCTTTTGGGATCAAGCCTTAAACCAACAGCTCCTGACTCAGTACAGCCTCGGAGAATATCTAAAATAACCAGTATCGTTACAGGCCTGCATGTTAAAATAAATGAAAATCAATAATGTTAATAGACATTAATTCATGCTAATAGAATCACTGCTCCAAAAGCAGAGTTAATAAGCCCAGTTAGACCACTACCACTGGGTACATATTAAAAAGATCCAAAATATTTAAATATTGACCACATTCCTTTGAAATTAATAGTATTTCCTTTGGATTACGCATTGATCTTGGCTGAGCCATGCTTGACATCTGGAGCAGTTAAAATAGCAACCTGAAAAGCCACAGTCTGCCACTAATTTTTAAAAGTTAAAAAAAAAACCAACCCAATTTTAACTTTTTTGCTCTCATTAATACCACTCTGCTGTCTCAGTGCAGGCCCCAGAGGAGGAGAGCCATGAATACACTGTGCACGGATTAGCTGAGGCACTGCCAGGGCTGGGGTGGCTGTACCACCACAGCCTGCCCAGGTAAAGCCCCAGGGCTCCTTACACAGGTCCTGGAAATCCCTGTCTTCCTGGAGGAAAGGGACTTTGCACAGAGCCTGGATTCTCACTCTCATGCTGGAGACATCATTTCACTGCTCATTTTCACAGAAGGAGTCTGGGTTCATCACAGCCAGGACTGCTCCTGTGCTCAGCTCCAAGCCATGCTCCTGTCTGCTCCTGGGGATGTGCAGCCCCTGCACAACCTTCATCACTGATGGGCTGGAGGGGTTTTGGGTGTTGGTGGGCTTTTTCATCCCTTTAATGATTCTGAAAACCAAGGGTGGAATCCATTGGTTCCTCCATTCATTGAGATAGGATGAATATATGGGTTTGGTCATGGTTTTACTCAGGTTTTCCATGCACCTCACAATTGTATGGGTTAAGCAACTCCTCAGAGCTGGGACTCCTGATCCTTTAATGCTCCATGTGTGAGCAGCAAGGACAGGACACCGAGGAAGGGAGCAAACCACCCTATGCAGAGCAATGGGGCCAAAATCATAATGGGGAGGTTTCTCCCTTCCAGAAGCTTCAAATTCATTTCTGGTTCCTGTGAACACCTGGAGGATGCTGTGCATAACCCACATACAAACCTGGCTCCCCTGGCTGGCTGCCACCTGCATCTCTGCCCCATCCAGGCTCCAAAAAACCTGCTCTGCTCCCACCCTGCAGCAGGATTAAAACTCTCTGTGAAAAGCTCTATGGGGTGAGCATGGGAGTGTGACCCACAACATCTCTGCAATGCTGGATTATAAAGGTGGTCAAAAAGCTGAAACCCCCACTGCCTTTTGATAGAGAAAACCAGTACAGCAATGTGTGGCCAAAAGATGCTACTGCCAGCCCATCTCAGAAAGAGAGAGGTTAATACAACACCAGGAGATGCATCTAATGCACTTTAAATAACAACAGAGTGAAAGGAAGGACAGGAAACACGGATGGACATGGCAGTGATACAGCTCAAGTGCTGCACAAGGCACTCCTCTCCTGGCTCCCTCTCATTTCTAACCATCACCTCTCAGTCCAGTCCCACAGCTCTGGGAGCTCCTAGATGATTCCCACACCGTGCCTGCACCAATAGGATGGAGCACACCTTCATGGAATGGAATTCTTATTAATCACCAGTTTGCAGTTAAACATGCCCTCAGTGGCAGGACATTCTTGCACTGAGGAGCAAGGCAGCTCTGCCCATCCTCTGGGGGATTCACCATCGCTCTGGTCAGCACAAGGTTTCAGCAGCTTCTCCTGCCTGTTACTGTCTGTGCAAAGAGCAGCCCCCTCCTTCTCCATGGCTGCCCCTCCCAGGGACAAAGGACAAGCTGAGGTATCTCTGTACATTATCCCTTCCCCTAGAAAGCCAAATGTCAGAACTACTTAGCATGGAGCACACCTAATTTATTTGGCTAATTAATTTCAGACAGCTAGGCTCCAGAAGCCTCTGTCAAAGACAACAGCTTCTTTGTAACACTGACTCTCTTGGCCCCTGGCTTGCCCACACAAACACTGACCCCCAACTCTTCCTGCTCAAAACTGAAAATCCCACCACTGTTTTGTAACAAATTCCTGTTCAATACTCAAGTGGTTTTGAATGCACAACCATCCAAAGAATTTAACAATAAATAAGGAGTGATTGTGTTTTGGGGGGTTTTTTCCCCCCAATTTGGACAGTTTTTTTAACTATGAGAAGAAACAAAGGAAGGAGGTTGTGACACATCAGCCAAAGTCTCTGGAGTCTTGCCCCAAGACATGGAAGGCCCTGGAACCACTCAGAAGTCATCACTTTGTCTCATTTTGTGAGGCATTTTACCTGAAGCACCCTCCTGGAACACAGCATGGCCTATGTCAGCACACAGGAAATTCAAGGAAAACCTCAAAGTCACTTAGGACTGTTCAAATGAGAGCCACTCAGTCCCTTACTCCACTCTCCATTTATAAGGGTGCCCAGCTCCTCACCTGCAAATAAGGCAGGGTGGCTGCTCAGCCAGAATCAGAGGGGTGGTGTGAAGATGCATTCATTGAGAGCTGCCTCCAGAGCCCTGCCACACAGCAAATGACATATATAGGATTGCACATACCAGCTCCAATGCAAACACTCTCTGTCATGAGGACGCAAACTAAAGCAGCCATAAAAAAAAAAAAAGGAGAAGAAAAAGAAAAGCTCTTGATTAAATCAGAATTGTCTTTCTGCTGGAGGAATCCAGTGGATATGTGCCTGTAACCTTGCTTCCATTAGAGTCCCTGGAAATGCAGATGCATCCTCCTGTCAACGTCAGTGAAGTGCCTATTCTGGACTTAACTGTCCTCAGATCTGTGTCTTGCACAAGACAGCAAGCGGTGTGTGGTAGTGGCATGGGGGAAATGGCTGAACATGTACAACAATTAGCTCTAAAAATGTAAGATTCCGGCTATTGTTTCGGTTGCCTGTCCCTGGGGATCCTCAGCATTACTGTATTATTGGTGATGCTAAATGGGGTTTTCAACAAAGCTGGTCTGAAGGCTTGTGAATGCCAAAACAGCATTTCAACCCATTAAACTTCACAGACGAAACAATTTCTTCTAAAAATAATCATCAGTTCTTCCCACCAGAAAAAATAAAAGTCTGGCCAATTCCTACTGTGCCAAGTTTTCAGCCAGACCTGATTTTTATGGCAGAGCTTATTAAGCTCTGAAGAAAAGCAGGTTAATAATGGAAACAACCAACAGAGCTGAGTTAGAGGGTGAAGAGAAGCCACCCTACACAACAGGGCTGCCAGGAACTGCTGGCAAAAGCATTCCACCTTGCTAATCCTGAATTTTCCTGTTCAGACCAAAAGATGTCTTAGCTCCTGCTAACATCCTTGCCATTATGTTGATGCAAATACAGTCACGAGGCAATTACCAGCCCAGCCAAGGGCCAGCCATTGTGGGGTTGACAATAGCTTGTCAGAGGAGAAACAAATACCCTCAACCTTCTCCAAGATTTTAAGTCTCATTAGTGTAAATCAGTAACCCAATTAATGAGGGGTTTAGCATATTGATTTGCATCGGATTACAGGAATTAATGACACACGTAGAGGGACACGCTGGGGAGATGAGCAGCTATGCAGGGGAACTGTAATGCTGCAATACACGAACGAGGGGCACAGGCACCCCAGATTTTGTGATAGCGATGAAGCTGCTCCCACTCAGCTCCTGTGAAACCATCAGGGAGACAGACATTACCTGGCTGTTGAAATAAATCATAGACTATTAAGACTGGGAAAAACCTCTAAGAATATCAAGCCCAGCCCATAACCTATGAATGCCAGGTCCACCACTAAACCATGTCAATGATTAACAAGTGGAGCAGATTTGTTGATGCTAGTAAGAGCTGCTTTTAAAATCAGAACTTCTGTTCTAGCAGCTGCAGCAATCCCTGGCTGGTGTTGAGTGGAGATGGCTTGCAAGGGAGACCACCAAGGTCCATGGGTGAGACACATTCTCACTCTGCTGCTGCTGGGACACAGGCAATGCACAAGAGGAACAAACACAAAGATCAAAGGTTTGGAGAAAAGGAGCCAGGGCAGCAAGGAACCACAGGGCCACTGCTCATCGTAGTGAGCAGGCTAAAAGGCAAAAGGGTCTCCTTTTGGTCAAGGCAGAGCAGGTCCAGGGAGGAAAAACATCCCCAGTAGTTACCCACCCAACAGCACAGGGAGAGCTACACCACATCAGGACTTACCATCAGCAACCCCCAAAACCTTCTGGGTTTAGCAAAAGCTTCTTTGCCACAGCTGCCTGCCCCTCCTGAAGCCAGCTGTGTCCCCAGCTGTGCCAGGCTGTCCAGCCCCCAGGATCATGAGAAGGATGGTTGTCCCAGAGAAGAGGGACAAAGGGACCCACGTGCCCAGGATGCCTTCCCTTCCTCCCAGGGCAGGCAGCCCCTCCTTGCTCCAACAGTTATAAAAGGGCTCTCAATCCATGTAATCCATTAGATACAAATTACAGCAATTTGAGCACACTTAACCTAGAATTACAGCAAGCCCATAAAGAGCTGTGTCTTCCCAGGCAATTTACACTGCTACAAGCGATCAAACAAACCACAGCAGAGGATTAAGCAACAAGAAAAGCAAACCAAACCCAGAAAACCTGATTCCTGAAATTATCAAGAAATACCCAGCATTATCAAGAAATGAAAACTATTACCAGGGCTAGTTCACACTCAGGTGGTCCTAAAACCACCACTACTGCATCATCTTTAACCAACCTGTGTCTTCCAGGTATCTTAAACCATTAAATCCCATCAGTTTGAAAGATGCCATGAAGCACAGCACACTTCACCATTTGGGATCAGGATTGCAGTGTTCCTGCATCAATTTTCACCCCTTTCTACACATTCTTATATTTATTTTTAAATTACCACCAGTCCTAGAGAACATTCTGTGGAAGAGAAGCAGCAGGGGTCAGGCAATCTTGCCAGCCTGGCCAGAACTGCAGTGCTGGTTTATGAACCACTGCAGGCAAGTGTCCCCTGGCCATCACATCTGGCAGAGACACTGCAGTTACCCCAGTGGAGCTCACATGGAAAAAGAAAGCCATCAACATTAAAAAAAAAACCAAAACCGTAAGTGCAAGTAGTTTTTCTCCAGTAAACAGATGGATTTGTCCAAGCCCTGATTTCCAGCAGCAGCAATGCCCATCAGCTTGCACACATCCCCCAGTCCTTGGTTCTCAGGGTCCCCAGGATGCTCCAGGCTGGTCTGCATTGGCAAAACCTGGGTGTCTGCCACTCTGGGCTGTGGAGATATGGCATGGGCTTCCCCAAGGACAAGAGCAAATGCTGTGGGTTTGTGCTGGCCAGTGAAGGGCACAAGCAGCAGCTGTCACTGATCTGCTTACTGCTGTAACTGATGGGGGACACTGCCACATTCACACTGTGGGCTGCACGTAGGGAAGAGGGTGACATTGTGAGAAAGGTGACAAACAGGGCTGGAAACTACTCTAGGATAAGTAACAGCATCCAAAAAGATGGAAGGGATTTGAATGTGCTGTGCTCTGAGATGCCCAACACCAGATGCTACGATGAAGAAGGAGCCAGAACCAAAACAGAGGGCTTGCCTTGTCCAGCCAGGCATCAATCAAAGCAATTAGGGGCTGGTGATGGGAACAAGAGCACAATCTGGTGTAAGAAATGACCACTGTTCCAAGAGGTTGCAACCTCCAGAATTAATACTCCACCTTGCCATGAGGACAAACACAGGTTGGCTCAGCCAGGACAAGAGCAGGACCCTGCCCTGGAGTGTGGAGACTCCTCGTGTTGCTCTGGCCATTTGTCCTGACATGGGGGGGCACCAACACAGCACAAAATCAGACTCTGATCACAGCCCCATCACATGCTCTCCTTTTCCCCCTCCACGTGCCACCTGTGAAGCCATTTCAGGACAGGCACTGAGCTGTTAAAACAGGTCCTATCAAGAGCTGGATCTTTTAATTCCAGCACTTTGGGAGACCAGCACCTCCCATGCTGCCAAGGACACCAACTTTCTGCTTCATTTTGCATTTGAAGCGCATTTACCAGCTCCATTAACTTTAATAATTAATTCTATATAAGGGAATTATTCTTTAAATCATGCTCATAATGGCATTGATCACATGGGAAAAAAAAACCCAACAAAAAACATATGAAAGAGGGGAACACATGTCTTCCCCAAAGGGAGCAGCATGTCTCATCCCTTCCCGTATGGTTTAGTTTACAAGCTCATGTCAGAGAGCCAACTTCACACACAAACACAAAATAAAAGCAGGAACACAACTTTTGATCGTCCTACATTGATGTTTACTCTTGTTTCCTGCAGCCCCAGGTGACAAATCTGTCCTTTATATACTGGAAAGTCTCTTGTGCTATTAACAAAGTCAACTGGACATGCTTGAAACTGATGGGAGGTCTTTACATTGCTGGCTTGTACCAAACTAAAGAACAGTACTTAGTGAGCAATTAGTTATAAAATGATAAATATAAATTCAGAAGTGTTTTTGTTTTCTGAGCAGAAATGCTCAAAACCAGAATTTACAAGGAACTTTCTTACATATGAACACTTAGGCCGAGAAGGGAGATGCTGGAGCAGGCAGCCTCTCTGAACATAAGGGCTTTTGTTCCACCAATCTCAGAGCTCTGAAGAAGTTTTACTTTTTTTATTCTTTTTTTTTTCTTCATTTAACTCTGCTGGCCTGCCAGCTGGGTATGAGCCAGAAGGGTTATCCAGTCAGACCTTACTGCGATATATTTACAATGGTAGTGCATCTAAGGTTTGTTTATTTCAGGATTAAAATTCAAATGGCTAGAACCATTTAAATAATTAAAGGGCAATCAGAAAATGCCATGAAACCAAACAAATCAGGAAAAGTCATGGAAACCATCAGCAATATTTAATTCAGAAATTCTCTTTGTTAGGGAACTTTGCTGAAAGAAAACAGCTGGATGTAGTTCAACCCTCTAAATTAAAAACAATCTAACAAGGTCTATAGGGATAACTCTTTCAGCTACATATTGGAGACCAGATTCACTTCTACCAAGTAAATGCAATAGCACTCAAAGCTAGAAAGGAAATTCCTCAGAACTGAGGTAGTTTCTAAGTATCAGCACATTTTCCAGTTCCTTGCAAGACAACTTAGCTATTTACAATCCATTTTTTCCCACACATAAATTTATAATTTTTTCAATTTTATGGTTCCATGATTTATTTTCTAAAGAAAAATAATCTAACCAGAATATCCCTAACTCTAGTAACATCATGTTTTAATAAATAACTGGCTACTTCTAGTGAAATTAAGCCTCCAGGATTATTTATACCAGCCAAGAATACTCTGTCTTTATAGCTTTGCAGAAATTTGGTGTGAAAATAAAGTTGAGTATAATGCTGACCCTGAGCTAACAAGTAATTAATGCTTCAATATAAAAATAGAAAATTATCCTTTAGGACACATGGGTGGAATAGAGCAACCCTTTTCTCTCTGGATTGCTCTCCTGGCCAGATTCAGGCATCCAGCCAGACCTAAAGGCTATCCAAAGCAGGAAGAGACGTGAAGAATAGTTTTGAGTCTTTCCAAAGACGTTGCTTTCTCTAAACTCTTTCAAAAATTATTTCATCTCTTTTCTTAAAAATATACATTTCTTTTATTCATGAGTTGCTGTTCACCACAACATTGTTCCAATTCCAAAAGCACAGGTAGACAGAGGAGGGTGTCTCACGTAGTGCTGAGAAGCTACAGGTGCTGGGCATCAGGTCTCAGGAGACCAAACACACCCAAAATGAGGCATCTTCAGCCCTGCCAGCTCCTGCTTCCGTGTACCTGCAGCAGTGCCTGCTCCTTCTCTCTTGCCCCCATCAGAGCGGGAATAAAACTGTTACAAACACAAACCCAACCCCTCCCCACCTGCCCTCCCACACAGGATTCCTTAAAACCAGAACCAAAACCGTTAAAAATTAACCCAGCATTCGGCTAACAAACGTGCAGACAACACACATGTTGGCATTTGGATCTGCAAGACGACAAGTTGTTTCCAACTGAACAAGTTTAATGCCTCATTCCCATGGGGGATGCACGTTGGGAACTGACCCACAGGAGTTACAGCTAATTGCAAGGATCCCGGGGAACAAACGACAGCTCTTCTCAGCGTCTGCAGAATGGGAATTCTCTGTAGTCCCTTCCAATTTAACCAAACCTCCTGTAAAGCGAGCACAACCTGCTCCTGGCATGAATGCCCTATGCAAACGGGGCCCTTGGCACGATGACCAGTTCTGCCTTCACCTTCTGTTTTTACCGCATAATGAAGACAAATGACTTCCACCTTCTCTCCAAATAAGGCAACTAACATAATGTGGATAAATGGGAAGTTAACTACATGAAACATTTTCTGCTTGTTGGGCAATTATTTTTTCCTCATAAGATAACATGATAAATAAAACCTGCTTCTGTACAGATATTTCTCATTTCAGAAACACATACTTGTTACAGGCCAAGAGAAGACCCTGGGGTTTTTGTTTTCATAAGAAATACAGTAAAATTAAAAAACAAAACAAAACAAAAAAAGAAGTGATAAAGACACAAATGCAGAGCTAACTACAGGCTTGTATATACATTTTTGTTATCCACCTCTAACATGGACTCTTGGTGAACGGGATAGACTGGTACTTCCCGTTCCTGTTATTCCCAGGATAGCAAGGGAAAAAAACAACCAGTATCTTTAAAACCAGTGGCAACATAGTAAAAACTGTACACTGTTGTCCATTAACTTAAAAAGCAAAGTCTCTAGATGGTATAAAAGTGAAAGCAGGTGCCTTCTACCTCTGATAATAAAAGTCTTTTCCCCTCCCCCTATGCTGCACAATTATCTCCATTGTCTTTGCATGGCCAAGAACAAAATGCTAAGGAGCAAGGCTGCTTGTGATAGACCACTTCTGGTGGCAGCAGAAGTGTTCACGGTCTTGTCACTCTTGTTGGAGTTCCCAGTGACCTCGGTGGCGTTGAACTCGAACTCTGGGGAGCACTGCTGGAGCTCGCAGCCGCTGCCGCTCTCCTCCCCGCTGCTCTCCTCACCTGGGGAAACAAACACACCTGCTGTCCTCCTCTGCTGGCTGCACAAGGCAGCATGGGGAAAAGGCAAGAGTGGGGCTGTTCTGGTGTTTATGAGAGGGAAGCATGGGTCCCCTGGTTAATGTGATTTCTGTGTGCAGTCATCATGTCTGGGCAATGGGTGCAGCCCAGAAAGTCAACCACATCCTGGGCTGCACCAAAAGCACTGTGAGCAGCAAGCCAGGGCAGGGGATTCACCCCCTCTAGTCCACTCGTGAGAACCCACATGGAGCACTGCATGCAGCTCTGGGACCCCCAGCACAGGAAGGATCTGCTGGAGGGAGTCCAGAGGACGACACAGAAATACTCAGAGCCTGAACACCTTTTCTGTGAATCCAGACTGAGAGAGCTGGGATTGCAGCATTAAGACAAGGGATAATGGTTTTAAACTAAAAGAAACTAGATTTAGATTTTATATAAGGAAGAAATGGTTTTATGATGAGGGTGGTGAAACTCTGAGGCTGCCCAGGGAGGTGGTAGGTTTCCCATCTCTGGAGAGACTCAAGCTCAGGTTAGTTGGATGGGGCTCTGAGCAGCCTGATGTAGTAGATGATGTCCCAGCTCATTGCAGGGGTGTTGGACTAGATGACCTTTAAAGGTGCCTTCTAACCCAAACCATTCTATGGCTTTGTGGGAACACCCCTCGTCACACAGCCTGTCGGAGAGGCTGGTTCCCACCCTCCTCACTAACACGCTTACCCACAGCTGAAGCTTAACCAGCTAGCCGTGTCACCATGAAATCCAATTAAAAGGGAAAAAAGAAAAAGCAAAAGGCAAACAACAGCAAACATACTTATGTCAATGAAGTCGACGTCATTCCCACTGTAGGCATTCTTCAGCTTGTTGGTCATCACCCGCAGAGCCATGATTTGCCGGCGAATCACCATGTCTGGTTTGGTAATGTCAACTTCAACCTCTGGGTTATTCACTTGACTTGCTAAGCCATTTCCAGTCACTGCAAAATCATACCTGAAAAGAAACCATTCCAGCTGGTACCAGAGCTGCAGCTCAGCAGGGTCCCATGCTGAAGGATGATAACGTGGGAACGCTGCAACGACATCCCTACTTTCAGTCTGGGTAATATTCTGAGCCCAACAGCATCTTTCCACATGATAAACCTCACACAGCCTTTCTTACCCCATCTCCCTTCCCTGCAATCTCTACAGCATGTGGAATGAAGGACTGTTTTAATTTACACTGTGCCACAAGGGCAGGGGAACGACAATTTTCTCCCCAACTTGAAAAGAAAAATCTGGGGTTTATATTAATAATAGCTTTCAACAGCATAAATCAGCTTGCTGCTGGCTACAGAGCAATGCATGCTGCTGAGATGCCTTGATGCCAGTTAGATGACACTTTTGGGAACACAACCTTTGAGACCATAGTTATCCCACAGAAACCTATAGTAACTGTTGGAGGCAAGAGTGTCATTCTTGCCTTGAGTATTGTACCTTAACCATCAAGCTGGGATATTGAATGTGTGCTTCTCACCACGCAGACATGAGATGCAATTTCCCTAATAACCCCAGCAAGAGAAACACCTGTGATGCTGAAGATGAGATCCTGAAGCCCCACACATCAGAGAAGGGGAGAGGCAAGATGCTCAGCTTCAGAAGGTGTACATGCTCAGGTCTGAACACACATACAGCCTCCTGGTTTAAAAGAGAGACTGAGCAACAAAACCCAACAGATTGCATTTCCTGACACAGGTATTTGGAGTATCATCTTATACAGCAGGGATAGGACACATCCCCCTCTCCCCCAATTACCTGGCTTGCTAGAAAGATCAGTTTAACAGAAGAGAACATTACTTTTTTTAGTTATGATGCCAACATCAGTATCACAAGAGAGAAAAGCCTTTAGCACAGTTTAGTGATCCTGGACATTGGGCAGTGAGAAGTAAGCATTCTCTGAAAAGCATGCTCAAACCCTGTTCTATATATATGGGAGTGACAATGACAGTGATAATTGGTAATGACAGTTTTGTTATTATTTGTGATCAGTATTTGTTTCAAAGAAGTCTGAGACCAAAGAGTGGAAGACTACCAAACTTCTGCTTTATCGGAGCCATGGAGAAAACAGTAAAGCAAATTATCTTGTCCAACCCACATAGGATATGCAGCCTGCCCTGTCTCCTTGCCAAGTCTCCATCTCTCCTTGATACTAGTGCCCCTGCACACACTGGGGGTATCTACTATGAAAAGCCCCTAGAAGCTGCTGACAAACACAATTTCAGGAGGCAGAGCCATTTCTTGTCACATACACCCAAAACATCACCCTAGCAAAGTATAACAGAGTCTTAGGCACACACAAAACAGTGCAAAATTATGAGGTCTGGCTTAGTGCTGTGGCCCAAAACTATCAGGAGCAGAACCTACTATTACTTAGAAAAACTGCTGGAAAACCCCAGACAACTGCTTTTTTTTAATAGAACATCTTGGATTGTGCTTATTTCCTCAGTAAGCAAATAGAAAAAAAAAAAAAGAAACTTTTATTTCCAAAATAAAAGTAAAACAGTTACATAAACCATATGACAGAAAAACTCTGGCTTACTCATGTGTTGGCAATTTCTTCCTTACAAGAAAAAAAAAAGAAGAAAAAGAGAGAGTTTTGTAACTCTTTTTTTCCATATAAAGTGTGAATGTAACCACTGGCCCCCTTGTGCCACTGACCTCAGCTGTGAAGAAGGTCTCCAACCTCCATCATCCCTGTCCTTGCTCAACAAAGAAACCAGTTCCTGGTGGAAACACCAACTGGGGGAACTGGGGCAACAGCACTGTCAGACAACACAAGCACCTCTGCTCTGTGGCTGCAATACAGGATTTTGTACAGATCATCTCCCCAGTTCCACAAACAACTAGTAAGGGGCTTAAGTCTGAGGAGAGATGACCTATTTGGGTATCTGTGCTCTGTTCCCTCCTCTAGAAGAAGCTCCCACATAGAGGTTGGACAACACTTTGGTGCTACATTCCAGCTCTCCCATCTACAAAAACTAAAGGGGTAATAGCAGCAGCCTGTCTTGGGTGAGCTGGGATCACTCCTGTAGGAGAAAAGGGCTCAGGGAGAGGTGTCAAGACACAGGGAAAGTCTGGGGTGAGAGGGAAGGAGTTAACCAGGGGCAAGAGCACCACCAAACCTGCTCTTGGCGCTCCCATTCCAGCACTCGTTCTCATTGACAGTGCCTACAGACATCTTTTCATCGTTGCAAATGTTGCCAGGAAGAGATGACCAAAATTTTTTGGCTTGTTTCAGCTTCTCTTTCACATCAGTAACCTATTAAATAAAAGAAAAAAAAGAACACAAGACATAATCCAGAATACCAAATGCTCAGTAAAAGTGAAGTTGGGAAGGTATTTTTTATCACAACAGACGTGTACAGGCCAGATCTTCAGGCTGTGAGTTTTGATGGTTGATTTACTTTTTTAATATAAAATTAAACACTGCTCCTCAAACACATATTATTCATAAGCCAAGCTTTTAACACAGGCACTCCTCTGACATAGAGGCACTGAGGTAATTAATGTCTAGAGCTATGGACAGATTACACCCCTTAGAGAGTTTTAAGACAGCCAAGGAATATTAAGAAAGCCTATCAATTAAAAATGGTAAATTATACACTGTGGTACCCAAGTATGAAGCGCCTGTGTGGCACCAGCAGGAACAGACACTCACCAGTCGGTCCAAGCTCGTGCCAGCAGCTGTTGTTGGTCGCTCCTCTGGGTTGTAGGGTCTGAAACGAGCACTGAAACTACTTTCAGAGACAGAGCGAGCAGTCCGGCCTTGGGCAAGTGTTTTTGGCTGGCCACATCCCTGGAAAACCTATGGGAGAGAAGGAAAGGATTTTATGAAATAGGAGGTCACAAGAGCTTCCCTCTTCCAGGGTCCAATGCAGTATCTGCCCAAAAAAATACATTAGCTTTATATATATTTGAAAGGGCATTCAAGAAAATGCATATTGACAAGAATAGGGAAATAAAACACATTAATTAAAAATCTCAAGTGTCCTCTTGGCTCATTTACCTTCTGAGACACCTGCATGCTGTTCTCCTGCATGTTCATGATCGCATCTGAAATTTTCACATCAATGGGGTCCATGACAGACTCAATGTTGAAAGGTCCCTCCAGCCTCTCTGCTACCAGCAGCATCGAATCTAACACATAGAGAGAAAAATGAAGGATTTTAATGGAGGAGCTTCAGGAGTAAGAGTTAAGAAGGATAACAGATTGAGCACATGGACATTAACCACTGCAGTGTCACCTCTGACCAGCACACATCTCCAGGAAACATTTTGCTCAGTTCCCAGAGCCTACACCTTCACCAGACACTTAGATGCTGCCAGCACCAAACCACAGGCTCACGGACATCAAAAGCCATCACAGCCTGCCAACAGCAGCCTGTAATCAGCTCCTCCCATCAGAACAAGCATTACTAACACTCTCCTTTCCATGCTCATTTATTAAAGGTTGCCTTGTGTCATTTGTTTTTCATCACTGCTTCCAAAGCCATCATCTTCCTCATGCTGGTCTTGAGCACAAGGCACCAACACGCAAGGGTCCAAGATAATCCTTGATACCATCTTTCCCTTATGGACAGCTACAGGAATTTTCCTGCCTGGGGAAGCCAAAGGATTGCAACTCCTAGAATTATATGGACAATTTGCATAAGGGAGGGAGTCTGTGTGAGAGGAGGGTGAATGCTGTACACTCATGGTGTATTTGACACATCTTTAAGCAAGGGGAGATGGAAAGTCCCTCAGCCAACACTGGGTCACTCCTCCTGTGCCGACATGCATGTCCTCATCAAACGCATCATTAAACACAGCAGCTACTGGACCATCCACTACTTCCTCTGGGAAATTATTACTGTCATTAAGGCTTTCACTCTGCACTGCATTTAAACCCCCTCTCTGGTTTCTCCCTTACAAGGTGCCTCCAGGAATACACCTGGCACTAAGCTCTTGTCTCTTCTCACCCATCACGACTTTAATTTACTGTTAGCTTTCACTGTGGTCCCTCAACCCCAAAGTATTTGCTGGTCTCCTCTCCTGCATCATTTCACGATGCTCTGCCACAAACTCATCTTTTTCCAGTTGCATCTAATTCTTCGATTTTTCCTAGCCTGAGTGATGAGGACAGAACAGCCCCTCTGGCCCCAAGGAGCTCCTCCCTGCTCCTAAGATATGCCTGGTCCCTTCCATTAATGAGAAATGGGCGTTTCACACTCAGTCTATTAATCTTTCTCATGACATTCATCCTCCTCCTAAATGCAGAAGGTAATTTGCACAAACAGAAAACTTCTGTGAGCTCTGGCTATCTATTAAAGCTCTATAAAGAAACTCTACATACTGAACAATTTAGTAATAGCTCTGCCTTAGTGCCCAAGTCATGTTAAATAAACTACATTAAAAAACCACAAATGATGAAAAATACACAACTATTTGCATACATTACATTATTATTATTAATAATATAAACAACAAAACACACCAATTATAACAATAATCCAACACCATAACCCCAACATGAATTGCAGATGCCTTCCTAGCCTGTAAATCCAGTTTTTAAAGAAAACTCAGTATTCTGACAATTTGCTGGGTGTTAAAGAACTATCATTAATTAACCCCTTCTCACTCTCTCAGCTCCACCAAGGTGTGGGTGTTTAGGAAGCGAGTCCTGGTGGTGCTGGAGGCCCCAGGAAAGGCCCTCACTCTGCAGCACACACCACCAGCATCAGTGACAGAGCTCTTTGCAGGGCACGGCTGGAATTTCACCGTCAGGGACTACAAACAGGTCTGAACTAAATGCATTAAAAAAAAAAAAAAGAAAAAAGGAAAAAAAAAAGGGGGGGACGGTAATAACAAATGAAACAAAGACTCTTAGACTGTATTGTGGTGGGCTCCAATAAAGTGATGCTTCAAATCTCTGAGTAATGACTGCTAGCATGAATATACCATTGTGCCGGAGGAGAGAAAAATGCTTTTGATGTGCCACCAAATGGAGACTTTTGTAAACAAGTGGAGCACAACTTAAATGTGTTCATCATTGTCAAAGCTTTTGGGGTTTTTTACGCGCATAAAGAACATCCCAGTGTAGTGTGGAGGAAGCCACTCATTTCAAATAAAAATATTATGAATAGACAGATAATAAAACACACAAAATGCACAGGGTTTTGGGTTTTTTTTAAAAAAAAAGAAAAATCATTCCATTTTGTAACTACTTAATTCTCTGAGTGGCCAGGAAAGGCCACAGATCAATAAAGTGTTTGTGAAAGACTGAAAGGAAACATAAACCCCAATTCTTCTGGCTGTTTGGCATCTTTGTAAACTTTGAGCCGGGCAGGCCATCCACAAGACCATGGGAATGTAGAGCGAATTGGGTCCTTTGTTAGCAGGGGTGCCATGGCATTCCATGTATCACAGCCCAGGAATGCAGCCTCTGCTTTGACTGCCGATAGAGAAAATGCATTCGGCCTCCAGCAGAGCTGCCAAAGCTGGCGAGAAAAGATAAGGAAAGTAGTAATTGGAGTTGGGATTGATACTGGCAAGGAACACTAAACGAAATAAACTTTCATTAGAAAGGGGTGGGGAGGAGCAAGGGCTCTGGAGGGGGGGAGCTCTGCCTCATCCACAGTTTTGATTTTGGAAGCATCCTGCAAACTTTTACCTCCCACCAGGAGCTGGCTGGTGTCCCCACAGCAGTGGTGGCGAGCAGTGGTTCCCTCTGGCAGCCCCATCTGATGTTGCTAAGGCTGGCTGGGGTTCAGGGCACTGCCAGCACTGCTGCCCGGAGGAGGGGAGGCTCCTGCTCCAGGAACCTCCTCATTTCATCTGGGAGATGAGTTCTGAGCAACTCAGAATTTTTCCATTATGGGTAGGAGAGAGGAGTTGATTACAAATAACAAGAATTTTCCCCAGCTCTCGTGCAAAGTAAATGATATGTGTAAGCCTCAGTGAAATGGCTCAGCTTTGCTTCACAAAAAAACCCAACTTTGGCAGAATGAAAAATGTACCCAGGCCACATATTACAAACACACAGCATGGCAAAGACTGTTTCTCCTCCCTGAGATGGGGAAATAGAAGTGGATTGAGGTGAAAAAAAAAAAACACAACCAAGACACACCATCTAGCACCATCCCTTAAAGACCCTTTTCCTCTTGCATACATTTGTCCTTGCTACTGGCATTGAGACAATCCTTGGCAACAAAGCACCTCGCTCTCATGAAGGAAAGCAATTCTTTCTCATTGTGCCACCAATAATCAGAAACCCACATCTTCAGCCTCACTGTCTGACTTGAAGAACAAAAGGCAGTTTTCAGTCTTAACCCCAAGATCTGATTTAAAAGGGGAAGGAAGGAGGGGGAAGACCTTGACCATTCATTAACAACAATCTTTTTTCTTTTTTTTTTTTTTTAGAGGGGGTGGGGGGGTGAAAAATTCTTTGCACACAAAGTAGTACTCCAGATATGTATATGGAGCCTGAATTCGACATCTTTGAGCAGAGTAAACCTTTGTGGAGAAAAAAAAATCATGAAAAGGCACTGGAGATTAACACTGTTCATTCAGGAAAGCTCCAACCCCCCAACAGCCTGTTTGAAACAAAGTATACCCCTGTCTAATTGGTGTACAATTGTGTCAGGAATAGAGGGAGAAATAATTTAGATAGTTAAAGGGGAGAAAAGAGTACAATTCAGTCATTATTTCATACTCCTCAGCTTTAAATGGTACTTTGGAGAAATGAGGAATTACAAAGTCTTCTTGTCTCAAAAAACCTACAAACTTTACATCCCAGCTTTACATAATTGACTTACTTATAGACCCAGTACACACACAAATGAGTATTTCACATGCACCCACATTCATATAGACTTGCAGCACTTGCTACAAGTTGTCTAATTTAACTATTTTTAAATTGATTTGATAGATTCAAAATCTGCTTTTGACTCATAATAAATCACTGACATAACTTGGCACTCAAACTGATGATGTAAAATCTCAATGAGACCGTGGAGATGGGTTTTTGGGATTTTGTGAGGTGGTATGGGGGGAATTTTTTGGGGTGTTATTTCTTTAATTATTTAAACCTTTAAACACACACACAAGATACTTGTGGCATATGCCCAGCCCTAAACACCAGATATATTTCATTTGTCTCGAGTTGCAAACTGAGAGAGAAACCGAAGTCTGGAACATAACCAGCACCTGTTCACTTATTAAATTGTCTAAACAAAGCACAGCTTAAGTTTTCTGTATCTGTACTCCACTGCAACCATCAACACGGAGTGCAAGAACCAAGCAAATACTGCCAATAAATGTAATGAAGCTTAATACCATACTTAAGTAATGAGTGGGCAAGAAACCTTTTGGGAAGGAAGCACCACAAGAAGAAAGCTTTGCTTCTGACCTGGAATCACATGTATTTATTTTGTCTTGTTTAATAATCTTAATTATTGTAGGCAGTCCCTGATCAGTCTCGTGTGACAGGGCTCGCCGGCTTGTCCCGAGGTTCGTTTTTAGCCGCATACCACCTACAGCAATTAGCTGCTTGTGCTTTTGTCTGTTTTCTGGCATTATGCCCTTCCCTTTCATGAGATTCTTCTTTTCTACTTGGACTAGATGTTTGCAAGTCTCCTGGCTTTGAGCTATTTCAGCAACAATTGTAGTTGAAATACTTAATATTCTCATGAGAAGGATGGCTGTGAGGACTGAGGCGGGGGGGGGGGGTGTCAGCCTCACAGAGAATTACTTGGAAACCCAACTTAGTGTCACATTTAGCTCCCTATATGGAATACACACACAAAAACATCCTGCACACATTCAGTTGGCATGGGCAGCAAAGTGAAAATCCAGTGCACAAAACAGAGGAAAGAAAGTTCTAAGACATAAATGTAGCCTGAAATGTCAGCTAGCAGCAATTTTTTTTTATTTTAAATCTTGCAACTTAGTGAAACAAAAATCTTTTCTTTCTAACAATCTTTTTTTTTTTTTTTCCCATGAGTGGAATGGGAAGAGTACCACAGCATTTTCAGTAGCAGCAGATACTTTGTATGTGCACTTCATCACACATTAACTAGAGTGAAGTGACTGCTCCCAAAGGACGCTCAATCACAGATAAATCAAAATTCCTGGAAAAGCAGCACAAATGAAAACATTTAACATTATCTATTGCCTGTGCCCCAAAGTGAGATGCACTGTCAGTTCTGATGAGCCTTGACCCAAGGTAGAATTTAACATTTCAGTGTAAATTTTATGTATTGAATGATAATGTGTATAAGCACAGAACAGTGTCATGCAAGACCTGCTGACATTGCAAAAGGATGGTGGACGAGCACCAAATGAGCTGTTTAAAATTAGATTCAGACATGTCCTGTTCAATTTTTTAGCATAAAATCCAGGCCTACTGGCTTTTCCCAAAGCTCTTTGTGGCTGGCAAGGAGACTCCCAAGCTGCTGAAGGAGAAAACTGACTTCTAGTGACTTCAGGAAGGATAGCTGTATGGTGACAACATGGTGTAAGTAGTATAGAAAAACCAGCTTGCACACATGCTTGGTCCAGCAAGAAGAAACATTCCAAGCCTACAAGCCCATGCCACCTCAATCCTCCTAAAGTTTGATGCAACAGAAGTCACTGGCACAACATTCTCATTTATTTAGAGGTTAATGTGAATGGCAAAATGTGTGCTGTACAGAGAGGTGTGGAAGGAAAAGATACCCATCACAGATATCCAGATACCTGAAAAACCTGCTACAGCTCAGCACAGCCACTCACAATGCTATTCAGGTGAGGGACACAGTATCAGTGCAGACCTACATGTGGTTTTAACCCATATTGCCTTACCCATAAAGATATTCCACTCGGCATCCAAGTCCCCTTGGTTGGCCAAGCAGCCTCTCATGACATTAAAGCAGTAGTTGTAGCAGGGCTTTACTGACACCAGACCTCGGCAGTGTGGGCAGTACATCATTTTCAGCAGCGCTCGCGTACCCTGCGGCGTGGGGTTTACCTTCACGAGAGAAAAACACAAAAGGACAAGAAAATTAGCCCTCAATCACCAAAGCAAAAAACCCCACACATTTACCCCAAGATGAATGGGACAGAGCTGTGCAGAAGAGACATAGAGGGGTCAGCCATCGGCATCTGGTCCCTGCTTATGTGGTCCACAGATCTGGGGAACAGATGAAAAGGTCTGGCTCACCTCCTTGGGTGTATCTGCCACTCCAGGGGACACAGACAGCCCCCATCTCTGCAAAACATTATTTGTACCATGCAGTACACCCTGTATGATGTGGGACCCCTCCCAGGGCTGCAAGGACAGGCACCCTAAGGGGACAGGCAGCACCACTCAAGCTCAGGAAAGGCAGTAAAATACTCCCAAGTTAAAAGATGTCAGACAAAGCTGCATTCTCTGGGCTCTGCTGCAAACACATGCTAAAAATGATGATGCTGGGATTTTTCAGGAAAAAGCAGTATGTCAATATGGCATGTCTGACACGATTCCTGTACCAAACCCACTGGGATTATATGCCCACCTCCCCAGCAGGGCTGTGGCTCTTCCTGGACAATCACCCAGCAGGGCTCCCCAGCACAGAGGCCAGCTCCTTTATATCACATTCAAGTCCCTCAACACAGCATTTACATGACAGATACCCGGGTTCATTTATACTCAGCACTCATCACGCTCAGTAACACCATTCCCCACACCCGAAGGAGGTGGCAGCTACAACCCTGCAGCTGAGGACAAGCCAGGAGGACCCTCAAAGCCGCAGCGCAGCCGCTGGGCGTGCGAGCGGAGCTGTCTGCAGCAGGCACGTCACCCCTGAGCCCTCAAAAGGGCTGATTTCCAAAGTGACTCATGGTCATTCATGTTTGATTCACTCTCTGGCCCAGCTTCAAAACATTCATTGAAACCATTTCCATCCAGCCAGTCCAAGGAGCATTAGCTCCATCCCGACCACACGGTGGGCCCATCTCAAGCACTGAATAGAGAAGGTCCCTCAAGAGTAAGTTTAAGTGTTAATTAGCCACACATGAAAACTCCTTGTAAGGTGTTTAGGGAAGTGCTCTAAAGAGGCTGTGATCCAAGACTGTGCTGGAGGAGACACAAATGGATCCCTGAGAAAGAGCAAAGTCCCTCAACACAAACAGCTAGAGATGTGGATGACCTTCACATGTCACCTGCTGGAGGTTTGGGAACTGACTTGATGGCAGAGAGGACAATAAAACTAAGTGGAGATGAATGTACATGAGGAAGATCTGGTACTACATATATGCTGAGGACCTTACTATTGCCCATCTCAGTGCAAGCACTGTGGAGAAACTAAGCCTAACCTTCTAGTTCAAAAACTTGTTGACAACCCATGAAATTAGGAGGCAACAGGTTTTAACAAAAACAAATAATAATAAAAGAAAGAGCATTACATAATCAGGCTGGCCTTGCTAATAACATCAGGAAATTTTCAAACCCTCATTTCTTATAGAAAGAGATGACAGACAAAGACCTGCTGTGTTTCTGACAACTCCAGAAAAATCACTGTTTCTCTTCAACGGGCAAGTGAACTGGTCAGAGAGACAGAAGAACCATTTTCTGCAGCTAAAGCTCAGTGCTGGATTTTGGCTGGCCAGCAATGTTCATCAGATAGCACTTTACCATTCTTTTGTCCACAAAGAGCCTGTTTGGCTGAGAAGGAGAATCCACGTAGAAAGCTGTTTTTGGTGGCTGTGGAATCTGATTCAGATGCTCCACTGCATATATACATTTTATATTCTAGATATATATATATATATTTGGAAGGCACAGTGGGAGCAAGAGTCCCAGCAGAAGGCTCCCTATTGGGACAGCATGGCTTTAAAGGAGAGCTGGATCAAATACTAAGAGCTCAAGCAACAGAAACCAGCTAAATCAGATGATTTATAGTTGGAAAACTGGAAACAGACAAATGTAAAGGTATCATCTGCTATCCAGATGGTGCAGTCCTTGCACAACAAAAAAGTGGTGGGGGGAACTAAATAACATCTCGCACCCAGAGATGAGCTCTGAAGGACGCTCAGGTTTAGTAGTTTAGTTGTTTCTCTGATAAAAATCCCTTCCTGTGTCATTCGGCAGTAGGTGACAGGACCTCCGTGCTAAGTCCAGAGGCTTATCAGTTGATCCTGGCCATCCATAAGGCACTGTTAGCCCTCAAAGGAGTGCTCTGCATCCTCCCCAGAAAGAAAAATTAGGATAATGTTGATAGCACAAGCCAGACTAGAGCAGTTTGAAGTGGAAGATGAGCAGGAGGATTCCCCAACCCTATTGTGGAAAACTGCAGCCTTATGAAAGGGATTGCATGGCAGCATGCAGCAAAACCCCACCGGCAGAACTGTGACCATCCCCTTCCCATCTTAGGTTCCCACCTCGCCCCACAAGTGCTGAGAGGCTGCAGCCCTGCAGCATCCCCCACTTTGATATTCCATAGGGATTGATCCTAGAAAAATCCCAGCAGATGCAGGGGAAACTGAAGCTGCTTTCCTGCATTCCACAGCAGACAATATGCAATGGTCACTTGGATTAGGTCATTTAAGCAAATACACGGGACGATTTTAAAGCAAGCGAGGTTTCGCTTCCTTCCCCACATAGGTTTGAGTCCTGCACAGAGCTGAGCAGAGAGTGATCACAAAGGGAAGGTGGAAAAGACAAACCCCAGCCTGCAGTGACTGACAAGCTGAGCCCTGCTACTGATGGATGTAACCCACAGGGAAGCTGTTAGGGCGTAATACAGTCACAGGTAAAGAGGAAGATAATGGGCAAATTGATCAGTCTAGAACTGGCATTTTATGGCATCTAAAAGCAACAGGAAGGCACAATCAGAGATCACTCTAAGAGAGAGTTTTGGGGAAGACCATGAGCAATTACACCTCGTTACAACAGTGATAAATGCTTAACTGCTGAGTATCACTGCAAGGAAAACCTTAACCCCTGGCACAGGGCCCATACCCAGTCCAGACCAGCTCTGGCTCTGTCAGTGGGGTGTGCCATATGTTGCATTGGCAATTCTTCACAAGCTTTTAATGTTGGCCCTGCCACGCCAGGTGCAAGCTCTTAAAACGCCATTGTATGTAACAGTAAACCAAGATATGCTTTGTTCTGGGGTTGTGTTTATCTTGGAAAGCAACTCAAGTTCATTTGAACTGTACTCTAGAATGACCCTCAAACCAAGTAATCTCCTTTCTAATAAAGCAGAGTACCAAAGAAAGCTTTATTTGCTGGAGGGGATTTACTCTGGTAGATTTGAGCCCAGGTAGTAGTAGCTGCAGTGCACATAGCCTGTAAAAGCTTCTGATAGAAGTAAATGCACTCCAGCCCCCTCCTTTTATCTTGTGAAATTTATTTCCTTTCCATGGCGTTCCACGCCACTGCAGCAATCCATCACCCTGCGGTTTCATCATGTAAATTACAATTTGTCCATATCTATACGCTTTGTCAAACGTGAAGATTAAAAGCTGCTAACAGATGTGTTTTGGCACCAATCTTCATATCGAACTTGCTCCTTAAAAATACAGATTTGCACACAATTTACAAAAATTAAGTGAAAAGCAAACAACTCAGGGCTTAATTCAAACATTCTGTATCACATTTGCTGGGGTAATGTCCCAGCTTATATCGACTGGTGAAGGTAAAATCATGTTCCTGTAAAAATTACATGCTCGTGGCATAATAAAATCTGTTTTTCCTTCTACCTTGTCATACCCATCCCATTTCAGAGTTTCACATGAGGGAAACTGTTACACCCTTTGCCTTTTCCAACTTTCTGGCAATTACAGCTGGATGCATTCCTCTGGTAGAAACATCACCACTACAGTACACACCTATGGATGCAATGCCTTATTCACAGGTTACCACAAAACCACCAAAACTCAAGATAAACTGATTTGTGCAAGCAGATAAAACTCAGAGAAGCAACCAGATTCTTTTTCATCTCCTTCCCAAGGCAAGGAATAGCTGAGGAAAGATGACAGAACTCCAACCATGGACTGTCCTGCAGGGAGCCCCCACCAGCTGTCAGACAGCCAGAGCTACATTACATTCTCTCATTCTACCCTCAAGTTAACATTAAGAATGTTAATAATAACATTTAAAATCCTGTCAGCTTTAATAACTATTTATAATAACACTGATAACCCAGGCTTTCTTATTTTCTGTGCTTGCACAACAACAGCATTGCCATGCCAGCAGCACAGCTGCCAGAAAACAGAAATCAAACAATTTGAAAATAAATGTAGTGAAATTACTTTTGTTTTATATTGTGCTTTCTTTGAAAAAAAAAAATAAAAAGGAAAAAAAAAAAAAGAATGACAGCAATACTGGCTGAAAGACTGAATGAGTAACTTCTCAGTGACATGGAAAGATGATTTCAAAAACACACTCTGAAGCTGCCTGTGAGATGCTCTAGGTGAGCAATCATCTTAAACAAGTGAGCAGTCATCAATTTTTGGGACCAACACAACTCTACTTGCATCATTTTTTTCCTCTCAGTGTTGTGCAAGAACATCATCTTGGCACACACTGGTCCTGACGCTCGGCTCACTGTGAGGCAGAACATCACTTGGAAGGCTCCTGGTTTGCTTCCCCACCCCAAATATTCCAATGAAAGTGTTTTGGAATTAAGTACGCATTTAACCAATTTTGCTGGCCTGATGCTAGGACATTAATAATTTAGACAGCATCTGATTCAACCACAGATTTGGTCCTCTGAGGTCTTGCATAAGGGAACACTTTTAGGAGTGATTTTGGGAACTGAGAGTACCTCAACACTTGCTATCCCCAGCCATGTCTGCTGCACTGTTATCTCATGCAAGGAAAAGTTCAAGAGTACATTTATGCTCAATTCCCTCCTTACAGAGTGCTCCCCCCACTCCAGATGTGACAGTGCCAAGAGGAAAAGCAGAGCTCCTGAGAATCACACTGCCAGGCACTCAAGCTGCTCAGTCTTAACATTCACACGCTTGTCTTCCCCAACAGCAACCTCAGCCCACAAGGGGCACGAGGGACCTCAGGGTCACACCCAAGTGGGTGCCCCTCCCTCTGACCACTTACATGGCGATGCCAGGCTCAGCACCTCCTGCTCATGGTGCCTTTGGGACCAAAGGGACTTTCACATCAAGCTTGCTCTCTGTAGAAACAAGTCTCTCCTTTCCTCAGACACCTAGCATCATGAGAAGCATTCCATTTAATGAACAAAGTAGCAGGGACATTTATCTGGGCATCTATAACCAAAATCATCCTTAATTATCCCTCACATTGTTTTCAAAATTAGCAGCAGAACCAAAGTGCAGGGCAGAGGAAAAAAAAGAGTCAAAACCATGCCAGTGGACTGAAGTACTCCTGCAAGACATCATCGGTTCCAAATCCACAGTCCTATCCATGCACTCCCAGCCCTAAATCTGAGCTGACTGCTGCTCCAGCATGCTTTGAAGGCCTAGCACAGGCCCACAGATGGCTGGAACTGAGGCAGATGCAGTCACATTCTTGGCAAGTCTTCTCAGGGTCATCTTTGATGTGGAGAAGTGCTTGGTATTGTTTTCTGCATTGATGTTTGCCCCTGGTATGTGGAAGGAAATGTCCTTGTGCACGGCAGCCCCTTGGTCTGGCCTCGTGGCTTGCAACCTGCTGCCTGGACAGCACTGCCTCTTTGGAGGTTCTTCTGCTGCACACTAAAAGGGCTCCTTAGCTCCTCTGCTGTTTCTTAGTTACCCACATAGCAGAAGTGTTGTCCCCTCATCCCTTCCCAATGCATGCAAGCAACAAATTCCATTTCTGTCACTTGCCTGGCAAGATATTGCAGCCTTTGGATATAGGAACACAAAATTCTTTCTGAAAGAGGATTATAGTTACATTCTCCCTAAGTCAAACCAAGGGCAAAAACTGCTCAGAGTGACGTCAGATCTCTGACTAAACTTTTAGATCCTCAAATGATAATTACAAGGGGCACAACTTTTACCAAAACCAGATCTTGGTGCCGTACCATTTGTGATGACACAGGCCTTAATTCTTAGTAATTAATTGTTTTATTATTTTCATCACTGCTTCTCCTAAGCCAATGGTTGGTCTGCACTCAGCACCCATGCCAAAAATGACATGAGCCATAGTTCAGGTTGCTCATGCAGACCAGCAGGCCAACCAACAACTCAACTTGTGCTCCACAGGTGCCTCATTCAAGATGAGGCGGCTCAAAGTAAAAAGCCACAGGGGTCCCACCTGTGGGAAGGCAATCACCTGTCCCACTCTCTTCATAAACAATTTGAAGAAAATTCCCTCCTTGGCTGCTACCATTACACTTCCTTAGGGCAGAAATACCAATACAAAGAAAGCTGACCTCCTCCACTCACTGGGAACATCTCCAGCAGCCTCTTCTTGGTTGCTAATGTCACCAGAGGACAGCAGATGAGGAAGTAGGTGTAACCCTCATACGAAACGGCATTATTTCATAAGGCTCATAACTGTGCTCCCAAACTAAACACCATTTCTTGCGTACAACTTCCAAGCTGCTGCCTTTTTCAGGGTTCCCAAGGACAGGCTGGAAGACCCCTTCCAGCAGCCCAGATGCTTTGGTAGCAGGTACATCTCATGTGGCTTTCAGCATTTTTTTCCAGCATGTTGTGGAGGTGATTTCCTGAGCTCCCAGCAGTTCTGCCTCAAATTATAGGACACAAGGGCAAGAGGGAAAAGTGGTAGAAGAATCTCAAAACAACTGCTTATCAGTATAAATTTCCTGGGGGGCTCCAGAAAACTCTTAGCACCACTGCCAAGTGCAGAAGATCACACCCCCACATCCTGTTTGCAGAGAGATGGTGACACAGACACAGGGATTCAGTGCTGGGTGGCTGGCATGCTTCAGCCTTCATGTGCCTCTGCTGCTGACCTCTAGCCAGACCTCCCCTCCCAGCTCCCCCTGACCCTACAAAATGCTGTCAGGGAGCCTAGCCCTTGATTTCACTTCTTCCCCCAAAAACAGGGACCTCCACCCCATACCTGTAGCTGACCTACACCCTACATGCCCCAGTGCTCTTTGCCTCAAAGGTGTCATGACCCTCGACCAGGATGTGGGTTTAATGGCATGTAATTATGGGAACACCTCAGCAGCCTGAGAACTGTCCAGTTGCAGGTTCTCATCCTTTTTCATTCACTCGTGGCTCTGGCTTGTATTTGCTCCTTTTTTTCCAGCCCTGGCCAGGGCAGGAAATGTCACTGCTGGCAGCGATTTAACCCGGCTGACTTCAGCGCTCATCCATGACTTAGGAGAGTGATTTGGGGACAGGAAGATTTCCATCTCCTGAAGGCAGGGGCAGGAAGGTCAGGGAGAAAGCACCCAGCACCAGCACAGGACAGAGAGAAGCACTGGAGGACCCCAGCCCCTTGCAGCCAACCTCAGAGGCAGGGCACATCTCTAGCATCCTGTATAGACCTGCTGTTCAGAACAGATCTAGAAAATATTGTACTTTTTGGGTCCAAAGAAGGGAATTTGAGGGGTGAAGACTAGATCATCGAAATTGTGGGGTTTATAGAGTTTGAAAAAAGTCTGTGCTTTCTCTCAAAACCATACAACTTTCTCTCTGTTGTGTATTTCAGCACAGTGGTACAGCTTTTGATCCATTCAAGGCTGGATTTAAAGTTATTTTCTACCATTCTGGCTCAGAAATCAAGTGTACTTGCAGCTTTTCAGTATTCCCTTGTCCTTTACCCCTTTATTCCCAAACTCATGCAAGAACAATATCCTTCTAAATGCAACTCCCTAATGAAGATGTGAAAATACCTAGGATCATTAAAAAGCCATCAAGGCCATTGCACTGTAGAGTGCTCTTTGCTCTCCTGATAGCATCCCAGGAAAATACACAGCTGGGCCTTGAAGTTGTTTGTATTTCTCCTCCTGAAGATTTTCAGTTAAACGTTTTTAACTTACTTGTCACAAAGCACATTAAAGTAAAACTAATTTGCATTCCTTTGGACATTTTTTCATAAAGAAGAATGAAGATTTATCCCCCAGTTAATCCCTGGTATATGCAGTCATTCCACTACAACTCCTGAGTAAAAATAATAAGGAAGAAAAGTCAATGGAGTCATTATAGAGAGCTCAGCAAAGCTAGGCTAATCTATATGTAATGTGGGAAGCCCCAAAACACAACCACAGAGCAGCAGGCATAAAAACATCAGCTTTTAAACTCATGTCTTGGATTTCCCATTGTGTCTTGCAGAAACATGATGTTAGATTCCCACTGAAAGAGATTAAAACACTACAGAAAAGATTATTATTCCTTCTACTGCTGAAGCTTAGGTATTCAACAGCAGGGACTTTTGTTACTGCTTGGAAAAGTCAATCCGTTGTAGGATTTCCAGTGTAACTTGTGAAATTGAAGTGGAAAGTAGAGCAACTGTGATTGTCCACAGCATGTGAGCTATTTCTGCAGCTGCGTGGGACTCTGGGTAGCTTTCACACTCAAGCAATTAATTCCAGGGTTGAAGGCAACTCTACACTCAAGGATCATCAAAAGGGAAAGAGAAATCACAACGCCACCTCAGGTTCACGACTGATTCGTAACAGATGCAGGGACCGCAGCCCTTGTGGTTCTGTGTCAAGTCTGGAGACGTTTTGATGAATTCTGAGCAGATGGAGCATAAACACAATCCCTCATCCATGCATGTTTACTGCCTATCAAGTAATTGCACTGTACAGGGGCTTTAATGGCCAGACCTCCCACCCAAATATTTCATCCACACTCTACAGCAGTGAAAATCCAATCCCCTGACCACAAAAGCTGCCACAGCAACAAAACAAGGGCCACCAAATCTGAAACCCCAACCAAGAGTCAACAGGTTTGGCCAGTGGCCTGGCACAGAGACATCACACTTCATCTGAGACCACCCCTCCCTTCCAGGAGGACAGCATCCCTGAGGCTGAAAGTTTTTGTGATCTCGTAAGAGTGACCCCACATGTCACACACAGAGCTCCACACACACATCCTCAACCAGCAGCACATTAATCTAACTTGAAAGTCGTCTCTATTTGGTGGGGAGTCAAGGTCTCCAAGGACCTAAACTTGTCACTGATAACTTACAACTCACTCCTGGAGTCTGGGTATTTTAGTTAAGAAATTCCTTCCTTCATACATGTTCAGGCCTATTGCTGGCTGTTAGCCTCATTTATCTTCAAGAAAAACTAATATGGAAGCAGACTTATTTTTTCCCCTATGCTCAAAGACAGTATTTTAATATTATCCCCATAAGTCAAAGAAATTTGACTGATTATCTCATTTAAGGATGCTGTTTGTGCTGCCTACAGAACTGCATTCTGCCTCTAACAGTATCTGAACAGTTTTGTGGGGTTTTTGCCCTGAAACTTGGTGTGATTCAAACTCCTGCCTGCTCTTTCAGCCTCACGTTTTATTACTCCATAACCAGGTAGAGAGAAAGTAAACGTCTCTCTGCCCAATTAAATTATTATAATAAATCTTCCACAGCCCACAGGAAATGAGCTGAGTTTGTTAAAAGGAAATCACTGATATTTGTTATCTTACATAATCACTTCAAGGGGATTATTGACTGTTCCCTTTACCATACAACTCAGACTAAAATTAAAAACAAATCTTATGGCAAAAAAGCAGTCACCCCACTTAAACAGTTCCAAAGTGATTTATATGAAGAGAGAGGTAAACATTTAAGTGACCAGCACATCGCAGCTGTTTCATCCCCCCAGAAAGTGACTTAACTATAAAAGTCTGAGGTCTAACTTGTGCTGCATGTGTGGCACCAAGTACAAATGGCTTCTGCCCTGTGCAGACAGTTCTAGCTTACTGTTATCAAAGAAGTGCTGTTTGTTCATGTGAACTGCCTCTCCCCCTGCCCTGCAGCGAGGAGCGAATCATCAGCTGCTCCATAATAGATGCCTGTAGCATCCCTGACTCACTGTAATTTAAAGGCAATATTAAGAAGATATGGCCATTACACAAGCAAACATGGTTATTTCCACTGCAGAAGGTATTTAATTTCCTGCTGTTGCTGTTCCCTAGACAGGAGGAAAGCATCCAGCTGGAGAATTGGGCTGCAGCACTGGGCAGTGAGGTCCTCAGAATGTGACTCTACCACGCAACAGCCCAGCCTACATAGATGGAGCTGGGTCCACCTGTAGCGCTCAACCACCACCACCACCTTTAGGTACAGTACAACAGGGAGAGATGCTGCCCATCACGGGTCCAAGGGACACGGGGACGAGCAGTCAGGGGACGGAGCTCACCGCAGACACTTTGCTGATGACATCCCTGGCGACGGCCAGGCCCTGCGCGAAGGTGCGGGCGGCCACGAAGGCTCGCGTCACTTGCAGCTTGAGCTTGCGCGGCACATCCCCGAAGGGCTTCAGCTGCTCCGTGTACTTGCTGACACACTCCAGGTACTCGTCCGTGAAGTGGTACTGGGGGTTGACCAGCCGGAACATGCGCTCCAGCAGGCGCGCCCAGAACTCGTTGAGCATCTCCTCCAGGTTGACGTTGCCGCCCACGTAGTAGCGCTTCAGCTCCACAAAGAGGTCCTTGAAGAGCTCCGAGTTCTGCATGTACAGTCGGCCGTACGTCCGCACAAACATGTCATTCAGAGACTTCTCAGCGTTCTCCAGGAGCTCTTTGAAGAATTCTAGGAAAGAGAGAGAGAAGATATGGTAAACATGGGCACTGGGTTGTGTGTTCACACACTCCTATGACCACTGCTCAACTGGAGGATTGGCATCATCAAACTGAAATGGAAAATTAAAGGACTCCCTCAGAAATTTTCATCTATGTCTATATCTCAAAATTTTTGATTACTCATCATAAACCAATCACCAAATCTCTCTGTAGACTGCAAGACTTGTATGAATGAAACCTCTCCTGATACAAATATGAATATCATGATTAAGAGTCAGCAAAAACCAATAAAAAGCACAAAAGTTTCTGATGTTCCCATTTAGGTATCTCAAAAGATGTAATTTCAAAGAACAACATATTGGAAAGAAAAAGTGGTTTTGTTAAACAGATGTTTTGCACAAATGAATCCTTCTTTCCAGTTCTTGACAATTCATTTTCCAAGATTATCATAAACCAGCCTCAAAATTGAACAAATTTTAATATATTTAAAAACAAATTTAAAAATCTACCTGCAGGTTCTTTCTCCCATCCTGCAAGTTCATCATCTCTCAGGGCAGGGCCTGATCACTTGCCCAATTGGTCCTGATTGCAGAAGGGGCTTCAGACATTTGTGGCAGTGCAAACCCCCCCCCCCCCAATTATACTGAAATTTGCTTAAAATCTAAGGACTAAACACTTGGCACAATAACAAAAGATTTTTCAAATGACAAAGGACAGATAGGATTTGTGATTTTTATCACTTTCTAAAAGCAAATCCCCACTTTGGTTCACTCTCTAGGAGCACTGGACAGCCCAAAGTGGCTGCTGCCATGTCTTGGCAGTGCCACATGTGTCTCCTGCACTGATAACAAGTTGACCCAATGATGATACCACTCTAGAAGCAGTTTGAAGAACACTTCCTCCAAGAACACATCACCACAACCTTGACACATGGGTCTAAGCACAAACTACCCTGCCACAAAGCCTTTGCCTTGGAGACTTGGCATAGATGAAATAAAATAAAAAATAGGGGAGGGGTCCACTAGGCCAAAAGCATTTGGGGCACTTTGGAAAAAAATCCCTGTTCTATGGCCTTGGGGGCAGCAAAGGAGAGCAAGGTAAGTGCCACTGGGACAAAGCCTCCCATGCCTGTTTGCTCCAGCCCTGCAGGGAGCACGGGCACCCTGGGGAGCACAGCAGGCACAGCCGGGTGAGGAAGCAGATTATTTTATGCATGCCACCAGCAATTGAGGATTCTGACCTCTGCTTTTCTGTGACTCATATTCAATAAATATTTTTTAATAAAACATGCCTCTGTGGTTTTCTAAATCCACAAAGGAGCAATGCTTAGAGCTAGAAGTTGTTATAAGAGGGTGGAGGGGGGGTGGGGGGGGAAATATTTTGGCCCAGTGCAAATTTAAACCTTGTTAAAAGACATTAAAAGTATGCTGAAGTTCAGATTTTCGTCTTCAAAGTGCTCCAGTACAAACAAAGCCTAATACAGAAAACATTTTCTGGAAAAACTGAAACATTCCATGAGTTCCTGATGAACAAAGTCATGGGGTTCAGTGCCTGACATGGCTGTATATAATGCAGCCTCTTAGGAGCACAAGAGAAATGATCCAGGGAAGAGGAGATTGATTTCAAACACCCAACACATCCTCTGTCCAATATCAGCAGGAACCTCCACTTTCGTTCCCATGACTGGCATTTCCTCTCTAGGAAGATTTTTTTCTGTTCAGTTTATACTATAGAGATTAGCTTGGTGTATATTAATTTCTAATTCACTTAATCATTTTGAAGGCTCACTTCCTTCCTTTGCTCAGACCTTTTAGTATCACCAAGTAGGTTCTTTATTTAAATACTTCTGCACCAGGCACAAAACCAGCTAGATGTGTCAGCAAAGTCTTCAAAAAGAATTAGATTTTTGAAATTATATTGATGGCAAATCTATCAGATAGCTCCAACCGTCAGTCTAAAGAACCCAAAGCAATGTTATAAGCCAAGAATGTTATCTTAAGTAATACACCCATATTACCATAATCTATTTATTCTCCTGCCCAACTCATTTTATTGGTTACTCTCCAAAGTGGAAGTTTAATAAACCGTAACCAGGCTTTAGAGCTCTTCATCTCTTAACAATTTTTCATGTGGGCTAGAACCAGGCATGTTCATTAATTATCATGAAAAAAACCTGCAATCTAATTAGCAGCAAATACCTGTGCACCTATAGCCTTCCAGCCAGCAGCTTTTCCTTGCCCAAAAGGAAGGTAAATAAAGGAAATGAAAACTTCCCACCAAAACCAGGCACTTCCAAAACCCCAATGCAGCACTCCTGAAGGAGGCAGCATGCATGCACAGTGCTGTTGTCTCTGACTCAAGCTTCAACTATCATTTACACGGACAGAAAACTCCCATTCTCAAAGTGCCACTTGCCAAAGAAGAAGGGGAGGAGGGCAGAGGAGGTTGTGTCTGCAGCCTGGAGTCAGCATCCACCCCTGTCAGCACATGCCTGTATCCCTGAGCATGCCAGACAGGATGCCCTGGTGACCAGCACCTGTGGCGAGGCCACTGGGTGCCACTGCTGGCACCTCGAGGCTCCTGGGGTGCAGGTGGGGTTGGATGTTGGAGAGGGGTGATGCCAAGCATGGCACTGGGAATGAAGGGCCACTCAACAAGCAGGGATGGACCCAGAAGTGGGATGTACATGGCATCTTTCTCCATGCAACACACAGCACTCTTAACCACCAGCAATTAAATTATATCTATAGATATATTTTAGTGTAGCTATTGGCACAGTATAATTCTGCATCCTCAGTTTCTATCTCCACATCAAGAAATCAGCTTGGGCACCAGAAGGAACATTAATCTTTTCTCTGTGCAAACTGTGGGCATAGATGTCGGCAAGGAAAAGAAAAAAGCCTGGAAGTCCTTCTTTTGAGTTAAATGCTAATCTGACTAGTAACTCTCTATATCAAATTAGATACTAATTCTCTCCCTCACAGAAATGAGCTGATTAGCAAACACCAACATAACCCAGCATTAACCTTGCCACCACAAGAAGAAAAATGGCAGGTTCCTCTCTTACGTCTTGACTGTTTGCTGGGTAAAATAAATGACCACCTTTCATTTGTATTAGAAGTTGACTTGTTCTCAAACAAAGCAAACACACAAAGGCCTCTGTTGCTTATTTTACAGCACTGTAAAAGCACATTTTACAGCTGTGTTGCAAGCAATCTGTACTCATTAAATTATCACTCTGACAGGTTTCCTGTGAAAAGCTGTCAAACGCAAACATTTTTCACAGACGACAAATCATACTTCACCGGTGCTCTCTCAGACACTGCTATCTGGAGGGATGGCAGGCTCTCTCTTCCCTCCAGTTATCTTGTTTAAACTCCCCGGACAAGGGCTGGCCCCTCTTGTCGACAAACAGGCACACATATGGTTGGGAAGGGCTTCACAAACTGACCTGTGAGAGCAGCACATGGCTCCAAGGTCTCCCTGGTTCTCGTGACTAAGAGCAGAGCCTGCAGAGAGGGTTGGGTTACACACAGAGGATGAACCACAGACAAGGCCTTGGGATAACATGGCACAGCCAGCTCTGCTCCAACCTGACTGAGGAGCAAGGCCATGTTCTACTGCTTCAACACACCTCAGCCAAGTCCTGCTGATGTAAAGTCACTTTCTCACCCAAGGTGATGCTCAGGAGAACGAGCCCCAGGCTGAGGGAACCAGCGCTGTGGAAGCAGAGCCACAAATTTTTTTTTAATATCAAGAAACAGTTTTAAAATTTGTCTGTATTGCAAAATAAATCCTGTGCATGCTACGGGCTTTGATGCTCAAAGGAGGATGACATTTCCAATGCAATTAACTTTAAGAGGCAGAAAAGGCAGTAATCTGCAGTCAGGCAATCTACAGCTCTGGGCTCTGTTTATTCTTTTAACATTTTTGAATTTCAGGGTAGAATTTCAATGCCCACCACTTGGTGAAAGCCTAGCGATGTCATGAAATGGTAAGAAAGACAGGATGTGACATATGTGCCATCTCTGCAATAAAAATTCTAGGGAAAAAAGTCTCTGCTTTTGAACAAATCCTTCTTTAAAAGAGCACATCGAGAAACATAACCATAGTTACTTAGCAATTTCCTTTTTTTCAAGTAATAAGATGTATTACCTCTTTGCAGCTTGAGGGCAGACCAGCCCTGCCAGTAACCCAGTGGAGGAGAGCATTGCATCTCCCCAAGGTGCTTCCACATGACATTGGATTCCACTGCCAGAATAATTCAAAACAATCTTTCTTTCAAATTGCAGATACATGAGCTAATTGAAGAAACACAATCACTCCACCCACTGCGAGACAGAGTAAATCCCACCTCCAGACAACACATCTACTTTTTTTGACTTTCAGACCCAATATATTTTTGATCTTGGATTCATAGGTGTCACCTGAAAATATTTTTTCTTTCTTTTTTTTCTATTTTTTTTTTAAGTAAGAAGAGATGCAGTGTTTTTCTATTCCTTCTGCTAACATTTTCAGATATTTCAGGAGTGGCATTTTCATACAAGAGGGCTTTTGCTGAGGAGAGCCCAGTGCTGTAGGGCACAGTCCTACCTAAATCAAAGGCAGCTCCTGGAAATGAGATGAACACATCAAAGGGTCACATTTCCCTTCACCCACAGACAGGTTTGGCATTTCCACACATGCGCTGGCAACAGAGGAAAAAGCAGCAAGAACTGCCTGGTCCGAGCTGCCTCCTGCCACCACCTGCCCCTGGTGTCCTCAGCCTCCCCAGTCCTGCCCCAGGCAGAGTCCTCAGGGCTGAATCCATAGCTGACCACTGCAGTTCTTTGCACTGCAGGAGTGCAAAGCTGTGCTTTCAATTTATCTTCAGGAGCAAGACCCGCGTATTTCAGGGAATACTTTCACACAGAGAGGCACAATGATCCACAGCACCACACTTACTCCTCTTGTCGCCACTGCAAAGAGTCAAATCATCAGTGACCCAGGCTCATCACCTAAACCCCCCATGTTTTATAGAACAAAGGAAACCTTAACTGCAGTGCAAAAAAAGTCAACTCTTATATATGAGTTCATCAAGGCTGTTGAGCCAATGTGCTTGCTACAGACACCCACCTGTTGGCCATGCTCCTGTGTGCTGGTGCCCTTCCAAAAGGACACCAGGGCTGCCACACACTTTCTGATCCCAAAAACCACCAGACATGCTGCATTTCCCATGCACCAGGTTTCCTTAGTTAAGAGACTAGTTTTCCATTGGCCTTTTTCTGTTTGAGGTTTGCAAATGAACTAAACAAACAGATCCCAGGTAGACATGCAATTACTCAACCACCTTAAAAAACAAATAAAACCAGGTTCAAGCATGCATATGGAACATGCTAAAATTTTACAGGCACAATTAATTAGTTTCAGATAATTTGCCACCCAGCTTTTTGAGCATACTCTTAATATATTGTCCAGATTATGTTTAATTAAGGACCGTCTGTCTAACCAAAACCTTTAATTTGCTCGTCTGTATAGACAATTATGCTTTCTAGTGTGTACAGGAGAACACTGCCACAAAGAGATTAATTATATTTTCTCCTTAAAAGGTTTATTCATAAAATGTCCACAACAGCAAGATGGATTCCCAGACAAATGCTCCTGCCCAAGGCACGGCCCCGCAGGCTGTGCCGTGGAAGGGCCGGCGCCAACTCCGTCCCTGCGTTTTCCAGAGGTGCATCTGCAGATGCAAACTCCACCCTGCAGCTGCTCCTACCATGTGAAGCAAAATTCAATCCAGACAGATAAATGGAATTTGGGAGAAAAGAGACAAAGGTTTCACAGCTCTCTTCACCTGGAGGTTGAAGCCATCCACAACTATGCCACCTATTCCAAAGGGAGGAAAGCAATTTTTTTTTTCCTAAATGTGCTTCATTATTTTTAATATGCCTTCACTTCCTTTATTGCATATACAACATTTGTAATTTCCACCAGGGAAAAACAAATCCTAGCTTAACAACCTTTTTCCGGAAGTGTTGAGAAACCGATGAACACATAGTGTTAACACATTTATTGAATATGAACTCAGAAGGGCAGGGCAGATCCACAAGCTGTTTATCTGTCCTGTTTTCAAACATGTGTTAGCACTTATTGACATGGGAAGAATTCTTTCACAGGGCTTAAAGTACAGGCTTAAATCTTGCCAGTGTCACAGCAACAGCCCCAATATGTGAACGCTGCAGAGCTGGGAGGAACATCTCCCTAAACTTTGCTTGATTAGTGAAAGTCAAGACAAGAAAAACTGGGCCACAGCCTCATAGGTTAAAAAAACCAAAACCACCAAAAAAAATAAAAGATTTCTAGAAATTCTGGTTTCTGAGGCACTGGGGGGGCTAGTAGGAGTCCAGATGAGCAGGGCAGAAGGTAACACACAGCAGCACTGGGCAGCACCATCACACTGACACTAAGCTTGTTCGAGAATAAGGAGCAATGAAGGAGGAGGACAATGTGGAGATTGCTGTCTGTGATTCAAGAAACAAACAGCAGTATATTTTGCATCCTGCTGTATGTACCAGTCATCCCATGAATTAGGAAAGCAGCGAGAAATGTCCTTGGTCCCATCTTAGTCCATCCTGCTCTGCCACATGCCATGCAGCAGAATGAGCCCAAACTTCGTAGCCTCCCCTGATTTCAGGGACTGTCACTCATCCCATTTTTGGTCAGCTATTCTGAGTTTTCTCCCACTGCTTCCATGTTGCCTCCTCCCCAAGCAGCAGGTCCATCATTCCCAGCACTTCCATGCCCTTCCCTGCAAAAACTTTTCCTTAATGCACCTCTCTGCAGCTGTTTTCTTCTTCCTCCATTGTTTGCTCTTCCCTCTACTCCCTCCATGTTTAATTTTCACTGCACCCATTCCTCAATCTCTTCAGACACATCTGTGATTTCTCGGGTGTGAACCTTTGCCCCACAACCATTTGGTACCAATACACCAAGTTCCCAGCTCAAACTTCACCTGGAAGTGAGCTCCTTCAGGCTGCCTCCCACATCCTCCCACCTCAAAGGAACTCTCTGGGACACTCACTAAGGTATTTCACAGATACATGTTTTCCCAAGCCTCCCTTCCTACTGCTGTCAGAGTGTAGGGAGGGCCTGCACTACTGAACAGTGGGGATTGTCTTGTTCCATTACCTCAGTTACCCTCAACTCATTACACTGGCAGGGAGAGCTCTTTCAGCTGGGGCTGTCTCTTATTTGTTCAGCTGGCATGTGAGTGGCTAGACACTAAGACATTACAGTACATTAAACACTGATAAAATAGCTCCAGCCCTGCACCAGTGGGTTATCACACCCCCAAGCCCAACCACCACCACCAAATCAGGCATCCAGAGGAGCAGCTACCAGGACTATGCACACAGTCTTGGTGGCTCCTTTGTGCAGGAAGGAGGAAGAGAGAGTTAATTTTAAACAGACAAACAATAGCTCATTGACTCGTTGACAGCAATTAGCAACCAGAGAGCACCAGGCACGTTTCCTGTAGCCAAATACAAAGCCTGTTTCCCCCATCTTTGCTTTTGGGAATAAAAGCCCATAGGGTAAGAGCAGTTTACCTGTGACCATAAGAGCAGAACTGCTTTGACCTGAGATCACATGAGAGTGTTTGATCCCTCCAAGCCCATATATAAACTGCTTTTTCCCCTTGCTGAAGTCTTTGCTAAGTTACAAGATCTAATATTTTTTTTTCCCCCTCCTAACCAACAGGGTTAGGAACCCCCTTCACCTCATCCCATGAGATTTCCTGCTTCTGTGGTAACTTGAACAAGACCAAAGGATCTTTCCAAGCGTCCCAAAAGAGAGGTCTGGATCTCACTGCTGTCAGACAAGCATCACCCTTCTCAATGAACAAGACTAAAAGTCATGGTGGTGTATGTGCCTCCTGAAAAACCTCGAGATGGAGAGGAGCCAGCTGAACAAAAAGAAAGAATAAACAAACTTCCAAGGCACAGACAGTAGACAATTTGTTTCATTGCTGTTGCACTGAGTGGGAAAGCACAAACAAAAGCCCACAAGTGGTATTTGCAAAAGGAAACGTGTTGGTGGTTGCTCCCTCCAGCTTCTCCTCAGTCACTCCCTCCTTATGCTCTTTAAAAACCAATCCGTAACCAAGTCCAAAGGATTGCCTCTCCACAACAGCTTCTTTGAGGTATATCTTCCCAACATTTTCTGCCCTGGTTGGTATGAGGTTGGCTGCCATCCATTTCTGGAGGGGTCAGAACAAGGCTGAGCCTTCACATCAATGTGAGTGGCAGCATAGATCAAACCACCCTATTAACGATGCCATGGTCATCAGTGCACTCGCCTGAAGGTGGGTGGCAGGGGGAGAGTTCTTCCCACCACACAGGTTTATTCAGAAGCTTGGACTCAATGCAACTCTGGCACAGCAGAGGTCTCTACCCAGCGCTCCAGCCGTGCCAACACAGCTGGAGCTGCCTCCTGCAGATATGAATGCGCTGACAGCCAGTACTGACCCCACTGACCCCATGGTCTTGGGTGCCACAGACACAGGGGGACCCTGCCAAAGGAGCAAGATGAGGGCCCAGGTCTCTGCTCTCACAGGCAGTTTCCAGTAAAAGAGTTAACGTGAGATGAAGGTCCCCAAAGGGCAGTTATTTTGGTAAGGCAGAGCACCACGATGGGCTGCCAAATTCTAACTATAGGAACAGCAGACTGGGCACCTGTGGGGCTCATCTTTCACTGTTTGCCTCCACACTGCCTGAAGCAGCAGAAAGAAGACCACCAAAAGCTCTCCCTTGTCCCTTCTGTGTCCTTCCTAGTTACTAATACATTCCAGCTATGCATCCCACTGCACCACCACACCTCCCTGAGAACTCATACCTGCAGACAGCAGCTGGAAGCAAAGGGTTATCTGAACAACAAAAACTAAATTCAGAAATTAATTCCAGGCTTTTTCCTCCATTTTCAGCAGAGCTTGGAAGCTATTTGGCCAATGTTCTCCTGACCAGTCTCTCAAATTCAGCCACAGGCCAGTTACTGGAAGAACTTCCTGCACCCAGAAGCAACACAGATCTCACATTAGAAGGTCAAGGGTACCCTGGGATGTTTCAACTATGCTCATCATGATCACGCCTTGTACCTGTAGCTACCTTGACCAATACAAACATGGAGCCCACTCCATGGAACCTCTCTCCAGCCCCTCTGCCTGCTCCCTATACAGCAGAGGGGTTGTGTGCAACATGGACTTGGGAACCCCTGGCCAGCTCTTTCGTCTTGGATTTGGTTTCTTTTCACTTATTGTTTCCACTTATTGTTTCCTTTTACACTTCTGTATTTGTTTTATCTTAAATGCCAATGGAAAATTCAGGGAGACTGGATCAGAAATGGAACTCTCAGCATTCAATTGCTTCCCAAATGCTGGCTTGGGCTGTACCATTTGATGCAAATCCTTCTGTCATCTGGGCATTAAGAACACCAAACCTACTGCCAACCCAGCCCAAAGACAGACCATCTCACACGTTCCTCTCCTGTATAGTGAGGGTTGCAGAAGTTTGCTGCCTTGCCTAAGTCTAGAGTGCACAAAAGAAAGGGACACGAATTGATTTAAGTGCAACAGCAAAAGTGCTTGTGAAATACAAAGAAGCAGGAGAAACAAGGAGCTTGTAGGACTCAGCAGCCCCTCTATTTCCCCCCCAGAATAGGGCTTGGCACAACAGTTACATTTTCCAAGAGATTCAGGATGGGTCTTTAAAAAGCAGAAAGTAAGAACATCTTATCTAGGAAGCAACGGAACAGCGGAAACACTGCAGAAGAGTTATGGGCTATGTCCTGTCCTGGCTCCAATTCCTCAAAACAGCTGAGCAGTTTCCCCAAAGCACTGTTGGCTAGCACAAACCCTGGCGTGGAAAACTTCAGCCTCAAAGGGCAAAAGAGGTGAAAGTTCGAATTTAATACATGGAACTGAGCATTTATACAGCCTTAATGTCACCATTAATTCTATTAATGTTATTAATCCCCGAGAGAGTGAAGGGGAGGGCACTAAGTTGTGAAGATAAGACAAAGCACAAGAGATTTTATTAAAAAAAAGGGAGGGGGTGTTTAAATCCCTAACTGGTATAGCTGCTTCTGTGGCATTAGATGTCACCACCGTCACTTACAGCTTTCCCATGAATGTCATTGTTATGGAGGGAGACGCTTACATTGCCAGAAAATTTTACCCACTATTTTCTCATTGAAGCCCATAAACATATCTGAGACTAACCAGCAAATCTTCACCTCTAAAATCATTTAGCAATGGTGAATCCAACAACTCACAAAGTATTTTTTATTTTAACAAAAAAGCATTTCCCTTGCTGCTGAAAATACACCTCTTACTGCTACACTGGCATCAGGCTAGTGGTTTAAATTACAACAGGGGAGACCTCCAGGAGCACACATACCTGTACTGTAAGCAAATATTTAGACAGGATATGTAAGATATGGGACTCCTCAACTCACAAGTTCTCCTGGTGCCTGCAAACCAAATACGCGCAGGAGGATCTGACGCTGTCACATTTCGCACTGGGAGCCGAAATGACTCCTGGTTTTGGGGATGGATAATCAGCAGATTGCTCCATGCTCCTGATTAAAGAGGAGATAATCCATTTCTGTATGGCTTTGGTGTCAGATCAGAGCAATTCTGGCAACAGTTCCAACAGCACACAGTGCTCCAGCAACAGCTGATGCAAACGCTCCAGAAGCCACAGGGCATCCCAGCCTCTGTCCAAAGGACGTGCCGCCACTTGGACTGTCCTTCTGCAGCAGCAACTGCTGCAAAGGTCAAGCACATAACGGAGGCAGGACAGGTTTGCCTCTCCTCCCAGACCTGAATGTAAAGGCTGGGAGATTAGGAGCCAGAGAACCCACAACAAAGACTTCCAAAGGGCTGGAGGGACAGGGTTTGCTGTTTGGGCTGCATCCTGGAGTGGCCAATCACAGCCCAGGGATGTGTCACCCCACAAGAGAAGCGTCCACCTCACTTGAAGTGGATTTGGTGTCTGTAATAACTCATCCTGCCTACTCAGTCACTCTGCAAAGCTTTAGCACAGAGGATTTCATGTTAAACTAAGGAAGGTGTACAGCTCATTTTTGTCAGTTTTATTTACATTTGAATGGGTTTAGCTACAAGTGATAAGGACGCCCTGAATAGCTGCAAATAGTAATATCAGAGCTTGGGTCCATGCAGAAGAGCAGCTCTGGAAAGATTCTGTCCTTTTCCAGTCTCATCCCTAAGGATCAGCACAAATATACAGGTCTCGATTGCCTCTCCTTCCTGTAGTTTGGGTACATTAGATCAAAAAGTGTGGGATGAATTATGCTGGGCAAAAGGAACTCAAACATGCAAGATACAACTAACCACAGCTCATCTGATGACCAAGCACCAAGACCAAAGGAAGGAAACACCATCCCACAAGCAGCCAAATATTCAACAGCAGGCTCTTAAAATACAGCAATCTAAGGCATGGAACTCCAATATTTTTGCAGAAGAGCTTGAGGATCTCAGCAGGGAGACTCCTCAACCTGCCCAAGCAACCAGCAGGAAGGTGTGCCTTCAGCCTCCAGGTGACTGGGCTGGAGGGAGAAAGGCTGTCAAGATTAAAAGCCTCCCAAGAGGTAAATGATGGAGGGTGGTAATCAGTTCATCTCTACTTCCACCCCAGGTAAGATTTAAAAAATCCCTAAATCAGCTTTGTCTGCAGCAAATGAAGATTTAGTTCTGATACTAGCACTCAAAGACAGAGTCATTAGGCTTTGGGACAGGCTGAGGAGGTTGCCAATTCTCCTTCATTAGTTTCATATGAGGCAGAGACACACCCTTGAGGGACAGGCCAGGCACAGTAAATCCAGCTTTCAGGAACAGCTGAACAACACCATCCCCTTCCAGACTTGCCAATCAAGCTCTTCACAGGCTAAAGTGAGAGTGAGACCAGCACAGAGGATGCTCTATGGAGCTGACAGGAGAACCACAGAGAACAGACAGAATAGTTTGTGCAGGCTCCCTTCCAAAGCTCACCTATTTTGAAGCCTTGTGCTTTGACAGGCACCCATCTCAGCTTGTCTTAACGTCCCCCTGCACTCACACAGCCCTGCAGCCATCCCTCCCCCCACAAAGGGGCAGATGCACCTCACAAGATGTCTGATCCACGTCAGGGATGCTAATGCAGCAACCCGTGCATGCTCTTTGTTTTCCATGCAGCATTTCAGAAAGCTTTGTTGTTCATTTAAGGTGAAGCAGATGCTGTTCCTCTGGTCTCTTTGAACGAGCTTATCTATGGGCTGGATTTCATTAAGTGTCTTGTTCTGCATTTAATAAGCTTGCAAGTCTAGACACTTTGGTTCTCCCTCTATCACCCCTTTGGTGTACCAGCAGGTAGAGACAACAGAGGTTAAGAGGGAAATATTTAGCCAGCAGATTTAGATGCTATCAAGATGATTGCATAATTCTACTTTGACTCACTGCAATTTCATACCCAGGGATTTTTTCTCTCACCCTAGTGCCAATCCCTTTTGAAAGGAAAAGGTTGCAACCCACTGTAGTAGCGCAGAGGAGCTTGCTGGGAGGTTCATGGCACAGACTTTGGGATATTCATAGAAAACTCATATTGCCAAATGGCCAAACAAGGGAAAAAATGTCCAGAGGAGCTGCATGGGGGAACTGTCCTTAACCACAGAGTGTGATGGTAATGTACAAGCAGAACTGTGTGAACAACTCAGTCCACTTGAGTTGTCAGACACTTCCATATGCAGCTGGCTGTCACCTCAGTCCCCCAGCCAACAGGGACAACGCAAGCAGCAGCCTGACATCCTGCTCCTCCTCCCCAGATGCCCAGGCAACAGGAGGCTGCAGTGTCTGGGAGCACTGAGGCACCTACAAAGTGCACAGAAACCAACCAAGACCTCAGAAGCAAACCAAGAAATGCCCTGAGACTTCAGCCAGGTTCTGTGCCCAGTGTCTAGGCATCGACTTCAGCTGTTTGCAGAGGTGCTCCCAAAGGAAAATCACCTGGCTGCAAGGTGGGCAGTGCTGGCTGTGTGCCAGCTACCTCCAAAGGGAGCTTCTTCCTGCAGCTCCCATGAGCTAGGCATGCCCCATGGAGAGCCAGTCTGACAGGACACACTGTGGACCCAGGGCCAATACTGAGACCAGTCATTTGCTTATCTGTCAGCAGCTAGCATCACTCAGCGATGGGAACTCAGCCGAGACTTGTTCATTATGGTTCTGACCCCGCATCACACTTGAAACCTCGGCCTCCACACAAAACCACTCTGCATTTATCTGCTGCTCTGCTTAGCCCCAAAGGCTAAAAGTGAGATGGATACAAATCCTGTGGGTTCACAACATGCTGGGAAAGATCAGCATTGTTGTGGATTGGGGCTGCAAGATGTGCATGTTACAATTACGTGCGCTGCAGGGATGTACCAACAAAACCAACTGCAATCTTACATTAGAGCAAAATAGCTTTTCAAAAGATTAATCAGAAAGAAAGATCTCTCTCTTTGGGAAACAAGCAGCCATAATCAGCAAATACTTCTCTCTCACGGGATTACAAAACAAGGCATGCTCTGCCCTCTGAGCCGAGTCATGAACTTTCCCAGCAAAGGGGGAGACAGAGCAGAATAACTGCATAGAAAACAACAGGATGGGGATTTTTCACATTTTTATCCCAAGGACAGCAAGTTCAAAGTCTCTGCACTTACCATCAAACTTCTTGTATCGGGAACTAAACATGTTTTGTAGGTGATTGCTAAGCTCTATGACAGCATTTCTGAAGTCATGTTTACTCTGCTGACTGTACTTCTCCTCCATTTCTTGAGAGCAGCATGTGTAGCCTTGTGAGCAGACTTTCAAGTGGTCACCTGAAAAGCAGAGAAGAAAATATCCCAAGTTAAAAGGACTTTCTATGCCAGAGAAAAGAAGTCTCATGAGGCAGGGTGTGTGAAGATTTGCAGCACCATTTACTTGCAAGGAGATCCCCCCCACTGTGAACACTGGACCAAGCACATCAAAACCTGATTCCTTAGAGAAACTTTTTATCAATACATGTAAAAAACCTGTCTTTCCATAAGAATATTATAAAGTGTCTTCTTACTTATTCAGTTAATAAACTGATACTCATAATAAACTGATACTCAATAAACAGATACTCCTCCTGCACAGTATAATCTGAAGAACCAGAAAATTGACCTGTTTATAGATATATTGTACATGGTAACTTGAATGAAGTTTTTGCTGAGTATTTTAAGTACTTCCAGTTCATTCAGTTACTACACAACATCAGTGGCAATGGCCCTTTTTGTCCAGATAAGTGCTTTTTTCTTCACCCCTCCCCAGTCCAATTATCAGAGAAGTAGTCTCACTCAGAAGCACAGTTGTCACTGACACTAAATTATACTTGCTTTATGCAATGGCTCATGAAAATGGTTTATATTTCCCAGCTCCTAATTTTGCAGTTTTCTGTCATCATCCTGGAGGAAACAGAGGGCTTGTTTTTGGAGACTTCAAACAGATTTTTTTTTTTTTCCTTAGCCTAATCCTTTCCTAAGAGTCATCTGGTTCAAGCTGGCTTGGTCAGAGGGATCATCACCAAGTGTTTCAGTATCTGCAACAGCTTCATTTCAAAATCTCTCAGCCAATCTGGACATAGGATCTGGACCCACATAATTTGCTTTTAGATGCCTTGCAGCGGTGTGGGATGAAGCTGTCCCAGCAGCACCCGTAAAATGCCACTGTCAAGTTTTGTGGGCCAAGATAAACCCTTGGCACAGCAATCCTCAGCTCCAGCTCTCTGACAGGCCCCACCAACACAGAACCAACACAAAGTAGGTGGGCTGACACCAAAGTGGTTCAAATTTGGGCAAATTGTGCAAATCTTTGTCAACACAGAAGATACGATCAAAACAAGCAGTCAAGATGAGAAACTCATGTTTCCAAGTCAGATGGCATTTTAGAAGACACAGCCAACATGAAAGCTGCAGCCTTCTCTCCCATTTCACACCCTGCTGCCAGACCTTATCCTTCATTCTGAGGAAACAGATGGAGAAGGGAAAGCTCTTCCCTGCCTGCTCCCACCCTGGGAGTCACCAAGGACCTCCAACCACCACGGAGGTTCAGAGACTCACTGTCAGAGCTGCAAAGGACTTGTCAGCCCTCATGCAGAAAATAACATCTTCCTGACAGGCAGTGCACCACACATTTAAGGAAGAGCCATCCATTCTACCTGCTAAAGCATCAAAACTGGATTTAGAGAAACAAAAGCAGGTTTTGGACAGTTCAAAGCCTGCCCATGGTTAACACAACAGGATGATGCTCTGCCTACCTTGTGCAAGATTTCTCCACAATGTCTTTTGCCCAGGTTGTGAACCTTTGTATCACTTTGCATGACCTTCTAGCCCAGAAAGGTTAGTGTCTCCTTACAGACTCTTCAGGGCCATCTTAAAAAACTACACAAATATTGTTTTTCTCTCTCTTTCTCTATATATATACACTTCCTAAGAACCTCTCCTCCTAAAATCTATTTCCCTGTTGTGCTACAGGGTTTGTTTGTTTTCTGTGGCATTCCAGAGAGACCTTGACCAGCAGATAATTCTGACACAGCAAATTTATTGCACAAGACCATCCACTGCTCTTCAATTACGGAAAGCTCAAAGTCCGCTACGGGAAGCAGCACTGCTTAAGCACAGCTTTTGGAAAACACAGAAAAATCTCACTGACTCCTTACACTTACATCTTTTTTTCACAGACTACTTCCTTCTGTCCCAGAGGAGCACCTCCAGCAGCAAAACCATAGCTCCAAGGGAGGCAACTCCAGGTAGCTTCGTAAGTCGTTTAAAATGGAAGAAGGGGTGCATCCAGATTTTTAGACCCTGCCCTCTAAATTCACCCTGGAGCACGCCTGGGCACTCTTCTCTGAGCCCACCTTACCAGCAAGCATCAAAATAAGAAAGTGCCCAAGCATCTCTGCTTTATTTCACCTTGAATCTCTGCTACAATTCCAACACAGGACTAAGGACTCTGACACAACATTAACCATGAATAGCAGCAAAGCAAATTCAGACCTACTGATACCAGGATTTCATTTCCTTGTTACACTTCACAGACACTTCTGAAGTTTTTCACAGATGCCCTACAATCCCTAATACAGTGGCTTTAACAGCTTCTCCAATTTATTTGTTATTAAAAAAAGCCCAGTATATTTCACAAACACAGGTATCAGATTCACATCTATTTACATTATTAAACTAAAGTTACCATCCTGCCTAATGTTATAAAGCAAAATCATTTTATCTAATCCCCTTTGTCCCAGATTTGACAGTGCCTCCCCAGGACACACGTGCAAAGCCAAGCAAGAACACTACTGACAGTAAATCAAGCTTGTACAGATCTCATTTGGTTGATCATTAAGAAATAATGCTCCAAAATGTAACTCAGACATTCAAAAATGAATGACCAAGCAATCTAATTATGGAAGATATTTCTCAGTCATGTCAGCACTATGTGGTCTTGGCTCATGATCAAGAATTAGCTCTGTCTGGAACTGAAGAGCTCTGGCTACTCAGTGCTAATCATAGGAAGATGCACTCTGCTACCCAGCATTTGAAAAACAGAAAGTTTAGGTCTGTGGGCTGCTTTTCTCGCAGTTTTCTTATGCCACAGTGCAATATGCCACTGGAAAGTCACTGGAAGACACTGGGGGCCCCAGTTTTCCCACATACAAGTTTGTCCCAAGCACAACAGCATCCCTAAGGATACATCCAACACCAACACTGGCACAGTGAGTGAGAAATCTCACATCTGACCTTTTAAATCTGCTAGCAGAGCTGATCCATTCAGGATCCATCCACAGGACTCATCCAATGCAGACAGACCCTGGTGCAAGACATCATCAAACAGCTTTCAAACACCACGGTGCTACAACCAGGTTGGTTGGTTGAATGAAAGGGATGAAGGCTGAAGAGCTCCATGTGAGCACTGACCAGTTATGCACACACAACCAGCCTGGAGCCCAGATCAAAGCCAACGCCCTTTGTCAAACTGGCAGTGAACTCCACTAAGGGAAATGAATGAAAAATACTCTTTAATACTTGTACTTAGGTGTACTTAGCAGAGATCTAATGTTTATGCATATTATGTAGAGAATGCTCATGGTGTGCGCTCACTGTCAAGGACACATTCAGCAATAATTATTTCCCAAGTTAAAACTCCTCAAACAATGCAACTCTTCATCTACTGTTGAGTGTAAAAACCTCGGCAGCTTTTGTAATTTATCACCATGTGAGCACAGCAAAAATATAACTCTGCCACAGCCTCCTTTCAAGTTAGGCTTTTTATTGAATTGTTTGGCAGGGTGTGCAATCATCACATCAGGGACTGCATGGCAAAAAGAGCTCAAGTAGCAGAGATTGACTCCAAATATCTACCACATATGCACGCCATCACCACAGCTTGACATGGATTTGCAGCAGATCTTTCTCATGGCCTGCTGCAGCAAAACTTTTCCTTATTTTATGATACATATGAGTACAGAGAGAAAAATGAGGGACCAAAAATTATGAAAGAAACTTGCTCCTTGGCTGGTTAACAGCACATCTCTGGGGAATGGAGGTGGTTGTTTAAAGACAGAAATGTAATGGTACATGACATTACCATCTGTACATCCAAGCAAATGCACTCAGAAAGGTAATCTTGCAAACTTATGATTTAAGCCATTACAGAAACACTGCATTTAGCAGACTCCAGGCACACAGAGTTTCTTCTAAATCAAGTAACTATTTTGCAATGTGTTGAAAAACAAGTTTTCATCAAATAAGTAAATGAGCAGCACAAACTCAGGGGCTACATGATACTGAAAAGCAGTTCTCTTTACCAAGCAATTTTCCAAGACCTTTTCAAAATGCTGTTTCTGGATGTCTAGCACACCTTCCCAGTCTGTTCCTCCTCACCTTGCCCAAGTCCACACTTTAAGGACAGCTAACTGCAAAAGTAGCTAACGCTCCAGCAGCAGTTTATTGGGAGGTGGGGGGTGACTATTTCTTTAAAAGGCTTCCCACACAGCCCAGCCCTTCACTGGAGCTCAGTAAACAAGCCAGAAGTGGTTTATGGTCTCAGACGTTACTGCTGGACTTTGCTCCCATGTGAGAAATCAGGCTGGGGTAATGTTGGGTGGTAGAAGAGCAGGAGGAAAACACTGCTGAGAACCTGAAAGCAGGACCAGCATTTCAGCCTTGTGCTCTGCCTCTCCCCTCTAGCACACATGGATCTGTGTCATCTTTAAAGGAGTTTTATGACTTCCTCTGAACCAACTACCAAAGGAATCCCGGACTGTAATGCCGGACCCTAATCCAATTTCACACTAGACTTGCCTTCTAATTATCACAGAATATTAGGCTTCCACCCATCATATATAATTGACATGCTACCGAGGCTTTACAAAACCCCCAACAAAGATGACAAGAAACACTAGCATCACCCCTGAGCATAGCTCCACTCCTCCGGCCCTGCATTAGCAAGGGGCAAGAAAAAAGAAAAGCATGAGCTCTGGCAGAGTCATCAAGTCCCAAATGCCCACTCAATCCAGTCACCTTTGATTTACTGAAAATACCCAAAGTATCCCCTTTTCCTGGCTACAAAATTATCAGGGGATGCTCAGTACCTCTGGGAATGGGCCATGAGCTCCTGTCCATCTTTAATGGCGCTGCTGTAATCCCTACAGGATGTCAGCACAGTCACAGCACAATCACTGCTTACACTGTCATTAGATACCTGCCAACAAAGAACTCTAGCAAAATGCAGTGTCTTGGCATTTAACTCTTTCCAGGTGAAATTACACTAAGCTGTGAACACCAAAGAGAGGAAAAAATATCTGAGATACACTGCACCCCGAAAGCAGCCCTTCCACCTCCTCCCTGGCTGTCACACACACACACACTGCTTCAAGGCATGCTTTCTTCCTGGCAGAAGCAGCAAACTTGAATTTTTAGTTGATGCCTCTTATCAGAACTCTCCTTTTTCACTGGGTGGTCAGAGCTCTCCACTTGCTTTAAAGCTGTGCTGCTGTCAGCCTTGTGTTTATTTTACTGAGGAGAATACTCCTGTGGAGATGGTCGCGTGCCAGGAAGGAAGGGATGTAAAACAGCATTAAGGTCCTGCTAACAGTGGTGACACATCCACCAAGGGCAGCAGAGTTAAAATCCTACACTCACATCCTACAAATGATGCAGAGCTGCTGGTACCCTCTGATCAGAGCAGGGCAAACCAGGCTGGCACACCTGGGGCTGTACTTCCCTTGATGCTCCTGAGTGCATAGTGTTACAACCATCCCAAACCCTCATTTCAACTACACGCTTCCAGGAGAAGCACTTTGTGCAGCAGCCTCCCTACACCTATCACCAGACACAAAATAACATATCCCATTTTCCAATGTGAATAATTTCCCATTCCCATTCTAAAGGCTCATGCAACCAGAGTCAGCTTTTCTTTCTTCCCTCCTCAAAACATTAGCAACTCCTATTGGGATCTCACACCTAAAAAAGCACCAAAAGAAAGAACACACCCTATGTTCCTTAACTCAGGTCCTCACCATGAAGGTAAACAGCCAGCACCACTCTCCATCCAGGCATGGGGCTCCAGCCCTTTCACAGTCACAGAAGATCTTGGTCCTGGATTCAACCACCATGGGTCCTCATCCCCACCTGAACCTTTTTTCCCACTTTTTAAGCCAGAAGACATCTTCACTATGTAGTCAGCTCCCAAAGCTGATTAGTAGGGTTATGGAAGTACCACTGTTTGGCACCATGAGCCAGCATGCAATGTATTTAATATCCCACCCAATTAGCAACCATTTTATATAAATGGTTTATTTGCCTTATTAATGTTAAAGCCACTTGTTTCCCCCACACTTCCACTTAGGTTATTAATCAATGTGCATTTCAGTTTTTTGCTGATTACTCTAATGGCACCAAAAAATTCCCCAGACTCACAGAGAAAGCTTATAATAGTGAAATGATTTTTTTTTTTTTTTTGCAAACTTGTCAAGCAGTCAAAATACACTCTTTGATTCCCAAACCAAAGCCCTTTCACCTACACTTAACAACAGTGAACTATTTTCAGTTGGGCTTTACTGCATCTGTTAACTCAGCTGCTAATCCATCTTGCAGGCATGGGAATGGCAGTGCACACACAATACCTCAGTGACATACCTCCCTTCAACACAACAAATAATCCTAATTATTTCCACAGTGCGTACCTACAGTTACTTAAAATATCGTATACAACAGAGGTCTGTCTGGCTTCTATTTTTCCATTTTGCTTTGTTGACAGCTTTCGGTTCCCAAATTTACTGCCAAGAGGGTCAGGGAGTGCAGAGAACAAGAGAGATTTATATCCATGTGTGTACATTAAGCCAAATGCACATTAAGAAATTTAATTTTCTACTGGAAAGAGCAACTTAGGACATAAAGAGGCCTCTTGCAACCACCCTCCCAGGTCCAAATAACCACTGCAAAGCTCATCCTGGACCTGATGACAGAGCCAGTCCCTGAAGGACCAGGTCTGGGTAAATGCTGTCTGCTGAGGTCAACTGGAGTGGTTTTGGGATATCCCTCCTGGGCAGCGATAGATCAGAAGAGCCCTTCCCACACTCCTAACCCAGCTCCTCAGTCCCAAACAAAAGACAAAGATCTGTCTCTGCTCTCCATACCAGCCCAGAGAAGCACCACTGGTCAACTGAGATCCCATTCTGCCCAGCACTCAAACTGAGGTTGGGTCAATGGAGAGGTTCAGGTGGAAGACCCCAAGGATGAAACCCAAAAACTCTCTACAGCACATCTGGGCTGGGGACTCTGCCCTCTGCAGGTGATGTCTAAACAAGGAGGATGCAGGATCTTGCCTTCAGTGAGGTTTAAAAAGTTCATTAAAATCTAAAACCCAGCTCACCTGAGGAAAAATACCATCACTGCTTCATTTCCACAGCACAGCCAACAATTTCCTACCCGACAGGGTGGCCCGAATACTGCAAGGTTTTACACCCTGGAAAAATATGCCATGATAGAGCCTGCTTTCATTCCAACAAACAGGATATTGAGTCAATTAGTGGCACACCAAACACAAACCAGACAGATGAAGATAATACATTTCTGCAAACATCAAAAGAGAGAGAAACCACACAAAGACCTGAATATACAAATAAGGCAAGGGGGGAAAACAGAATATTAAAATATTACATAATTAAACTTATTATTTAAGCAAATCTGAAAAGGAAATAACTCTGGCTAACTAGAGGATTCTCCCTGGCTCTAGCTAAGACAAAAATCTTCAATGAAAACCATTTTAAACCATAATTTAAAAAACAAAACCAAAAACCCTCCTCGGTATCTCTGACTGAGAACTTAGGAAATGCAAATTCTCTTTATTATCAACGAATTCTTTAGGCATGAAACAGTTTTCATAACATGTCTCTGCCTACACACACTAAGTGAGTGGTGTTATACAAGGGACAAGGTATGCAGAAAATTACTGGATTTTTTCCACTTCTCTGGTGAGGAGGTTGGATACAGATAGACCAACCCATCTCTGGGATGGCTAGGACCCTCTAACAGCTACCAATACCTGCAGTCATTAATTCTTAACCTTTACCTAAGGGTAAAAGCCACAGGAAAAAGAAGTTGCATGTAGCCAGCAATCAAGACTACAAAATTCAACAGAGACTGGCCAGCAGATTTTACCAGGGTAATACAAAAATACCTCACCAAGTATAATTTCATGCAATTAAATGGGGCAAAAGGGGTGGCAGGAAACAGAATCCATTTGGAACTGCAAATACACAGAATTACAGAAGCCTCAGGCATAAGGAACAGCAAACAGAAGAGATGTGGCTGGGAGACAGTTACTTTCGTTGTGAGACTTCTCAGTTTTTTTCCTCAAATTCCCCATTAAGAAGGCAAAACAAACCCAAAAAAAAAAAAAAAAAAAATGCCTGTTTGTATTTTTTTCTCCCCTAAAGCTTTCGGCTATTTGCTAGAAAAAAAAGCAGCCTTTGACCAAAACTGATTCCATCACAACCAATGTAATTTAAATTGGAGTATTTTTCCTCCTTAACATTTTCTCCCTCCACTTTTGGCCTCTCTCCCTCTGCATGCCCCAGACCCTCCACCAAGCACCTCCAGGGATGCTCACACCAGTGCAGGGTGGCACCACATGTGGGCAGGCAGGAAAAAGCAGAAATATGCCACTGGCAACCACTTTTTTAGTAATTCTTTCCTTTTCAAACACAGCTGATTCCAGTGTCAATGCACAAAAACGTATTTCAGAGCCACACAGTAGGTTCTTGTGAGATGCACCCAGGCTCACCTGCTTGTGCCAGCAGACTGGTCATCCCTTGGCAAGTCCCAGATCTGGCAGCAGATGACCCTTATGATTCTGAGGATCATGCTTTATGTGGAAAAATACCCCAAAAAATTACAAAACAAACTCAGAAGGATGTAAGACAATGTTTTTTTGGAGGCACTCAGTAAGACAGATCTCACTTGAGAGTTACACTACCACAGGAAACCACTGCTCTCCCAACTGGTTGCACTGGCACATTTCAAGGCAAGCACCACCGCCCCAAGGCACTGGAACTGTGGCTGTGTGGCCAAAACCCCTGAACATCCCCCCTTTCCAATTTTATCAGCTATGCAGGAGCTCAACAGAAGTGAAGCTTTCCTGCTTGCACAAGCAAAACCACACGTGCAGCACAAGACAAAGCAGAGCTACCATTTCCCTGAGCTTCATAGCAGTAAGAGCACTAAGGGCATGCAAACGGGCAGCTGTGACCCAAGCAAGAAATTTTTTAAAAACCCCAAAACCTGAAGATGTTTTTAATTCCTCAAATAAGAAACAAAGCTTGTGGAATTCAGCCACAATTTCCTGTTTTCGACTTAAAATAAAATTAAAAAAATATCCCAGGCTTTATACAAACAATAATCTAATCTATAAATTGGAACAAAAGAGAGATGTTAATTAGCTTCCAGAGAGATTAATTCCCTATTGTGGGGTCCAAAATAGGCACTGCAGAACCTGCTCCAATTCTGAAACCAATTTTACACAGAAGGGGGAAAAAAAATGCAAAAAACCAAGAAACAAACAAACAAACCCAAACAAAAACACAAGAACAACTGCAAACAGCTACATTAAAGGGCAGTGCATGAATAAAAACACAAATATCTGGGAAGTAGCTGGGCGATGTTTTCCACTTGTAAGGACACGCTCCTTCACCCTGCCTTGGGTAGTTTTGGACAGGGAGAAGAGTAAGCTGGATGCAGAGCTCAGCAAAGAGCCAGGACCAGCCAAAGCCACCCAAAAGTCTTAAGTACATGGACAGGAGGACTGCTTTTACTCCACTTGCTTTGACAGCCAAAACCATGTGAACTGCTTGTCCCACGCAGCTGCCAATGGCAGAGCACTCTTCCCAACAGCACAGGCAGCCTGGACTTCAGACCAGAGCACCAACTCCTTATCTCCTTCCTCCTGGTGCCCTGCATGCCACCAGCTACCCACACCCAATCCCCCACTGATCCCAGGAACCCCACTCAGGGAGGGAGCAAAAGTGAGCCCAAGCTCTGCACTAAGGAAAAAAACACTATCTTCTCCATTTGCAAAAGTATTGCTTGCTTGGGGTTTTTGGAGTCAAGACTTAGGACTTGTGGTAACTGGAAGTATAAACAAAAAAAACAAGGTTTAAGGGTTCAGGTGTGGCAAAGTCCAGCTGTAATCTAATAGCTGGGAAACCAGGCACCTATTGTGTCTCTGCATACCTGCAGTGTCACTCAAGGCACCTCTGTACAGGACAGAAAACTGAGCTTTGGACTGCTCCTACCAGGAACATCAAAAACTCAAGGCCCAAGGAAGAATGAGTTTTCTTGGGCAACTTGTCCATCCACACCCGCTGAGAATCACACCTCTGGTGCCCCCAGACCCCACTCTGATCCCCTCCCTTGACACAAGGCAAATAAACAGGGGTTTGCCTGGAGGGTCCCACAGCCTTGAAGGGCATCATCTCTCCATGCTCTGGCCTGGACACAAGCAAACTTCACTTTATTCCAGGTAGCAACAGATCTTCCCCAAAGTGCAGAAATACAATGCGAATAATTCTTTTTGGCCTGGCTGCCCTCTAGTACCACTTGATGATGGATGGTTGGCTCCAGACAGCATTTCACACACTCTGGCTCGCTGAGGATGAAGCCTGAGGGCTTTTGCTTCTTAAATCCCCCCCTTATTCAAGCTCAGAGATACCTGTGGCCTTTCTGCAAGACCTGATAACCAGCCTGACCTACGAGGGGAGGCAGGGTCCTCTGAACACCTCCAACAACATTCATGCCATTGCTCAAAACAAACTCATTGGCACGCAAAGTCCTTCAGCAAGAGCCTCCAGCCAGCCCCAGGACGAGCAGTCAGGAGACATCGGCTCCCTGCACAGAGCAGCAGTTGTGCAAAGCCAGCAAAAACAGAGCCGAGGCACGACGAGAACCAGCACTTGGAGCATGCTTCCCACCAACTGCAGAAATATTTGCTCTAACAGCCTTGAAGTCTTTAAGGGAGAGCTCAACTTTATTTTCGTTTCCAATCCACTATTTTCCATTTCTCCACACACAGCAACTAAACCAACCAAAACCTACCTGAGCCTTCCACGAACAAGGCCCCAGCTACCAGACCTTCCCCCTCACAGAAAAGAGCTGCTCCCCGCACGGCCACATCCTGCCGCCCCTCACAGGACAATTAGCCTTAATCCTCGTTAGTTCTGTACGTTTCCTTTAAATCCTGTTACCGCATTCCTCCGTGCACTGGAGCGCGGCCCAGCCGGCCTCCTCCAGCCTCCTCCGCGGCGGTGACGGTGACCCCGCGGTGCCTCCCGGCTCCTGACCCGCCGGAGCTGCGCGGGTCCCAAGGGCTGCAATGCTCCCGGACTAATCTATCTTCACTGATTAGTTCTTAATCAGGAAGGCAGACGTGAACAAAGGGTGCAGATGAAAAGAGAAACGGGGAGGGCGGGGGTTTAAATAGGAGAAAAAACAAAGATTTTCTTCAAGGAAATATTCCCCTTTGCTGCTTTAGAAGGCAACTCTGAAAACTTAGTCCAAAAGCAGCGTTTGAAGTCTAGCTACTTTCATATTTATAACGTTTGAGTCACTCCAGAAAACCTACGCCAAAGCAGACCAAGTTGGACTACTCCAGTCATTTATTTTGGAAGTTTATCCAAGCCTTGGTTAAAGATAAACAATGTGCCTGGATGTGAAAGAACATCAGAGCCAGGCTACCAGAGCAGTGGGGAGCTTCCACCCGATTTGATAGCACCAAGGCACGAGATGGTATCAGTACAACCCAAAATGTACTTACTCCTTCCTGGAGAGGCACGGCAAGGCCTGGGAAGTTCTCTTTGTCCTTGGGAGGCATTCCTGCCATGCTAATGTTATGCAAAGATTCAGCTTAGAAATCTCAGACACAATCAAGGCATTTAGACCTGACTCATTAATGGCCAACAGTTAGTAGGCTGGAGCTGAAATTCCTCTGTCTGGGGACTTGAGGGTGTTTAAGCCAAATCCATAATATATATATATATATGTGTGTGTGTGTGTGTGTGTGTGTATATGTTTGTATGTACAAAATACAGCCGCGCTGTTGATTTGTTACTGAAGATAGGAAGCACCTTTCTGTCCAAAGCACTTTGAAAAACAAAAGTAAACCCAAACTTTTCCACTGATTTCCAAAGCCAGTGAGTGCACCAGTCTTCCTAAACCTGGGGAAAAAGTGATCAGCAGCACATTTTAGCGCTATGTGTGCCCAAGGAAAATTCTCCATGAAACAAGTTTAACAGAACGTAATTACCTCAAAAGCAGCACCTCAATATCACAATTACAAATCAGTCTTTGGAGCTTGCAACCCTCCTTTCAATTCAAAGTTTAAGGCAACACCAACACACCAGAAAACAGGGTCTTTCTTGTGAAAAACTGATCCGCAACACATGGCCAACATATTGCCAAATTGGAGAGACACCTCAAAAGAGTGACAATGTGAACTTTTGGGACTTCAAATAAACAAATTTGAACTAATCAATCTGGAAAGTCTGTTTTCTATTTGTGGCTTTGGGTTTGCTGTTTTATGTTTCTTTCTTTGTCTTAGCTGTTTGTTTGCTTTCAATTACGCAGGCCCCTCCTTTATCCTAACCTCTGAATCTCCCTGTGCCAGCCGGGAGGAAAGCAGCAAGACACCTTAGTCGTGGAATATCAACTGTGAGCTAGAGGATGAGCCAGAAGAGGCTCCTTCTTCAAAGGCTGTTGGTTTTGCTGTCAAATCAGCTTTTTTTTAGTGCATCCCCTCCACGACAAGGGTATGGCACCAGTAGTTTGGCTTCGGTTCCTCTGGAGTGGGGACTATTTGCTGTTTCACAGGTCATCAGGAGGTAGCAGGCAAAGTTTACCAGATGTGGCTTTTATCACCTCAAGTGGAACTATTTTCTTTATGGGAACCCTGGTTTTAAAGGTTTTATCAGATCACCGAGATTACAAAAGCCTCACTTACATGCTCAAAAGCTCCTATAAAACCTGTAGTTCAAGGTTTATTTGGTCTAGGTGGTTTTCAACTTGGAGGAATGACTTGCAGACACAAGTAATTTGCCCTATAAGCTTTGACTGACCAGTTGCAATGTACGCTCAAACTGCGCCTGCCTCCTGAGCAAAATTCCATCAACTCACTGACCAAAAGATGTTCTTTTAAGAATATTTAAAAAAAAGAGGGAAAAGAAGGGGGGAAAAGGGCTCGCAGCAAAAAGGAAGTTTCAATTACTTTGTGAAATCAAGCAGAAAAATTAAGATCCAAGCAAACTTTATTAGCTCTGACAAGCAAATGCTGATGCCTTTGTTTCCTATGTGCGCAAAACTTTTACTAAGGAGGGGTGTGTGTGGTTTTGGGGTTGATTTTTCTTCTTCTTAAACCACAGAAATATGCTGCTTTTTTTTTTTTTTTTAAACATGCTTTGCTACAACTGGGTTTCGTAACTATATTCGAACGAGGGAACTGGCACAGAGCTATCACAAAGCAGCTGATCCTTCTCTAAACATCCACCAACGTTTCCATGTGTCAATAGTACTTCACAACCACCTATCTATGTAAAAATCCACATTAATAAGCCCTTCTCCTGCCTGCAGAGCATGCCAAGCAGAGTAACAATGCAGATAACGAAAGAACTTCGAGCAGGTTAGGAGACTCCAGAAAGAAAATACACAAAAAGGCCAGATTTTTCAAATTAATTTTGCATCCACGCATTTTTCAAGGCAGTTTGGCTCCTATTAAGCATTTCGTATTCAGTTTGTAGTCTGCAGTCTGGGGGGTGGCTGGAGGGGTCTCTGGGAGCACAGCAGCAGTCTGAAGGTTGCAATATGAGGAGCTGTGGTCCCCTGAAAACCAAGTTTTTAGAGGGCTCACAAACTAAGTTTGAGAGAGTTGTGCTGCCCACTGCCCCAGTCAAGCCCTACACTGCTCCTGACAAATAAACCATTTCCTCTGCCAAAACCCCCACTGGCTCCCGGGCCCCTGAGGGCGGGTGGGCTGCAAGTTGGTGGAGCAGTTATTTCCACCGCCTCAAGGACCAGAAAGTCTCATTTGCTTAGAAAATAAAATTCAGTCCAAGAGCAGGTTCTGGGCAGACATAAATGAGACTTCAGTTCTAAGTGGAAAGTTTTCCACAAGACATTTTCATAGCAACACGGAGGCTGTTCTGGCACCAGAGGCAAGGCAGAGCACTTGTGCTGCTCCACAATTCCAGCTCCCTGGTTGTCCCCCCAGTTTAGCTTAGCATAGGATGACATTGTCAGCCCAGACATGGGCAATGCCTCTTCCACAATCAGCCAGTTTGGTGCCAAATATTCTAGCTGAGCAGCTCCACTGCAGAGCAGCTTTCCAGGAGTCTGGAAGAACCACTGCCATCACCCCAGAAATGTTCTCCAGACCATCACAGCCACAACTCAATTTTGAGGAACCCATGCTACATCTCAGCACACAGCTGCACACTATGAACATCCAGTAAAGCAGCAAGCTTCTGGAATGCTGCATTTTCCAGCCTTGCCCACAAAGCCATACAAAGGCCTTTCTTGCTTCATCAATGACCCCAGGGATGCTGTCAACCCCTTGATCCAGCCTGCCTTCCTGGGAAATAAAGGTGATGCTACTCTGCCCCAGGTCTTCACTCTGCTCATGACTGTACAAACAGCTGGACCAGAAAGAGCCACCAATTAAAGGGATTTCAGAAATAATTAGCTCACATCAGCCTGATGCAAAGCAGGGTTGGGGAAACAAGCCCAGATGAAGGGCTCTGGGAGGGATATCCAGCAGAGCTTGATCTTGCAGCAGCTCTTCCACTGCAGATGCAGGACCAAGGCACAGATCTGTGCTTCCCAGCTTATCCCCTCCCTCAGTCAGAGCTTCCAGGGACTAAGTGGGGCACGCAATAGGCTCTCTGTGGCTTGCCAGGCCATCAGAAGAAAGGCTACATGGGAAATTAATGAGCAGTGTGTGTATCTGATATTGCATTGGAAAAAAAAAATCATTAAAAAAAAAAAAATCATACTCTCCTGCCTAGAGCAGGACATCACAATTTGATAGGACTTTCCAATTTAAACGTTAAAAAACACACCATGTGTTACTGCAAAAGGCAGGAAAGAAGCTCAAAGGAGATACCAGCACTGAAAACGAGGAGGTGGGTCAGGTTTAAATCTAAACAGGTCCACCACACATCCATCCTAGGGCTGCTGTTTATAATCAGAGAAAGGCAACTTTATACACAAAGATCACACACTAGTGGTTCCTGGCTGTTCCCAGGGGAAAAAAAAAAAAAGCTGCTTTTCAGCTGAACTTTCCGAGAACTGTTCATGTAAATAAGACAAACCTCCAGAAACGCACATGGCCAAGGCTGAAGCAACACACAGAGAAAGGCAAATAAGCAGCACAACAGGAGGCAGGGGACATCCAGTGCCAAAAAGCCAAGGTGCAACTTGCCCAGGGCCTTTGAAATTCCCAGAAACTGGGCCACCATACAGAGGGAGGGTATCAGTGGAAACCTCCCTCCAGCTAGAGGCACAGCTCCAGGTTCAATACCCCTGAAAAAAAAAAAAGGGATAGTGCCTGGAGAGGCAAGAGGCACCAACCCCAAACACAGGGCAGCACATTTGCCAAGAGATCCCAATTGTGGGGTCACTGCCTCCTCACCCAGGGAGCAGCAGCAGCACTGGGACAAGAGCACAGCCTGCACTCTGGTGACGTTCAGAACCATCCCCTACATCTCCCACCTCCCTCCTTTATCTCCCCTTGGACAAAACACCTCAGAGCTAAGACCACAGCTGAGTTTGTAAATAAGATTTTTTGACCTGAAAAACGTGCTTTTAAGCCCTTGACTGCTACTCCCACCAAGTGTTACTTTTCCAACAGCCAGGTATCCGTTGCAGAAGCCACCCAGCTCACACAAGCACTGCACTGTGCTCTGCTAGCACAACACGACCTACGTCCAAAAACCCATCCCACTGCTGAAACAGACTCCCAATGTATTCCAGGTCTGGAACCACCAGCCTGCCAGTGTTTGTGGAAAAGGCGAGGCTGGGTAGTTTAACCTACCCTGGACGAAGCAAGGAGGGTGGAAGAGAGAGGAGAAAGGATTAAGATAAGGATATCACAAAATTAAGAATTCCTGCTTCTCCCCCACTCCAGAATGCCCTATCTTTCCCGCTCTCCTTGGCACAGCTGTGAACACCAGCCTTATCTGCCGCCAGCTTCACACTGGTACTCCTCCTCCTCACCGCAGCACAGATAAATCCAAACATCTCTGCAACAATTCCCAAGCCAACTTCTGTGCTGCCACCTTTGTTTGAGCAAATCCCTCCCAGAAGGGACAGCAAATCACAAAAGGAGAGTGCAGGAGGCCACTTGAACCTTTGAAAATTAAAGCTTTTTGAGCTCCTTACCCTCTTTTCAAACACATTTCACATGTGCCTCCTCATTGCTGCTCCACATGGGAACACGGCACAGGGTCACATTTTCTTAGGTATTTTGGAAAAAACAAGTTTTGGAGACACCTTAGCCCTGGTGTTGTAGACTGTCTACCTGCAAACCCCAACTTTGATCCCCTGTTTGAACAGCAGCCGGGCTTGTGCAAACAGCTTTGGTGCGATAGGAAAACAACACACTGGGCTGACAGCACCCAACTGCACCAGGGGACAATTGCACTGAGGTTTTGCTGGCAGGCAGCAAAGGGATTTATTTTGTCTTAAGCACAGCCCTGAGCAACCTGGGGGGAGTAGGGAGTACGAAGAGGACCTGTGCCATCCACCTGCCAGGTGGGACCATCGACATCCACCAGCAGGAAGGTAAACAGCCCTGGCACTGTGAGCCCCAGGGAGAAGATGGCTGATTAGAAGGATGGGGTGGATTTACCAGTTGTGTTAGTCTTTCTGAAGCAGGAAGAGGAGCTCTCCTCCCTCCCCACAGCCACTGCTGTGTCCTGGCACCCTCCATCAGCAAAAATAGTCTATGAAATAAAGTTTGCAGCTAAAAAAAGCCTGGGGGAGCGATGGGCAGCCCCTGCAATGGGGAGGCACTGAGCAACCTGCCAGCTGCATGGGGAAATCCTGGCAGCACCCAGACAAGGCTTTGGCTGGAGGGCTGCCCTCTGTGACAAACCCACGTGGGCTGGGTGTCTCCAGTGGAGACCAGAACAGGTTCTCACTGTGGGGAATCGACCTGTGCTGGGATGCAGCCATACAAAATAGACCAGGCAGCACCCAGCCAAAGGCCTGCAGCAAAGAGGGATGGCCATGCTGGTTCAAATCCATGTCCCTGGGGCTCAGCCAAGGAGATAAATGCAGAGAGCAGAAAGGACACAGAGGGCAGAAAACCAGGAGCCAGCAACTATCCCATGAGAGACCAAGTGCTGGTCACCACCCCATCAGTGTTTCTGTCCAAAAGCCATGACTTGGTTTCCTTTTTAAACTACACCTCCTGCTTAAAATATAAAAACAAAAAACAATAAAGTTCCTCATCCTTACACCACCAAAGGAAGAGGCAGGAATGGGAGAAGTGTAGCCCTCCAGCCTGGACAAAAGTCCAATCTAACACTTAAGCCCTGAAGTTCCACTGGAGCCCCCAGGTAAGTGGATTTCCAGGACTGCCAGAGGCTTAGGGATAGCTCCCGTCGTGCTCTTGTGCTATTTTCAAACAATGACATTTATTCCAAAACAAAGTGTTTTGCAATCCTTGAGCAATTCTTTCCTTTTCCAATAAAAAGTGAAATTCTCTTCATTCTCAGTCAGTTGAGACTCTCAACCACAGGGACAACCACCAGCTCCCTGTTCAGTTCCAAACCCATCCACCCTGCAGATGGCCACGTCACAGACCTCACCCCAGGCTCCCACACTGGGCTGGCTACAGACAGGTCTTGCTGCACCACAGCTCACAGAAGACTGGGAAAGGTTAAATTTTAACTTGAAACTCCTTCCCTAAACTGCCTGACTTGTCTTCTGAACCTCCCTCCTGTAATTGAGGGATTTTACTTAATCTATTTAACTTCCAAGTGTGCTCCTTCTGCCATAACTTGTTTCCCCAAAAAAGAAATTGCTTAATGTCTTGCAATATTGATATATATCTAACTGAAAATCCATGGCGCTGAATATGACCTATTTCTCATATAAGTATTTCCAGGTCCTAGCAAGGCACAGTAAAAGTAGCTCTACAGCAAAATGAAACTGAAGCCAATAGAGAGATTTGCTTTGAAAGAAATTAATATGAATCAAATCCAAGGAAGCAGATTTCATGGCACAATCTGCCTATGTTAACTGCCCAGTAGTCTCCCAAACTACCAGTCCAAAGGCAACACACAGTAAAATTTACATTCTGTGGTCACTCAGACAGACATCTGGTGCAAAGGCTTGCACTTTAAAATAAAAACCCATTGAAAGCACTTCTTAAAGAGCTTTGCAGTTCAAAAACAACACCTAGGAACTATGTGGGACTGAGCAATTTAATCCCAAAAGAAACATGGGTAGTGCCAGTGCTCATCCCTGGATCCAGCTGGGAGAACACAAGGGGTTAAACACGTGGTGGACTCCTGCAGGAGGAGCATGAAGGGCCCATTTAAAAAGAAGAACCAGAAATAAGGAATTTTGCCAGTTTTTACCCCTGATAAATCCACATTCCAGTCTGTCAGCTATCTTGTTATCCCCAGAGCTGCTGAAGTGTCTTTGGCTGTAACTATGCATGACTCCAGCTTTGAGTAATGGAAATAAAGTATGTGCATTGCGACTGCAGCGTTCCTTTCCCAACCCCAGAAAAAGAAAGGCAGAGCAGGAGGAGATCCTAGAGAAGCTCAGGAATTTTGTACAGAGAAGTTGGAAAGCTGTTCACACCCCGCATCAGCTGCCCACTGCACCAAACCTGCCTGGGGAGAGATGCCTACAGCTTGTAAAGAAGATGCCAAGTTTTAGCCTAACACAGCAGCTCTAACTGTCTGCAATAATAAACAAATAAATACTCTTCCAGATTCACAAGTCCAGTTTAGCTGGCAATTCATAGTCAGCAAACATTTGGAAGCAGTATTGTAAAATTAAACAAAGCTATCACTTACAGGAAACCCTGCCTCGAGTACAAATTATAGAGTTGTTAAGTTTATCTGGGAATGCCTTGCCCCTGAGTGCTGTATAATTATTCCTAAATCTTTCAGGAAAGAATGCAAATATTTTCAAGCCGTAATTCATTGACAAGAAGGAAGTCTCATTTAACCTTTTGTGCATATTTTGATACCTAGAAATTAACCCCTAGTTTCCACAAGTATTTTTCAGGATCCTACTGAGCCAGTTGGGCAGCAAATGGACCCAGAGCCCTTGTTTTATCAAGGCTGGACAGGAGCACCAGGCTCACCTGGCACCCTTGCCCACACCCAGACTGCTTCAACAGCAACTTCAGGGCTGGTTTGGAGCAGCACCGTGCCGGCCAGGCTGCTCCCCTCACAGAACTTTCCCCATAAGGAAGGCTGCTGAAAAGACTGGCTGTTCTCACAGGAGTTACGGCAAGAAGAGGTATAAAGGAGCCTTTAATAATGCGGAGTTTTCACTAGCAAGGCGCCTGCACCAGGATCCCTTTGGTGGGCTGGATTCAACAGGGCTGAGCAGCCCTGAGCCCTGTCTCTTCCAGCCTCCTCTAGCCACCAAGCCACAGCTCTTCAACCAGCCCAAATTAACTCATGTTAATTAGCAGAAGCCACATGGTCAAAAGAAATCACACCTCTCCCAACCCCCCATCAAAGTGTTTTGTTTTGCAAAGGTGAAGAAGGTCAACTCATCCTCTGCTCAGGACCCTCCAGCAGCCGAGACCTTAATCTACCAGTGGCAATTAATTGAGACATATTTCTAAAGAAACAGTCACTTGCAGCCAAAGGGGAGAGGGCATGCATCCCCCAGGACATTTGTAAAGCCACACACAGACCCCCACACTCCCCACAGCACCCCTGGGTGAGCACCCACTGCTCCAAGGGGACCCATTCTGCTCCAGCCCAGTGCTGTGCCAGGGTCAGCCACGTCCTGCCTGCTCTGAAACCCTCATGCACCCACTACTACACTACAAAGGAAAACACCCAACCAAACAATACCCAGCCTTACCTTTTCAAAAGGTAGCACCCACACTATTGTATTTTCCTCCAAGTGACATTATTAATTTAAAAGAGCTCAGCCATGGGTGTTATCCCCCGGTGCTCGCAGCAGCTCCTTGGCACAGCAGCTGGAGGCAGGCGCTTGCAGCCTGGGGAGCATCGCCACCACTCACAATTACTCAGACATGGAACGCAAACAAGTACGAGATCAAGGTTAGGCTGCAGCAGCTACAAACAATATCCATGATGCACATCCACTGTCACAGATCACTGCTTCTGATATGGAGGAACCGGGAGACAAAAGGACCTGGCTTCTTCCTCTGGGTGGAAGCAGGTCACTGTATTCCTGCCCTTGCAAACAGGTAAGCCCAAGAGTTTTCAGTATGAAGATGAGAGAACCTCATGCAAAATGGATTCAAACCCAACTCCGCTAAGATGCCATGATGCTCCAAACCATTTTGATGATGCTCCAAACCACCACCTGAGTGCCAGCAGTACAAAATCCCTTCACCTTCTCTCCTTTCCAGTGAGCAGTTCTGAGCTTTCTTCCATGTCTGGAGCCAGGGAAGGGAGGCCAGGCCAGACACAGAGCCCTTGCACACCCTCCTCATCCCACTGCCATGCTCGGGGAACAGGGAGGCAGGAGCATGTAAAACCAAACTAGCAAGCGATTGCACTGGAAGAAAGCAATCTCATTATGAGAGCTAATGAAAGCGAACCGCAATTATTATGTAAACAGCACTGAATCATTAGCAGACGCTATTAAAGCCATTTTTCCCCCCACTGAGAAGAAAAGCGTATGGCCCTATGGCACCCTCAGTTCTGTCTCTAAACGGAGCCAAAACTCAGGAGGAAGCCTGTTTGTTTTCCTCCAGTCCAAGCTAAACCAGCAGCACCACTCCGACCCCTGATCTGCATGCCCGGTGTTTGCCAGCTGCTCCCAGTGCCTCTGCCCAGGCAAAGGGATTTGGGCACTACTGCCTCGGCTCAACAGGCACCCTGTGCTCCCCCAGGACTGCTGGCCACCACACTTTAGAAACCCTAAGGTTGGCAGGTACACAAAAAGAAATCCAGCCCACACTATTCAGAGCAAAGGCAAAGCCCGCCTGGGTGCCCATACGTAGCTGGCAAGGGATTCATTTTCCATCAAGCTTGTAATTGTGCCTGTTTCTTTGATCACATAAATGCTCTGTCCCTCCCATGGGAATGGGCCAAGGAAAGTCAAGGAAGGTGCAGGAGGTTATTTATCACCCTTATTGCATGGCTTTCCCTATCACTAATTTCTTTCCGATAGCAGCACTCACCACAACTGGGTGAAGCTGCTTGCTCTTTCATCTTCCATGGGGCAAAGTTACCTTTAAAACAAACAAACAAGCCAGCTCCCTCGCAAAGAGGACACTGCCAGCCAATTGGCTATAAAGACACTCAAACAAGATCCTCATGTTTGTAGAAGCAAAAAACTGCATTTCAGCCCAGTAAAAATCCTGGCTCCGTCTTTATGTTCCAAGAATGCTGAATCAAAACAGGCTCAACTCTTTAAAAAGAGGAGAGTACAAAGAAGCAAAAAGTTTGTATTAAAACCCATGTAATCTTTTTAAAACACCATTATTAGAACCTGTAGTACCAGCCAAGAGTGATTTATCACCCCCTGTCATCACAGCCTGCAACACAGAGCTTTTTATACCAAACTGTCAATGCTACAAAGCTAAAGCCCCAGCTCATAATTTCTTAAAGCTGGCCCTCTGCTGCCAGCAAATCCCCTAAACCCTGGGATTTGGGGGTCCAGAGCACTGCTGCTCCTCCATCAGTGCCACGCAGGGCGATGTGACCCAACACAGAGCATCCAGCACAGGTTCTGCACGGTGCTTCCAAGCAGGAGGATGTTATAAGTCAGTGTAGGTAAACAAATCAGGGCTATTTCAGCTTCTTTCAAAAGGAAAGTCAACGGGCCATAAAGGCTTTAACTGCATTTTCCGATGCAAGAAGCGACGTACCTCGAGGTGCCTGGTTTTCACAAGGGAAGCGGTCAGAGCTCTCTGAAAACCAGACACCCTGACATTTGGGGTTTTCCTGTGAAGTTGTTACTCTAACACACCCCAAATCACCAGTAATTTCTAGAATAGCACTACAAACCACAAGAGGTTAAACTGACTGCACATTACTTAAACTAACCTAAGGGTGACCCCTGGAAAGGAACAGCTATTGGATGTTGTGGTTCTGTAGAAACTCAATTACCAAAGCCAATTTCCTATGAGCATTTTTAAAAAAGGGAAAAGAATGAAAAAAAAAAAAAAGGCAGCAACAATGCTGACAATGTGTAAGGGCCACATATTTTCACCTCCTGAAAGCTGCAGCCTTGCCTGTATAAGAACTGCTCCTATTCCCACAAAAATGTTCAAACATATTTTAAACATTCCATCATTGTTTGCTCCCATCTGAATTTGCTTAAAATCCAGACAATTCTCAGCTTCTAAATTGGAAACATTAAGAGAAATACTCCTTCAAAATCCTTTACTCAGGGTAGCCCCTCTCTGCTATACATGTACCTTTCCAAGACCAAAGCTTGCAAAGGGAGAAGCCACTCAAAGGGAACTCACACAAATCCAAGTCCATCAGCCACTGGTTGTGTAAAGCCACAGAAAATATGACCATAAAGACAAGAATCTAACAGATTTTATTTCTCTGCTTAGAAGGTGGACAATAAAAAAAGTATTTCTAAGAGTGGTTTTTGGGAGGTGGGGAATCTGGCAATTCTTCATACATTAGAAAAGAGGTACTATAGCTCTAATTTCACATTAAAATCAACACTGAGTAGCCCTTAATTAAGATTGATCCTATCAGCTGGTATCCCCACAAACACTTTTTAAGCACCATCTCCATCCTTTCAAGCACTTTGCATCACTTTTAGAGGTGATGCACTGCTGCCCTTGAGGACTGTCATCCCATCCCACCTCCCTCCTCTCCCAGGACCCACAGAGACATGAGAGGTGACAGACTGCAAGGCATGAACCAGCAGGGAAGATGATTGTGCCAGCCACGGCCGTTTTCAAACAGAAAACACCATCCGAAGAAAACTACCAAAGCCACATTCTCACGGGGCAAAGCCTGCCCACAGCCCACATGGCTGCCACCAGCTCTGCACACATAAAGCCTCCAACACTTTCTCACCAGGTCCCCTCTTCCCAACATGTTATTTTTATCTGAGCACCTTTCTCGGACCACAAAGATGTAAACAAGAAGAAAATTCTCTGGTACAAACATGGTGCTTCAGCCACAGCCTCTGCAAGCTGCATGTATTCTGCACAGGCAAAGAAAAACACAAAAGTCTCTCCTAGAAAAGCAAAATAAGTTAATTAAACACTTCTTTAACAAACCAGGAAGCAGGTAAGAATGGCTACAACTACAACAAAGTAGTCATCTCTTTTAATTAAAACACTTGGCAATTAAAAAAAAGAATACACACAGCAGCTTTCTTCCTGAGATGCACAAACCCCAGTGAAGAGCACGAACTGCACCTTTCAGGGCACCAGAGGGGTTTGCCATGGGGCATCTTGGAGCACATAAGGTAATTTAGGGAACAAGAGGGAAACTTACCGGGTCCTCAAATTGCTTAGCAATGGGAGAAGGAAGTTATCTTCATAATCTCAAAAGAAAGAGAAAGCAGGAGGAATGTGAGGAATGCGAGGAGGTTATTGCCCGGGAGACCAGGACTGGCAGCTCACTCTCAGCCTGGCTGCCGGCAAGGAGACACATCCTGACCTCTCTGGCTAACAAGAATTTCCTTCCCCCCACCAAAAGGAAAAAAAAGAAAAAAAGAAAAAAAAAAAAAAAAAAAAAAAAAAAAAAAAAAAAAAAAAAAAAAAAAGAAAAAAAGAGCAGAACAAAAGCATGTAATCAGGTCCCTGAGGATTGCTCCTCTTCTGGGAGGAGGCAAAGTATTTTGCAGCAGAATGAATAATCCCGATGCTCCATACTGGTGCTGCCCACACCTGCAGGAGATGTCAAGGACTGAATCTGTGCATGCACACACATGCACATCTGCAGAGGTCCATGGGAATGGCTGTGTGTGAAGGGGACAGGAGAAGAGAACTGCATGTCTGACACCTCTCAAAAAGCACTGACAGTCCTTCCCCATCCATGCAGGTTCCAGGGCTGGCAGCCCATTGCACAGAACCAGGACAGCGGGGTCTGCACAAACTAGCACACAACACCAAGAGCAGACCACAGACATCACCACCTGAAGGAACTGGGACCTTCCCAGCCTCCTGGCACAGATCCTGGCCCTATTGGGCAGATGCTACCTGCACCTCCAAGACAGAAAGTGCTCATCTGGAACCTTCGCCCCTTGGAGCCATCTCACACATACAGCAGTGATACTTCATCCTAAACTTCCCTGACTCCACAGGTACCAAGGAAATACCATGGCAGAGGAGAGACGCAGAGACCCAAAACAGTGCCTCGCTGTCATGTTGGCCTTGCTCTGCTGCTGTTTCAGTACGAATAAAAAGCCTGTTGACATACGAAAGCCACAGAAAATCTCCCTGAAACTACAAAACAGTACTGAAAACATTGTGCAGCTCAGGCCTTCTGCACAGTGTACACACGCCTATTCAGCCTCTTAAAAAACAGCTACATGTCTAAGGAAACATCTGATAATTAAGGCAATTTTAACAATAGATAATAATTTGACTATGAATTGTATGGAATGTAATGACTGCTTATTCTGGCAGAAAAAACAGAACTTTCTATGAAGTGTCTGCCAAGGAAAACGATACTCCCACTCAGCCCGGACCACTGCAAGCAGTTGCTGCTAACCACATGCTTCTCGCTGCCGGCTGCTGGGACACGGTGCGCCGCTGCAGCCGAACAAAACCCGCACTGCACATTCGCAGAGAGAAAGCAGCGTCCCAGGCGAGCGGCGGCCGGAGCCGTGACTCAGCCGGGAGCCGCCGCCAGCTCCTGCCAGCACTCACCGAGCCACACGGCCGCCAGCGCCGGACGCCAGGGCGCTCGTCGGTGGCCTACGGGCATCTCGCACGCTGCCAGCTCCCCCCTCCCGCTGTTTCCAGTTGCTAAATGACATTAGAAGCAGCTAAAAATACTCGAAGCAATTCTCTCATTTACTTTTCCGTGCCAGCGCTTGTGTTTGCTGCGGGGACGTTCTCCAGAGGGCACTTCCCCACCCGCGGGTGGCCGGGCAATCACTCCAGCACCGCGTCCCAGGCCCACCAAGGACCACTGCCTGCCCTGGGCAGGAATCGTGGCACACAGGTACAACTGGTGGCCAGGTCACTCCACACCTTCAAACAGACCTCAGTGGATGAGGATGGCCAGGTGTTATCTGGTACTTCTCATAACGCAGCAAGTCCAGAGCTGCCTTGTGCAAACCGACTGCAAAAGGCTCAGCAGTGCCAGACAAGAGTAACACTGGCCTGGAGGGGATCCAGAAACCCTTTCTCAGTTGGAAGAGGCCACATGGAAGAGAAGCATGTGAAAAACTAAAGAAGCATTTGCTGAACTTGACATGTAAAACAATGGGCTGGTTTTGGCTGGAGTAGAGTTAATTTTCTTCACAGTGGTTAGTATGGGACTGTGTTCTGGATTTGTGCTGAGCGTAGGGTTGATAATACAGGAAAGTTTTTGTTATTGCTGAGCAGGGCTTACACACAGAGAGTCTTTTCTGCTTCTTGTACTGATGTGCTGACGAGGAAGTTGGAAGTGCACAGGAGATTGGGAAGAGACACAGCTGGGACAGGTGACCCCAAGTGACCAAAGACAGATTCCAGACCATGTAATATCATGGTCAGTGTATAAACTGGGGGGGAGAAGGAGAAAGGGGAGGACATTTGGAATTATGCTGTTTGTCTCCCCAAGTCACTGTTAAGTGTGATGGGGCCCTGCTCTCCTGGAGATGGCTGACACCCACCTGCCCTAGGAAATGGTGAATTCCTTGCTTTGCTTGCATGCTCAGCTTTTGTTTTCCCTATTGAACTGTCTTTTTCTCAACCCACAAGTTTCCTACCTTTTACCCTTTTGGTCCTCTCCCTAATCCTTTTGGTGGGGAAGTGAACAAGTGACTGTGTGAGGTTTGGTTGCTGGCTGGGGTTAAAGCCCAACAAACAGCAATGCAAACAAAGCAGCCCTCCTGACTGACCAAGGGCAGCACACCAAGGCACCCACTGATAGCCAGAAATACACTGGGGACAGGTGAGCAGCAGGACATCAGGGCACACCTGCCCTCAGTTACTTTGGGCAAAGTCTCAGAAGTCCAAAAACCAAGGGTCAACCGATTTTGTCTGCCAAGGGGAAAGAACTGCTCTCAACTGCTCTCACAAATAAATGCAGCTATTCAATTAATTTGGTTTAAAATGGGATTAATTACACTGAACACTTCACTGAGACTGAACAGAGTGCTGCTTGCACCCAGCTCCCTGCAAAGGCAGGCTCCAGGTTTGCTCTGTGCTCCCCAGCAGTGCAGCAAGAGCAGGGATGACACTGCTGCAAGAACTTTGCTGGTCAACAGGCAAGATGGTTTTGGGTTTTTTTTTTTCCTTTTCAATCCAGGAAAAGAAACATCTAGTTCTTCCAATTAGCAGGAAAAGGGAAGGAATTTCCGTCTGTTTTAACACCTGAGGGCAAGAAGCAGCCTTTTGAAAGAAAGGTTGGGTGAGGGTTTTTTGTTTTTTAAATCACAGCCACCTACTGTGGGTCTCCAGATGCCACTGCACCAGCTCACTTTGCATTTCATTCTGCAGCCCCACAAGAACAACCAGGGTAAGCAGCCCCTTCAGATGGTCACCATGTTTTGCCCCATCACCATGACAACTCATGAGACACATGGAATCCGTAAGAACCAACACATTCTGGGTAGAGTTTGAATGAAGTCAGTGGCTCCAGGACTTCCCAAGATGTGACCTGTCCTCGGCAAACTCTCAAAGTCATCTTAAGAGCAGTTACAGGCTGGTGCTGTGCCCGCACCACCTACTATCTACATGCTATCAAGAGTCAGGTTTCACAAACCAACTGTGTAGACATCAGGTCTACGAAAGCACTGACCTCTCCAGCAACAGCAAGATTGCATCTCACCACTGCCAGGAGCTTTGCCACACACACACCTCAGGGCCATAGGGACAGCAGCCACTAAAGAACACTCGGGTACAAAGCAGCACCAAAGGGCTGCAGATTATGAAAAGCTTCTACGCAGATTTATAGCAGTAGTCTATGTTTATACCTCTAACAGCAAATATACATAAAAGGAAACAAGTTCTCTATGTCCCACACCACAAATAACCCATTTTACACTTCTTATCAAGCAAGCACTGAGTTGACCAGCTGTGCGCTTCTTTCAGAAATGCCTAGCTACTTCAGCAAGATATAACCTGCTATTTATGCATACTCTTAATTAGGTCCTAAACCCAGTCTAAATAAATATTAAAGTGAACTCCTGGGTAATTATAGTGAAGGAGCAGGCTTTTAATGCCACTGAAATAGCAATGATACAGATAAAACGCCTGCTGGAATGGGCATTTCCTTGAAAGAAAGGTTTGCATATCTACTGCTCCTGAAGAAAATAAATGTGGCCAAAAAATCCACGTGAGATGCTATAAAACACCAAATGACTCCCATGCCCTTCCAGTGAGGATGAGTTTCACTTGCTGTTACAAAGCCCAGTGCAGGGACACATCTGCTGGCACCACACAGCTGCTTGCATCACTTTGGCAATTCAAGGCCAACATTTTGTAGGATCAGTAATCCCTGGCAGCAAAAAAAATAGTTCACTAAACAGAAACAAATTTGCCACAGCTTTTAGGACACCTTTTCACACAGATGCTAGGAAGTTTCTTTCTGTAGTGTGAACTAAAGCAACTTGCTAAGAGAATGTGAGAATAAAGCACAATCCATCAAATCTTTAAAAAAAACAATCTAACAAAGAAGTTGACGCACTTCAGGCACGAACAGCCGTGTGTCCACACATTATTCCATCAGCATTCATGTGTCCACACGTGATTCCATTCAGCCCACTGAAGCCTCCCCAACCTGTCCTCCACCAGTTCAGTGAGCAGAAAGGTGCCACCAAGCAGAAATCACCAGTTTCCACCATCACCCCAGTGGGATACTCGTCCTAGCACATGGCTCATTCCCTCACACACATTTATCTTGTTCCCAGCGATAGCCAGGCGCCCAGGTAACAGCCTTTCCAAACCACTTACTCTCCTGATGGAAAACATGCCACTTATCACCTGAAACACCAACTGAAATCAAAGCTTTGGCAAGTGACTCTTTTTTGGAGACACAATACACACCACAGACCTCTTACCCTGGTGCCAGACCTCAGCCTCCAGCGTTATCACCTGGCTCATGGGACTCCAGTGCCCTGTGCTGATCCCACCGGGGCAATGGCAGGTGAAGTTCTCCACTCTGAGAAAGTTCAGCATCAGCAGTGGAACTGCTCATCTGTGCGTGCCAGCCGAGCGGCAAGAGCAGAGATCTGGAGCCTCTAAACACAACCCACGCCAAAACCACATGAATTCACAGGGGGAACGTGAAACTGCAGCAGGTGTAGCACCCCACTCCAGGTTTAATTTTAAATTCAGTCGCACTTGAGGTACACCACACTTTAAAGCTGTACACAGCACGCCTCCTTTAAAGACTTCCACCACCCTCTCTGAAATACCCCGCACAGCAGGATTATGTTTAAAACGCAACTTTGCAAGACCTGTTGCTTTCCAAGCAAGGCCAGACACAGATTCCCTGTGCCCTGGGACGGCAACATAACCCAGCTGATATTTTCAGCGTGTCATTACAGAAAGCCCTTCTCTGTCAAATAATCTTACCTTGCTCATCACTTTTCGCAAACAGACAACAGCTTTAGAGCTTCAAATGGAAGCCCTGTCAGCATGATCTACTCCTGACATTCTCCAAAGCTCACCAAGTCATCTTAAACAACAATATATAAAATTAGGACTAGGTCAAACCTTCCCAACACTGGACTTGAGAGGAAGTCTGCTCACGTTCTGATCCTACACTGACGAGGGCTGGACTCAAATGCAAGACTATTTATTAGAGACCATTTTACAAAGCAGGCAGAGTGAAGGGGAGAGAGTATTTTAACTGCAACCAGTCAGACGTTTCTCATTAAAATATTTCTTGGAGAAGTAAACGGGCCTGCAATTTTATTCAAACAGATGTAGGCTAAATGCATATCATTAGTCTGACAATACAAAAGCACAAGCGACTGAAATGATTTTAATTTTGTCAGTGAAAAGGATAATGTATGCATATCTGGAGGGCACAGCAATGGTAAAGATTACCCCCAGCTTCTATCTGAGCCGTCTAAAGGTATTTACTTGGGGTCTGTCTGTGTTGTGACAGTGTCCCAGACCGAAATGAATGCCTCCAACACTCCACATTTTTGAGCCATTCAGTCATGCATTTTTGTTATTGTTGAAAGTAGTGCGAAATTGCAGTGCATGAGCTGGAGTCCTTGGTGGTCTCCGAGGATTCCAGCTAAAAAGGCACTTCCTTTGTTCCGCGGAGAATGCGGTCCAGTAGGTCATTCAGAAGGGGAAATAAAAGCAGCGGCCCTGGGAGGGAGATGAAGGATGAAACAAAAAGAATAAAATGTTTTGGGTGTGAGCACATTAGCTACTATTTCCTACTACTGCCGGCTGCGAGCACTCCTGTCCCCGGGATGCGCAAGTACCTCGGGACGAAGGTGGAGGGAAGGAAGAAAGAATGAAAGAAA
>NC_031772.1:7206140-7271515 GCF_001522545.3 Parus major | reverse complement strand
GTTGGGAAGAGGAGCCACATCAGCCTGTCCAGCCAGGTGATCCAGAGGGTGAGCAGTGTGTGCTGCCAAGTACCTTCTGCCTGCAGCAATGGGTGTTTAAAACAGGTTTTGTTTACTTCCACCTGTGTAGCACACACATTTTCCACTCTGTGTTTACAAATTCTTTTGAAATAGCCTATAAACAGAATTAAAAGAGTGCCTAAGGGTAAAAAAAAAAAAAGTTTCATCATTATTTTTTTTATATATCATTATTTTATTGGTACTGAAGCCTGGTGCAGAGCAGGACTGGGTCATGTGCTGCTCAGAGCTGGTGCTCCCTCTGCTCTCCTTTGACCTGATTTATCCTTCTGCGTCCCAGGTGATATCAAAGACCATTTCTGCTCCCCTCTGCTAACAAAAACCTCAAAGGCAGTGACACGCATCCCTGCTGGAACGAGGCAGATGTCTACAAACCAAACTCTTGCTGGACTGGTGCCCAGGTGGAAGTGCTTTGAGGGGAATGAAAGGCCCCAGATGAAGTGCTGGTTGCAGTAATTAAGACCTCTGGAGCTCCCCTGGTAAGCTCACATTGATCTTCCCAAGTTCTCAAAAACCAGCTCTGACCTCTCTGCTGACCATCACAGTGCAGCTCCATCCCTGGACAAGCACAGCATGGCCTGGAGCATGGAAACCAGCTGCCTGCCCACAGCTAGGAACTGCCATGAGTGGTGATGCCCAGCATCAGAGGGGACTGGGGCAATAGGCTCCCTCTTCTCCTGGCTCTGCTCCAGTGTTTTAGCTGGCACAGGGAGTTCAGGTGATCTGTAGCTATTACTCATTTTCAAGTAGTGCCAGCTGGCTGGGTTATCTGTTGCCCTGAACATGCCTCTTCCTCTCTCTCTCCTTTCCATGTTGGAGAGTATTTCCTGCTTCTCTGGATAGTGCTTGGGGGTGTTCCCACTGCCCCAGGTCTGCAGGGGCCAAGGCCCAGAGCTGATGGGACCACCAACAGCACCAGGGGCCATCTCCAGCCATGCCGGCCAGCCATGTGTGCCAAGAGCTTTGGGCTCTCCCGATAGCGGGGTGTGTTTTCTCCAAGTACAGGAGATAGGAGAAAAAAGATAGCCAGCTTGAATTGTGGCCAGGGAGATTCAGGTTAGCCATTAAGAAATGCTTTTGTGCAACGAAATACCGAGTCAGTAGCTGGGACAGACTGCACAGTCTTGATTGAGGAGGGATTTTGAGAACAGACAGGGAGAGGACAGCTTGAGGTCGGTTTTTCTGGGCCAGGGAAGAAGGCATCAGGTGTCTGATGCTTTTTCCAGTCCTAATCTCTGAAGCTCCAGAGTTTTGTGACCCCTCCAGATGGGTGATGAGCTTATCTGTGGACCAGGAGGCTGCACATTCTGGAGTGTGTGGGCTGGCCGTGCCACTACTCACAGCGCTCACAAACCTCACTCTGCCCATAGCCCTGCCAGTGCCCACCCTATCCCAGGCTGAAACCAGCACTGAACCAACTCTTAAGAGTGGAATAAAAGCAAAATAAATCAGCCCAGACAGCAATACCTGCTGTAAATATAGCTCAGAATGTCTGAGGGAGGGCTGAGCAGGGGATTCCTGCTGGAAAGGGATGAAAGCACAAGAATGAGTTGGGGACTTGTTTCCTCTGTCATCCTTGAGTTGTGCTACTCATCTTCTCTGCCCTACAACCACTGGTCTGTCTCAATCTCCCTGCCTCAAGCAGCCCCCATTCCAGGCCCACTTCACAGCCATAGGAAGGTTATGTGAGTGTGGATGGAGAATTAAATGTCGTGGCTGTTGTCACACAAAGGCCTGGGTGAGGTACTCAGGGTTCCATCTCACCTCTCACCCCTCCTCAAAGGCAGCCACATGTAAGGCCACCTGGGACAGGGAGGATGGGGACATGTCCCCAGGAATGCTGTGCCTTGGAAGACATGCAGGTGTGTCAGCATGGATCTGGGATGTCAGCCCTGCTGCCAGCATCCACCTGTGTGAAGCCACTGGGGACACGCAGCCTGGGGATCCTCACTGCACCCTCAGATGAGGGACTGAGGAGGGGAGGAAGCCATGGCCAGCTCTGGAGCAATGGTGACTGACATTCACTCACCAGGAATCTGTTGGGGAATATTTATATCCTCTGGGTGTGAGTGTGCTACACGTCAGAGCCATCTGCCACACAGTCACTTTTGGGAGAGCTAGGAAGTGCAGGCATGAAAATCTGTGAGAGTGCATTCCTGTGCCCTTCAAAGCTGTTGTGTCCCCAGGTCTCCTCCCGGGGTGCCTGGGGATAGGGCTGGGATGACTTCTTGTCCTTCTGGGGAAAGAGACAAACTCTTGCATTCTCCAAAATGGAGATGGTCTTGAGCTCTGCAGAGCAAGGCCAGTGCACTGCAAGCTGTTTCAGATGTGGGAAGCTGAGTGATATTCTGGCAGCAGCCTCACTGCACAGCCAGCCTGATGCCCTCATCCTTTCAGCATTGATCCATCTTTCTTCAGTGTGCACAACCCTTCACACCCAGCTAGCATCAGCCCATCTACAGAAGGCCACAAGGAGCTAACAGAGTGCCCCAGAGTGGAGAAGTTAGTGCAGGAGATTTCTGTTCTTCTGTATAGGGTGAAGTAGCCCTTGGATAAAAATAAGTGATAAAAATAAATAGAGGCATCAGCCCATGCCAAAACACTGGAACTGCTCGCCCTAAAATATCGGCTGTTGACATTCAGAAACCAGATTCAGACCATCATTTTGCAACCAGCAGGATCCCCCATCCTCATGAGAGATGCCCTGGATTAAACACCCCTGAATTTGTGGTATCTGGGGTTTTATCAAAGGAGGCTGTTTCCACTTGAGCATCCCTCATTCCAGCCTGGCTGCTCTGCCGCAGGAACTCGCCTGGTTTACAATGAGCCATCTCCTGCTGATGAGCTGGAGCTGGGAAGACATGTTTGTCCAGTTCCCTTTCAACACTTTCTAACCTCCTTGTGGCCCAGACTTTCCTACCAGAGTGTAGGATTTAATAATCCTTAATGATAGACAGGCCAAGGATAGCATTCAGCCAGGTTTTCCTAAACAGCTACATCTGAAATCTTTATCCAAGTACAACCCCCCAGTAAATTCCCTGACAAATGACTGGAAACATTGCAGAGTTGTGGCAGACCTATGGCCAGGACCAGAATTAAATCAGACCAAAAGCTTAAGCCATCATATAACTCCAGAGGAGTTTTTGGATGTAATTGGTGCTGCAGCTGGGCTTGGTGTTCCTCTCTGCTGCCAAGATTTGCAAGTGCTAGAGAACTGCTTCACTCCCACCAACTTGAGGTTACAATCGATCCTGGGAATTCTGTGCAGTTGGCAATTATTTGTATCAATTTTTAGTGTAAGCCAGTATGTTGCTGATGTGGACTCAGTTGATACCAATAAGATTTATCCTGATTTAACCACACCCCCGTGGAGGGTTTGTGCTGATTTCTTTAGAGTGGATTCAAAGTGGATTCAATTTTAATTAAACCAACATAACTTTGCTGTGTGGATGATGGCTTGGGAGTGTGACTGGAGGTCTGAGCTGGACAAGAGAGGCAGCACATGGGAGGAAGGTGACAAGAAACTGGAGAAACATGTCTTCTCTGGCTTCTCTTTCCCTGCCCTTCCATCTCTCTGAAAAGCTGGCAGGGCTGCAACTTTTTGACTGAATGAGATGAGGGGAATTTGAAATGCCAAGTCGTGCAAGGTCCATGGCATACACTGAAAGAGGCTCTGTGCAGACACCATGTGGGTGATGTCACCTTGTCCCCATCTCCTGCACCAGGGCCAGCGATGCCTGTGCCAGCAGATCCTCACTGCAGCTGGCTCTGCCCAGCCCTGGGTGCCTGCACTGGCGACACGGACACGTTGGGATCCCCCAAAATAAGAGAGGAGACTCATTGCTGAGTGTGAGCAGACAGAGACAAAACAGCTTTGAAAGTTTTGCAGGCAGCACTCTCTGCCAGGTAGGCGAGATGAGCCCCAGGATCGAGGAGCATCCTGTGTCACCACAGCAAGCCTTGAGATGGGGCTGGAAAAGAAATACAGAGTCTGGGGACAGAAATACTAATGGAGAGAAAAGAGTTTTGGGGGACATGTGAAGTCAAGATTTTTCAGTCTTTTAAAAACTAAACCATGAGCTTTTTCCTCTGCTTTTCTCCATCTTCTTCTCCTGGGAAAGGGAAACTGCTTGAGCAGTTTGGGGTGAGGGGGCAGGGGAGGGTCTGCCAGATGTGCAAAAATGCTGGATAAAGCAAAAAACTCAGAGGAAAAAATTCTCTTTTGAGACAGGCTACTTTTCCATTCCTTAAAAAAGAAAAAGAAAAAGAGATTTTCATGAAAATTTTCAGGCAGTTCCATTGTTTTGCTTCAGCCTTTGATTTAACTACTTGAGCAAGTATTTGACAAAACCCTCCGTGTTTTTCAGGAGGTTTCTTAAATCCCACCGAGGTATGGGATTATGAGAAACAACAAATGGCAAGCTGTCTCTAACCCCACAGACTTTCTCACTCTCGTTTTCTCTCTCACTTTGGAATAAAAAATGCAGTGCTCCCTGCTGAGTTCTCTTTAAAATTCACATTGTCTCTTCAAATAAAGGCTGGGAGGGTGAGGTAGTGCTTTGAAAACCAGAACTCAGTCATATATTGCAGGGCCAGATCCTAGAGGATTATTCTCTCTCAGGACACTTTATAACTTCATGAGAACTTCTGGCCTGGCTTGTCTCACCAGCTTAGTGTGAGCGGCCTCAGCGGATGGCAGGATGACTGAGATCCCTACATCCCTTTCCAAGAGGATGGCTGATGGAGACTTTTTAAACCGTGATAAAGCAAATTCCACTCTTTTTTTTTGCCCTGGGGATGGTGGGGCCCATTCTCTGTGCAGCCAGGGGATGCTCCCTGCATGCAGAGGGAAGCCCTGCTGCAGCACAAGCCTCTCCATTGTGGCTGGCGCAGGCTGGGCTGTGGTAATGTGGTTTTCCCCTGTGGAATCACCCCTTTTGGTGTGATTCGTGCCTGCAGCAGCCTGTGCTGCCCCAAGGCTGTGGTGAGCTGCCAGCGCTGCTGCTGGAAAGCTCCGAGCTGGATAAGTGTCTTGTTCCTAGGAGAAGTGCCTGGCAGGACAGCATGGCTGTGCTTTACTCTCACAGGGGAAATAAATAGATGAGCTTTTCTGCCTGACCCACCTGGACTTTGGTAGCAAAAGCTTGGGAGCAAGGGGGTGAAGCTGACAACTTCCTTTGCTGTTGTTTCAGCCTTTCCTTCCCCACTGAGCAATGAGAGAAATGAAACTCATAAAGGAGCTTTGTATCATAAACCACTGCACATTTATTTTTCTTAGGTGATGCTATCACCAGGCCATTACACTCTCGTGGGACAAATGGATCTGTGCTGAGACACAGCACTGAGCACAGACACATGGACACTGCAGCAGGACAGAACTCCCCATGCAGCATTCGCACCCAGGGGAAAAGGACACGGACACCTCACTGTGCCAGACAGGGAGCAAGGGTTGAGCAGACCATTTAATTGGCATTGCAGCCTTGTGAAATTATGATGATGCCTGTCATTCTTACAGTACTTTCTGTGATTTTTCAGTAAACAGAAGCAAGGAGCAGCTGTTGGACTCTGGTCCAAGGGTTCAGCCGGGCTTGTTTACATCTCTGCATAGGTTTGTGTGCTGGGCTCGGGTATGAAGGAGTGTGACTGGAGCACCTTGATGTCAGCGTTCCTGAGGCCTTTGCCCTGCTAAATTCTTGGAAACAGAAGATTGGTGGAAAAAATGTCGGTTTTGACAAGTCTTTCATGCATAGTTCAGACCTGTCACAGCTATGTCAAAATTCATCAGCGTAGCGAACTTATTAAACCTGGGGCAGAGCTGAACCATCTACAGCTCCAGTTCATGAGCACAGCCAGCCGTTCCAGCCTTGCCTTTCCGGGGAATCTCCCTTTCCCTCGTGGGGCACTTCGCAGCTGCCGTGGGTGGGAGCGTGGGTGCCAGGAAGGAGCTCCTGATGCCGAGCGCTGCCAGCCCGGGCCGGGGGCTGCTCGGGGTGCCCGAGCCGGGGCAGAGCCGAGGCTCTCCGCGGGAGGGAGCGCCCGCGCGGGGCCAGCCGGGCGGGCAGCCCCGGGCTCCGCTCCGCCTCGCTGGGCGGGCGGATCCCAGCTCCTGATTTTCCCGGGGGCTGCAGAGGCTTGTCCCGGCCCTGCGCGATCCTGCTTGGCTGCCGCCCTCCCCGCCTCCCTCCACCTCCTCCTCCTTCTCCACCACCACCCCATGTGCTTCGGAAGCACATGGGGTGGTGGTGGAGAAGGAGGAGGAGGTGGAGGGAGGCGGGGAGGGCGGCAGCCAAGCAGGATCGCGCAGGGCCGGGACAAGCCTCTGCAGCCCCCGGGAAAATCAGGAGCTGGGATCCGCCCGCCCAGCGAGGCGGAGCGGAGCCCGGGGCTGCCCGCCCGGCTGGCCCCGCGCGGGCGCTCCCTCCCGCGGAGAGCCTCGGCTCTGCCCCGGCTCGGGCACCCCGAGCAGCCCCCGGCCCGGGCTGGCAGCGCTCGGCATCAGGAGCTCCTTCCTGGCACCCACGCTCCCACCCACGGCAGCTGCGAAGTGCCCCACGAGGGAAAGGGAGATTCCCCGGAAAGGCAAGGCTGGAACGGCTGGCTGTGCTCATGAACTGGAGCTGTAGATGGTTCAGCTCTGCCCCAGGTTTAATAAGTTCGCTACGCTGATGAATTTTGACATAGCTGTGACAGGTCTGAACTATGCATGAAAGACTTGTCAAAACCGACATTTTTTCCACCAATCTTCTGTTTCCAAGAATTTAGCAGGGCAAAGGCCTCAGGAACGCTGACATCAAGGTGCTCCAGTCACACTCCTTCATACCCGAGCCCAGCACACAAACCTATGCAGAGATGTAAACAAGCCTGGCTGAACCCTTGGACCAGAGTCCAACAGCTGCTCCTTGCTTCTGTTTACTGAAAAATCACAGAAATAGTACTGTAAGAATGACAGGCATCGTCATAATTTCACAATGCTGCAATGCCAATTAAATGGTCTGCTCAACCCTTGCTCCCTGTCTGGCACAGTGAGGTGTCCGTGTCCTTTTCCCCTGGGTGCGAATGCTGCATGGGGAGTTCTGTCCTGCTGCAGTGTCCATGTGTCTGTGCTCAGTGCTGTGTCTCAGCACAGATCCATTTGTCCCACGAGAGTGTAATGGCCTGGTGATAGCATCACCTAAGAAAAATAAATGTGCAGTGGTTTATGATACAAAGCTCCTTTATGAGTTTCATTTCTCTCATTGCTCAGTGGGGAAGGAAAGGCTGAAACAACAGCAAAGGAAGTTGTCAGCTTCACCCCCTTGCTCCCAAGCTTTTGCTACCAAAGTCCAGGTGGGTCAGGCAGAAAAGCTCATCTATTTATTTCCCCTGTGAGAGTAAAGCACAGCCATGCTGTCCTGCCAGGCACTTCTCCTAGGAACAAGACACTTATCCAGCTCGGAGCTTTCCAGCAGCAGCGCTGGCAGCTCACCACAGCCTTGGGGCAGCACAGGCTGCTGCAGGCACGAATCACACCAAAAGGGGTGATTCCACAGGGGAAAACCACATTACCACAGCCCAGCCTGCGCCAGCCACAATGGAGAGGCTTGTGCTGCAGCAGGGCTTCCCTCTGCATGCAGGGAGCATCCCCTGGCTGCACAGAGAATGGGCCCCACCATCCCCAGGGCAAAAAAAAAGAGTGGAATTTGCTTTATCACGGTTTAAAAAGTCTCCATCAGCCATCCTCTTGGAAAGGGATGTAGGGATCTCAGTCATCCTGCCATCCGCTGAGGCCGCTCACACTAAGCTGGTGAGACAAGCCAGGCCAGAAGTTCTCATGAAGTTATAAAGTGTCCTGAGAGAGAATAATCCTCTAGGATCTGGCCCTGCAATATATGACTGAGTTCTGGTTTTCAAAGCACTACCTCACCCTCCCAGCCTTTATTTGAAGAGACAATGTGAATTTTAAAGAGAACTCAGCAGGGAGCACTGCATTTTTTATTCCAAAGTGAGAGAGAAAACGAGAGTGAGAAAGTCTGTGGGGTTAGAGACAGCTTGCCATTTGTTGTTTCTCATAATCCCATACCTCGGTGGGATTTAAGAAACCTCCTGAAAAACACGGAGGGTTTTGTCAAATACTTGCTCAAGTAGTTAAATCAAAGGCTGAAGCAAAACAATGGAACTGCCTGAAAATTTTCATGAAAATCTCTTTTTCTTTTTCTTTTTTAAGGAATGGAAAAGTAGCCTGTCTCAAAAGAGAATTTTTTCCTCTGAGTTTTTTGCTTTATCCAGCATTTTTGCACATCTGGCAGACCCTCCCCTGCCCCCTCACCCCAAACTGCTCAAGCAGTTTCCCTTTCCCAGGAGAAGAAGATGGAGAAAAGCAGAGGAAAAAGCTCATGGTTTAGTTTTTAAAAGACTGAAAAATCTTGACTTCACATGTCCCCCAAAACTCTTTTCTCTCCATTAGTATTTCTGTCCCCAGACTCTGTATTTCTTTTCCAGCCCCATCTCAAGGCTTGCTGTGGTGACACAGGATGCTCCTCGATCCTGGGGCTCATCTCGCCTACCTGGCAGAGAGTGCTGCCTGCAAAACTTTCAAAGCTGTTTTGTCTCTGTCTGCTCACACTCAGCAATGAGTCTCCTCTCTTATTTTGGGGGATCCCAACGTGTCCGTGTCGCCAGTGCAGGCACCCAGGGCTGGGCAGAGCCAGCTGCAGTGAGGATCTGCTGGCACAGGCATCGCTGGCCCTGGTGCAGGAGATGGGGACAAGGTGACATCACCCACATGGTGTCTGCACAGAGCCTCTTTCAGTGTATGCCATGGACCTTGCACGACTTGGCATTTCAAATTCCCCTCATCTCATTCAGTCAAAAAGTTGCAGCCCTGCCAGCTTTTCAGAGAGATGGAAGGGCAGGGAAAGAGAAGCCAGAGAAGACATGTTTCTCCAGTTTCTTGTCACCTTCCTCCCATGTGCTGCCTCTCTTGTCCAGCTCAGACCTCCAGTCACACTCCCAAGCCATCATCCACACAGCAAAGTTATGTTGGTTTAATTAAAATTGAATCCACTTTGAATCCACTCTAAAGAAATCAGCACAAACCCTCCACGGGGGTGTGGTTAAATCAGGATAAATCTTATTGGTATCAACTGAGTCCACATCAGCAACATACTGGCTTACACTAAAAATTGATACAAATAATTGCCAACTGCACAGAATTCCCAGGATCGATTGTAACCTCAAGTTGGTGGGAGTGAAGCAGTTCTCTAGCACTTGCAAATCTTGGCAGCAGAGAGGAACACCAAGCCCAGCTGCAGCACCAATTACATCCAAAAACTCCTCTGGAGTTATATGATGGCTTAAGCTTTTGGTCTGATTTAATTCTGGTCCTGGCCATAGGTCTGCCACAACTCTGCAATGTTTCCAGTCATTTGTCAGGGAATTTACTGGGGGGTTGTACTTGGATAAAGATTTCAGATGTAGCTGTTTAGGAAAACCTGGCTGAATGCTATCCTTGGCCTGTCTATCATTAAGGATTATTAAATCCTACACTCTGGTAGGAAAGTCTGGGCCACAAGGAGGTTAGAAAGTGTTGAAAGGGAACTGGACAAACATGTCTTCCCAGCTCCAGCTCATCAGCAGGAGATGGCTCATTGTAAACCAGGCGAGTTCCTGCGGCAGAGCAGCCAGGCTGGAATGAGGGATGCTCAAGTGGAAACAGCCTCCTTTGATAAAACCCCAGATACCACAAATTCAGGGGTGTTTAATCCAGGGCATCTCTCATGAGGATGGGGGATCCTGCTGGTTGCAAAATGATGGTCTGAATCTGGTTTCTGAATGTCAACAGCCGATATTTTAGGGCGAGCAGTTCCAGTGTTTTGGCATGGGCTGATGCCTCTATTTATTTTTATCACTTATTTTTATCCAAGGGCTACTTCACCCTATACAGAAGAACAGAAATCTCCTGCACTAACTTCTCCACTCTGGGGCACTCTGTTAGCTCCTTGTGGCCTTCTGTAGATGGGCTGATGCTAGCTGGGTGTGAAGGGTTGTGCACACTGAAGAAAGATGGATCAATGCTGAAAGGATGAGGGCATCAGGCTGGCTGTGCAGTGAGGCTGCTGCCAGAATATCACTCAGCTTCCCACATCTGAAACAGCTTGCAGTGCACTGGCCTTGCTCTGCAGAGCTCAAGACCATCTCCATTTTGGAGAATGCAAGAGTTTGTCTCTTTCCCCAGAAGGACAAGAAGTCATCCCAGCCCTATCCCCAGGCACCCCGGGAGGAGACCTGGGGACACAACAGCTTTGAAGGGCACAGGAATGCACTCTCACAGATTTTCATGCCTGCACTTCCTAGCTCTCCCAAAAGTGACTGTGTGGCAGATGGCTCTGACGTGTAGCACACTCACACCCAGAGGATATAAATATTCCCCAACAGATTCCTGGTGAGTGAATGTCAGTCACCATTGCTCCAGAGCTGGCCATGGCTTCCTCCCCTCCTCAGTCCCTCATCTGAGGGTGCAGTGAGGATCCCCAGGCTGCGTGTCCCCAGTGGCTTCACACAGGTGGATGCTGGCAGCAGGGCTGACATCCCAGATCCATGCTGACACACCTGCATGTCTTCCAAGGCACAGCATTCCTGGGGACATGTCCCCATCCTCCCTGTCCCAGGTGGCCTTACATGTGGCTGCCTTTGAGGAGGGGTGAGAGGTGAGATGGAACCCTGAGTACCTCACCCAGGCCTTTGTGTGACAACAGCCACGACATTTAATTCTCCATCCACACTCACATAACCTTCCTATGGCTGTGAAGTGGGCCTGGAATGGGGGCTGCTTGAGGCAGGGAGATTGAGACAGACCAGTGGTTGTAGGGCAGAGAAGATGAGTAGCACAACTCAAGGATGACAGAGGAAACAAGTCCCCAACTCATTCTTGTGCTTTCATCCCTTTCCAGCAGGAATCCCCTGCTCAGCCCTCCCTCAGACATTCTGAGCTATATTTACAGCAGGTATTGCTGTCTGGGCTGATTTATTTTGCTTTTATTCCACTCTTAAGAGTTGGTTCAGTGCTGGTTTCAGCCTGGGATAGGGTGGGCACTGGCAGGGCTATGGGCAGAGTGAGGTTTGTGAGCGCTGTGAGTAGTGGCACGGCCAGCCCACACACTCCAGAATGTGCAGCCTCCTGGTCCACAGATAAGCTCATCACCCATCTGGAGGGGTCACAAAACTCTGGAGCTTCAGAGATTAGGACTGGAAAAAGCATCAGACACCTGATGCCTTCTTCCCTGGCCCAGAAAAACCGACCTCAAGCTGTCCTCTCCCTGTCTGTTCTCAAAATCCCTCCTCAATCAAGACTGTGCAGTCTGTCCCAGCTACTGACTCGGTATTTCGTTGCACAAAAGCATTTCTTAATGGCTAACCTGAATCTCCCTGGCCACAATTCAAGCTGGCTATCTTTTTTCTCCTATCTCCTGTACTTGGAGAAAACACACCCCGCTATCGGGAGAGCCCAAAGCTCTTGGCACACATGGCTGGCCGGCATGGCTGGAGATGGCCCCTGGTGCTGTTGGTGGTCCCATCAGCTCTGGGCCTTGGCCCCTGCAGACCTGGGGCAGTGGGAACACCCCCAAGCACTATCCAGAGAAGCAGGAAATACTCTCCAACATGGAAAGGAGAGAGAGAGGAAGAGGCATGTTCAGGGCAACAGATAACCCAGCCAGCTGGCACTACTTGAAAATGAGTAATAGCTACAGATCACCTGAACTCCCTGTGCCAGCTAAAACACTGGAGCAGAGCCAGGAGAAGAGGGAGCCTATTGCCCCAGTCCCCTCTGATGCTGGGCATCACCACTCATGGCAGTTCCTAGCTGTGGGCAGGCAGCTGGTTTCCATGCTCCAGGCCATGCTGTGCTTGTCCAGGGATGGAGCTGCACTGTGATGGTCAGCAGAGAGGTCAGAGCTGGTTTTTGAGAACTTGGGAAGATCAATGTGAGCTTACCAGGGGAGCTCCAGAGGTCTTAATTACTGCAACCAGCACTTCATCTGGGGCCTTTCATTCCCCTCAAAGCACTTCCACCTGGGCACCAGTCCAGCAAGAGTTTGGTTTGTAGACATCTGCCTCGTTCCAGCAGGGATGCGTGTCACTGCCTTTGAGGTTTTTGTTAGCAGAGGGGAGCAGAAATGGTCTTTGATATCACCTGGGACGCAGAAGGATAAATCAGGTCAAAGGAGAGCAGAGGGAGCACCAGCTCTGAGCAGCACATGACCCAGTCCTGCTCTGCACCAGGCTTCAGTACCAATAAAATAATGATATATAAAAAAAATAATGATGAAACTTTTTTTTTTTTTACCCTTAGGCACTCTTTTAATTCTGTTTATAGGCTATTTCAAAAGAATTTGTAAACACAGAGTGGAAAATGTGTGTGCTACACAGGTGGAAGTAAACAAAACCTGTTTTAAACACCCATTGCTGCAGGCAGAAGGTACTTGGCAGCACACACTGCTCACCCTCTGGATCACCTGGCTGGACAGGCTGATGTGGCTCCTCTTCCCAACAGTGCACTGCTGGAAGCAAGACACACAAAGGAGCAAGCTGGGAGAATGGGATGCAGGACGAGAGTGCTGCTGCTTGAGAGGCCTTACTATAGTTTGCCTTGGACCTAATTGATCACAGCTCCTGTCCCCCTCCCAGGTTTGATGCCCATCAGAGGGTATAATGTGGGTCCCAGAGAGAGCAACCCTCCTCACTATCCCAGCCCCTAAATGGATTAAGCACCATCCATACCACAGCAGGGATGTACATCCCTTGCCTTTGGCTCCATCCTTCTTGTCCAACAGGGCTGGGGCAGCACACTGGCTGTTGGACATTCATGGTTGTATCATTGCTGCTTGAAATTCTTTTTATTTTTAATCTCCTTTTTTCATTCTCCTCCATTCTTGCCCCTCACCCCCCATGGTTTAAAGTTTTCAAATGAAAATATGCAAGTTGTGACTTGTGGGTAGTGAGTCGGGGCTTGCAAGGAAAGCGGGAGGGAGGAGGGAGGAAAAGAAAGAGTGATCGGCTCAGAGTGCCAGCAATTGTTTTTATCCTTTCCAGATGAAGGAAAAAGATCATGTTATTTGTTCAGCATACAGTTCCAGATTTTCAGGAATGAAATCTGAGAGCAACATGTCAACGGTCTGTCTTGAGAGCTGGGGTGGATGGCGGCCTTTGTGCTCCCAAACACCAGCAGGGCCAGTACGCTCAGCTGAGGGAAAAAAAGGCTCCATTCTCACACTCTGAAGTGGTGGCATTAGATATCAGCAAGATAATGGGCCCAAGGCCTGGCCCTATTTCTTGTCCCAACCCAACGGCCCCGGGCTGCTGGCTTTGATGTACTCATTTATTTGTCTTTTCCTCTCACAGATGATATTTTTAACCGATGTTGCGGTTTGGGCATAGATTGGGGAGAACAGAGGGGGAAAAAAAATGAAAGTCATTTTATGTCAACAGCTGATCAGGAGAGAAGGAAGGAAAAATAAAAGATGAAAACTGCCCCCAGGCATTGGTTACCCTGCAGGTCGATGTTTTCTGCTGTAAATCAGCCAGGACACGGTGGTCTCGCAGCCGGAGGGAGATCCACATCAGCCCGGGCAGACATGGAGGGCTGAGGCCGGTGCTAAGGACTGTACAGCCCACGGCCCAGGGCATTTGCACTTGAATCCCAAGGGAACAGGAGGGAGATAGTGGGGTCAGGGAGGTGGGCAGTGGTGAGATTCAGGCAGGGCCGATTGATGTGTGGGGCGGTGTGGGTGGTCCTGCGCCATGGGGCCGGAGCGTGCCCCGCATGGGATGGGGACAGCGGGAACACCACTGTCCCTTTGATGTGTGGCCTTCCCCTGGAAATCCAGCAGGCAGGTTGGGAGCACCCATGGCCTTCAGACACATCCAGGGCAGGATGGGTGATGAATTAAGAGGGACAAAGTGAAAAAAATTAAAAGAAGAAAGGACTCCTTTATATCTTATTCGACTTCCCATAGCCTATGTGGGAGCAATGCTCAGCATCCCCATGTGCACAGGTTGGGAAGCTCCCAGGATGACCAGTGCAGGGCTGGGCACAGCCCCACATCACCTTCCTCTGGAAAAAGGTGTCTTGGAGGAGGTGAAGACTCTGCAAAACACCTTCTGAGACCTTCACTGGAGGACCTGGCATCCCACTGGTGGTTATGTCCACAATTTGCACTGTCTTGGCTCCATCTTGGTCTGAAAGAGCAGCTCCAGGGATGTCCACTCTGTGCTGTGCTCAGGCCTCGCTTCCAAAACTCCCTCTGTGCAAAATCACTATCTCTTCTCCTTGCAGCACCATCCCCTTCCTGTCCCACCCCCAAAACAACCAGCTCTCGTGGATCCCGTGGTGCAGATGCTCACCATAGATTCTTGTACAAGAGGGAAAAAAACACACTCAGCAGTTTTTGCTGTTAATGGGCAAAAAATATTCCCTGTGGCAAATTTCCTTGTGACTCACATCTCTGTTTCGGTTGAGAAAGCAAAGCATCAGGTAGGTAGCTGTGTGCCTGCTCTTCTCCTGTGACATGGGTCTTTCTGCCTGAAAGTAACTAAGCACTGCTGAGATCCTGCAATTCAGGTTTCACAATACTTAATGTAAGTGCCCAGCACTTAAAATGGTTGTCTCAGCTCTTTAAAGAAGTTGTTGGGTTCTTTTCCCCAAGTCCCACAGCTGCAGTGGGAAAACTGAAAACTCACACCCAAATCATGCCAAAAACAGATGGCAGGAATGGAAATCCAAATTAATTATTTTTTAATTTAAAAATTCTTTAAAATTTAATTTGGTTTCTAAGGCAGGCCTGGCTCATTCACCAAACTCTGACACTGCTGGGATAACAATACTGTAACATTTACAATGACACCAGCTCCCGTGGGTGTTTTTTTCCCAGAGCCTGTTAGCTGGCACACATGTCCCAGAGACACAGACATGCTCCAAAGTCACTTAAGCCACATCTCAGCTGCAGGACCTGGTGCAGAATGGGCTCCTCCTTTGCTGGGACATGGTGCAGCCTCAGTCTTACCAGAGGTGGAAGAAAGGTGTGCAGAAAGGTGTGCCCCTGTGACAGCAGTGCTGGGGCAGGGGATATTCTCAGCCCCCAGAAGAAGTATGCTTCAAAAGCAGGAGCATCTGGCCTCTGTCAAAGGGACACTGTCAAGTGGGAAAAAAAGTACAAAATCAAAGGGTTTAACTAACCTGGACATCACCATTTGTATGTACCTGCTCAGGACCTCATGGAAGAGCGGTGGCTGAGGGGAAGAAGCATGAAACATGACAGGAGGTGAAGCATCAGCACCTTCCCACTTTGTGAGCACCTCAGGGCTCATCACACTCAGGAACACTGAGCAAAATATGTTTTAACACTTTGTCTAACCATGACTATCTTGGGATGTAGCCTCGCAAACTGTACAGATCCCTTGGCCAAACACTACCCAAGGACAGGTAGCATTGGTGGAGACCCCTTAAAGGAGGCAGAGCAGGTTTGGCTGGACTGACATGCAGAGCATTCCCTCATCCCTCCTGCATGCTCCAGACACCCTTTGAAAAACACTCTGGCCATGGCTTGCTCTGACCTTCCTTTGTACCTCTGGTAGCAGTGATTTCATTGCCTGAGCTCGGGCAGCCAGCTCTTCCCTTCACAGTGATAACAGGAACAAGCCAGGGCTCAGGAGCAAGTCCCTCTCCAGCAGCCCAGAGACCATCTAGGCACCCCTGACAGCCCTGCAAACCATCCACACACCCATCCCATGCTGTCAGGAACAAGATCAAGAGCAGAACTTAACCAAAATACCATGTGAGGCTGTGTAAAAGAGGTGGTAAAAGGGGATCCACTTATCCCACAGTCAGCAGACAGGAACATCAGGATCATGAGTTACTACTTTAGAGATTGGATTAGTAGGTCAAAACCACAATGACCAGGAGCTTCTGCCAGACAGTCACCAGAGATGGAGTCTGGCAGCCCATCAGGCAGTGGGATCAATCAGTCTCCTTAAAAATAATTAAATTATCTGTCTATATCATGCTGAAAATGATCACTCTTCAAAGGCTGTAAAAACAAGTTTCAAGCAAGAAGCATGGAAAATGCACAGAGGATTGAGTGAGTGTGCAGGATGAGCTACAGAGCAGTGATTGCTGTTATAATTATTATTACGCTTATCATTATCATGCCCTCACATACAAGGGCTATTTGCCCCCCTAGCAGTGAGTGCCTGTTGTGGAGGTTTCTGCAGAGGGGAGTGATGCCAAAACTGTCCAAGAGCCACACACAGAGTAGTGTGTCCCCTCTTTCCCTCAGTGCTCACATCCTACCTGCACTCTGTGCTGAAACCTGCCAGTGCTCTTGCCTCTCTCTCATCCCTTGCTTGGCTTCCCAAAACTGGGGACTTCAGCTCATGCCACCTACAGCACCTGCTGCCATCTCCCCTCTGTGTCTGTCACCCCCCAAAGCAGTGGTCCCACTGGAGGATGAGTTAGTCCCCAGCTTCAGTGGGCTTTTTTGTCCTTGGAAAATACATAAATTATTAGTGGTGAAACCCTTCAGCCTCGTGACGCAGCAACAGCATGAGGGGAAGCAATAGCTTCCTCTTGAGCATCCCCACAGGGCTGGAGCTGGGACACTGGTGACGAGAGTTTTTCTCCACTTTTCTGCTCTTTTTTACATTTTTTAAATTTTTTTTTTCTTTTTTTTTTTTGTGGTCACACATTTGGTGTCTGCAGGGTGGTTTCCATAAACGTGGCACAGCTTTTACAATACTAAATAAAGCAGCATGCAAATCCCATCCACATTTGCAGACTGGGAGTGTTTAAAAGGTGCAAGACCCGTGTCTCTAGTTATTCTTTCACCAGCAGATACGCTGCTGCTGCACATTTGTCTCCAAGCTGTGTGACACGGCCACCCTGTGCAGCCAGGCTCATTTCCCTGTTCCATCTTTCTGCTGGATCACCTCCAGCTTTAAGGCAATCCCTGTTATGTTAATGAAATTTCTCCCTCCCAAAACAGCTTTGTGTTATGGCCCTCTGGACTGCTCAAGCCCCCAGCATCATCCTCATGTGCTAGAGCAGAGTCTGGTGCCACAGATTTCCTCCCCTTTGTGACTCTCAAAAAGGCATTACCTCTGCCATGGCCTGGAAAGTGGGTCACCATTTCCTGGCCCAGGCCTCGGTGTCCCTTGCTCTGTGTGGGGCATCTCAAGGTAGTGAAAGGACAAGAACCTGAGCACACACAGCTGCTATTGCCCCTCACCCCAGTGCCATGGGGAAGCAAGACAGGGCTGCCCTGTGCCTTGGGCACTGAAATGCATCCAGCTTAGAGCAAAACATCTCCTGGTTCCCCAGGCCCAGCCAGGCTGGCTGGTGGGAGCTCAGGGCAGCAGCACTCTGGATCCTTTCAGAGCTGTGCCTTGGGAAGAGGCAGCAATAAAGGAAAGAGCTGCTGGTCACAGGCACAGAGCATCTCCCTTGCTGCCATTGGTCCTTTATTAACAAACCAGTGTCACCTCACAGGCCTGATCTGATCCTCTCTGCAATTAACCAGGCCAATTAGCACCTTTACTCCTCCATAAGACATCATCTCCCTGCCCCACACTGCCTGGCCTGGCACTCCGAGCCCCCAGCACTTGCTGGAAACACTGGCAAGGGCTTCCATGGCACTCAGGGGCAGTGCCCAGCCTGGGCTTGCAGTATCAGAAACCTGATGAGCAGATCCTTTGTAGGGGGTTTCACACCACCAAAGCTATTGACACCAGTGGAAAAAATCCCCTTCCCTTGCCCTCCTGTTCTGTCATCCTTGTTACGAGCAGTACAGTCGAGAATCTGGAGCAAGGGCTCTGCTAGAATGAGTCAAGAAAGCAAGCTACTGGTACTCTGGTGGGCTGGAAATGGTATTCCCCTCCTCTGACGTGGTCACAGGAGGCTGAGCACAGCAAAGCCATCCCTGATGCCCCTGTGGAACTGCCATGGCAAAGTGTCCGTGCTGGTTACCACATTTGGGAGATGTTTATCCCACACACAGTGACAGGCAATAGCACCATGGGTCTGGCACCCTGGGCCAAATCCTGGATTGTTCCACAAGTTTCAGCTCAACATCATGAGTCACTAATGCCACCATTCTCCCTTTTTTTTTTTTCCCCCATAAACTTTGTTTATCCATCAAATGGGAACAAATACACCCAATACCAGGAATTTTGCTAGATGGAGTCCAGATGACAAGTTCTCAGAAAACTCTGTCAGCTGCTGAGATTCAGATTCAAAAGACATCATCCAATGTTAACCATAAACAACAGGGGCAACAAAATGTCTGGCAGATCTTGAAGTGACACGGGATGCCTGCGCTCCACAACAAACCCGTTTCACACCACAGGAAAGGTCACCACTTTAATCCACTTCTGGGTGGAATGTACACAAACGTCATTCTTCTTCACATCTGTAATTAAACAGCCTCTTGCTTTGCTATCCAGCCCATGTTTATTTTCCCATTTGCTAACATGGTGGATGGTAATATAATATGACACTGAAGGGTTACAGGCTGCTACAGGCAGGCTTTCCACTTCTTTCTAGTGATTTGCCTGCAGAGAGCTGGAGTGAAGGGTGGTTGTGCTGCTTGGATCCAGCAGTGATTTCCTTTTGGGTGTGCAGCATCTTTGCACATTGAAACAATAATAGCAGAGAAGACAGTGAAAGGAAACAAAAACAAATGGCAGAGATCCCTAAATGCATTGACTCGTTGCAAGAAGTTGCTGAGGTCTCTGCTGGGCTCCTACAAGGGAGAAGACAGCAAGTAAACTGGAGGTTGAGGCTAAATCTGTACTTCTGCTATGAAAAATCTGGTTTTCAACACTGGTAATGTGCTGGATCACTTGGGAGAACTCTTCCTTCTCCCTGTGGCCTAAAATGAGCATCTAAAATAACACTGGATAATCTCTAAGGGGGCCCTTCCTTCCCTACAAAATGCTCTCGGGTACCAGCGCCAGCTCCCATCCCACCACACAGCACCCAGGAGGAAAAACCCACACCAGCAAGAATGGTATTTCCCCTCTCCAAACCTTTTGGGCTGCAGTGCTGGCACATGGTTCCCGGGGAGCCTCAGCAGGAGCTGGACATGAGGGCTTTGCAGGGAATGGCATTATCTGTCAGGAAGGACTGTGGGATACATCACTCTGCAGCCCCAAGGCATGGCCGTGTACTTCAGATCTTAGCACGCTCTCAGCAAAACAACACCAAGATGTTTATTTTCAAAAGGATATAATGTTTGACAAAATAAATTATATTTGATTAATACCCACTGCTTTTCTGGGGTTTTTTTTGAAGGCAGTAAATTTGCTGATTGTATAAACATGCCACAGTGCTTCATCTTCCTATGACAAAATTTCGGTTACCTCATCTACATGGAATGCCCTTAGAAAAATTTTGACAAGCCTATTTAGGGGGTTGCTTGTGGGTTTGGGTTGCTTTTTTCCCCCCCACTTTTACTTCTTAGGGAGGTGTCCCATGAGCAAGCCACAGGCTGGAGCTGAACAAAATCCACCCCTTCTCTGATATAGGGACCTTCACCATGTCCCTCAGAGAAAACCCAAATTCCCACAATAAGGACCAGTGAGCATCCTTCAATGTCATAGTTTCACCCTATTCCCTTCTGGCTGCAGATTTCATTCCCCCAGTACCTCCATACTTAATTCCTTGCTAAAGGAACAAGTAACATACTGGGAAAATTTGTGATTTTGCTGGTGCCCAGCTGAGTCACTCTCAGATGTGGAGTTCAAACTTTAAAATCTCTGGGTCTCTGGGAATGGACACCTGCTTCTAGGGGGTGTGGTGTGTGATCTGGTAAAGTTTTAGCAGCATTTGTCAATCATTAAGCTGCAGTGCTGCTGGAAAGGTCACAGAAATTCTCACCAAGGCACCCAAGTGTTTGGGAACCAAAGGATGTTTCTGGGCTGTTTTAGCTTAGGTGAGCTGGAGAGCCTGCAGGGCAGGACTTGTCTGGTGGGCTTGGCCAGTCCCAACACTGAGCTATGTGCTCCAACATGGGAAGGAGGCATCTCAGCAGCTCACCTGGCTGTTTGGAGCATTTTCAGTGTGTGGTTTCATATATTTTACTTCAGAGACTTATCCAACATCCCATATGTGGTCCCTGCTGCAGCTGCTTATCTCCCTCCTCCCTTGGTGCTTCTTGCCCACCACCACCACCTCCTAGCCATCTCACCATGGACCAGCAGCTGCCAGCAAAGCAGAGCAAGACAGTCACCTCCTCCTGTCCAGCACAGCCTCCCCCATGTGCCACCCCCCTGGACCCTGAGCTCTGCACCAACAGGGCATCCTCCAAGGCTGGGGAGCAGCTCAAAAGTGCCCTTTTGGTTGGTGGCATCTCCCTGGCTGTGCCCATAGCTCAGTGTGAACTGGTTTGGACTGAAAAGCAAATCAGAACACCTGACAGCACAGGATTCTCCACATCCCCCTTCTGCAGACCCACGGGAACATACCCGTGTCCAGCTGCCAGGTTTCTCTGATGGTGCTCTCTGCATCCTCCAGGCAAGGGGCATTTTGTTCCAATTGGAAGCCACAGTGAATCCAGCCCTGGATCCTTGTAGGGCCCATGCTCCAGAGGGCTTGAGGGCTTTGCTCGTGGAGATGAATGAGGAATTCTGAAAATCTCCCTGAAAAATGAAACTGAGACACTCTAGATTTCACTTCCCCAAACAGCATGAGCTGTAAGCACCAGCTGTTTCTAGCAGCTGTTCAGTGTGTTAGATTTTACCATTCCAGCACTAAACTATTAGTCAATTGATTAATGAACTGGCACTTCCCATCCAACAAAAATATTTTGGTTTTAAATTATAATTTGATGCGTGGTTAGTGCAGAAATACATTACACATGCTAAGCACATGTTTGCATCTCATCACCACCCTCAGACACAGGGAAAGGTGTCAGCTTCATCACCTTTTTAAAGCTGCTTGCCTTCCCCTGCAGGGAATGCAGTGCCTTTACACAGGGGGTGATGCTGCTCAGTCTTGCCCACGTGTGGGATGTGCATGGGACCAGCAGTGTCCAGTGCCACCCCAGTGCTGCCAGTGCAGCTTAAAGGAGCTGCAGAACTGGCCAGGAGGCATTCAGGTTAACTGGCAGGAGTGAGGGCTCAACCACCTGACATGGGAAACATTCCCAAGGTTGCCAGGCCTTTATCTGGTGCCAGCACAAGGTCCCAAGCCCATGAGGCACCACTGGGACACGGTGCTGGCATCTGCAGCAAGGAGTCCACGGCCCTGCCCAGGAACACATGGGGACTGGAGTCACTGACAGCTCAGGACTGGCCCTGGGCTTCATCACAAAGCTAAAAATTATCTGAAAAGGAGTTTTTCCATTGTTTTGTTGTTTTTTTTTTTCCCAGAAGCACCTTCATGCCATAAACTCCTTTATTCAGATAAAAACCTAGGTGTTAACTCTGGCCACACACTTTGCTGGCCAGAAGTGGCCACCACTGCAGCTAAAGTCACATCACTGTTATCATGGTGCTGTGTGCACAGCTGAGCTGCAGCCCTGGCACCTGCCAGCAGCTCGAGCCCCTTCCTCCTTGCTTCATATAAACATCATATATATGATATGGATACTCATTAATAATAATACAATAATGATAAAAATTGAAATAATCTCAACTGTGTATTAGCAGTTAAACCTGCACGCCCTGGGACAGGGTTTAGAGTTCCAGGAACACATACAGAGGGAAAGTGACAGTGTCCATCTCCTAATGGAGGGGCCCCATCCCGTGGCAAGGCAGGCCACAGTACATAGAAGTGATGTAGAGAAACAAACAGGGAAAAAAATATTCCTCATTTCTCATTATGAGAATAAAACACTGCCCAAAACTGAACATCAGCACTACTTCACCTCAATAAGCCAGGGCATTCCTTGCAAATCCCCTGTTAAAACATATGCACAAACCCAGGGCAGAAAAAAAATCCAACAGCTGCTTTTTCAAGTTATAATCCGTTATTTTATAAACTTGGCAGGTAATGGGCTCAAAGGCTGTTTTTTGCAATCTCTGATCATAACAAAGTCTCCAGCAAGCATAGCTTTGCTAAACAGCAAAGGGAAGCCAGGCTCAGCATGCCTCAGAGGGGTCTTCTGCTGAGAAGCATCAGCACTGCACTGTGATGCAAGTGGGAGAGCCCATCAGGCTTTATGAGACACAGCAAGGCACAGCCCATGCCAGCTCTTCAGACAGAAAACTCTGGACTTGTACTGAAAAACTGCTGCCACCCTCCCATCCTGCTGCTTATCTAAAGGAGCAGCAGCACAGAAATATTTCTGACATAATATTAGAGCAGATGATGTCCCTGCACTGGTACCAGTGATACCTGGCGAGGCAGAGGCAGCACATCATCTCTGAACAAACCCAGCAGCCACTTCCACCCCCAGCACTCCCAGGGGATGAAAGGAAAATGATCAGAAGGGAAGAAGTGATTCAAATTCAAGTGGCACTAATAAAATATTCCCTTTGGTGGAGCAGAGGCTCACGGGCTCAGCCAGCTGCAGCACAGAGAGCTGGGATGATGTGAAGAGCTGGGCCAGAACAAGAGCTGAGCAGCAGGAAAGTGAAGAAATGCCTCTGCTGGCAGTACCATTAGCTCTCCTTGCACCACCCCATGCACCAGGACCCCTCTGAGCCAGGGGTCAGAGTCCCAAGAGACAGAGAGGATTGCAGTTTGGTTTGTGAACATGTGAAATATAAAATACAAAACCACGTGAGATACAAAACCACATCACAGTGCATGGATGTAAGAAATCAGCCCTTGCAGGAACACCACATGTCACCAGCACTGCCTGAACACCCCCAGCACTAACCCTGGTGTGGGTGGGACACGAGGATTCTGAAACCCAGAGGCCAGGTCTCCAACAATTTACCATCAGGTCATGCCGTGGGTTAGCCCAGATCTGCTCCTTTGCATCAGGAGCGGTGAACCAGGAGTTAAATCTCCATGCAGAGAAGTGGGGGAATCATCTCACCTTCTGCCACAAACCCAAAGCACTTCACACAATTCCAAGGCTTCAAATCAGAGTCAAACAGGTCAGCTCCACCACTTAGACTGGGTCAAGTTTCCACTCTCCAAACCATCTGACTGCATGGTTTGGAATTATCTACTTCCTCCTAAACATAAAGCTGCTGTAAAAGAGGCCTGATGCACACAAATATTTGAAGCATGCACGTGTGTGTGAGGGGGTGTATGCACACATACGTGCACATGCTGCAGCTCAAGATACTGCAGATATAAAAACTCTAGTAAAGGCAGATCTTAAACAGAAATATGCAACCATCTTGGCCAGAAACCAAACCAAACCCAGCCCATTCATTTAATGAGACCAAGCCAAGTCTTTCCCCGGTGTCCCTGAGCACAGTTGGTGTTTCCAGGCTGCTCACTCCGGTACAGCACAGGCTGTTGTCTCGTACACACTTCCAGGGACCACTTACAGAGCAACCAATCTTTATTTCAGAGATAGCTTACGTAAAGGAACATGCAAAGAAACACATGAGTAAGAGTCTCATCTGCCTCAGGCTCCTGTAAAACCTTTTTTTCTTTCACAGCACGACATGTTGGACAGCCACTGTTCACCCTGCAAAGCACAGTGTGTACATCCCTGCCGTCTGTCCTTTGGCTGGAGCTGTGTTTGCAGCTTTCCCGTGGGAAAGGAGGTGCTTCACTTCTGAAGAATAAAACCAGCTTGTTGCATGTGCCACCAGGATGCTGGTGGGGATCAGCCACCTGCACTGAAGGGCTTCAGGACCTGGATGGGAGGTGAGCAGCAAAATCACCTGTAATTTGCCATGATGCAAGTGGGCTTTGTGCCCAGGGGAGCACATCTCCACCACAATCCCAGTGCGTGACAGCTTCTCTTCCACACATCTTTCCTCCTGCCTGATCTCTCTCCCCTGTCTTCACATGCTCTCTGTTATGTCCTGACCAGATTCTCAGGGGTGAGACTTAAATTTGGAGTAAGTACAAAAACCGCTTGAACTACAGAAAAAATCTGTATTAATTCAACTAGGATCAGGGCTATGATATTTGCTGAGGGTATTTCATAAACCACAGGTGTTCTGTACCCCATGCATGTTTGAACAACTTAAAATGAAATATGGTCTTCACCCTAACAGCAAGGGAGACCTCAGTGTTCAAAAACTGCAAGGAAAACAATTGAATATGCACCTGCTTATATTAAACAGGATTATCTTAAAAAAGCACAGTTAGATATTTACTAGTTTGCCATGAACCAACACTTTTTTAATTTGGGTTTTATTTCTGTGAAGAGTCTTGAAAAACTGACTCAGGTCATTTGTTGTGTTTTTGGAAATGTGCATATATTTCAGAAGAGGCTCCAAATATCTTCCTCACTAAAAAAAGGCATGGAGAGACACGGAGTGATGCCACCAGCACTGCTCATGGCTGGTGGCCCAGCAGCAGCAGGAGGACCAGGGCGATGCCAGCAGCAGGACTGGGGTGGGTGGCTGCACTCCCAGGGTTGCTGCTGGGGACTGCAGCACCATCTTTGCTTTGCTGATTCAGAAGCTGCTTATTTGCAGAGATGTCATCCATATCCAGGTCATAGGCCAGCTCTGAAAGCAGAAAGAGAGAGGTGGTCAGCAACAGGTGGTGTGTGTCAACATTCTGAAACACAGCACATCCAGCCCCACCAAAAACTGGGGTTCTGGGGGTAACCCAGGCCACAGCTGAGGGCAGCTGGGTCTGGGTGCAGTCAAAGACATCACAGGCCAGATGGGCCAGAAGAGCTTAGCAAATATCTTGTCAGTCCTACATCCACCAGTCTCAGAACCCTACACCAAATCTTATGCTTGGAGAGACCAAAAACTCACAACTGTGAAGTGCTCCAGTAAGAAAACAAGAGATAAGGGATGTGCCTTACTGGAGAGCTACTCCCAAAGAAAAGCAGCTGAGCTTTGGAGGCTGTGTTTAGCAATGCAAATTGTGTCTGCTCCCCAGGCACAACAAGGATGCGTGCAGGAGTGAGGAAATCCTGGCGAGCACTAACACTTCCCCAAAACCAGAGTCAGCAGAAGGCCTTGCTCACCAAAGCCTCCTGGCTGTAGGACCTAAGGAGCTCTGCATTCCTGCAATCTTATGTAAGAGTGTGCAAAATATGCTCCTTACAGAACTGAGAACACATCCCATCCCTGGTCCGCCTCATCAAAGGAAGGAATGTGAATGGATCATGCACTCTGGGCATGCTGGTGTTGTAACATGTGGGATTCAATTCAAGAAAACATCCAGTATAAAAGTTTTGATGGTCCTGGCAGAGGAGCATGACATTAACAGAGGGAAAAGCTTGTGGCAACCCATCAATGGCTGTGAGGGACCTGCTGAGCAGTAACTCGCAGTCACCCTTGTCTTGCTGGGTCAGGGAAGAATAAAGAAGTGCAAATAGACAATGTGGAAAGACAAGACACCAGCAAATGTCAGGGCCAAGAACAAAGAGAAAACGGTGTTTCAGGATGCCATTAGCCAGATCTACCTGGGGCATTTGAACCTGACAATCACCTGGAATGGGTGGGTGCACCCATGCTTGTCTCAAGGCAGTGGGGCCCTTGCTCCCCTGCCTGTGCTGCTGCCATCTCTTTCTGGGGTCCAGGTTTCTCACCCAAATGGGAATGAATTAAACCTGTTTGTCTTATCCTCAGAGCCTGGCCTTTGGAGTTGAAGGAAACTGGTGGTTTCCATCAGAAGAGACCCTGGCTCAAGCCTTTTACAAGTCTCCTGGATCACTAGCGTGTTGGAAAGGTTCGGATCATCCCACCCCACCCCTGAGAAAGAATCCAAGAGACTGAATAAACACTCTATCTAAAAAATGCCACATCAATCCAGTGAACACCACTGCCAAGGCAAACAGGCAGTATTTCTTAATCAAAAAATACCCAAACATTGCAAAACAAAAGCAGAACGATGTTAGCGTGACAAGTGAGTCATCCCAGGCCATCAAAGGGGGTCAGAAATGGCTCAAAGGGAGCAGTTATCCATGCACACAGAGGGCCAGGTGCAAGCAAAACCCGCCTGGAAAATGAATTCTCCAGTAGGCTCCCACAAATACTGCAATTCCCCTTTTCCTGCTTTTCTTCTAAATAGGATAGGTATGCTGCTGTCCTCTGGCGCTGCACACCCACGGGAAGAGCAGGGGAAGAAAGGTGCCACCTTGAAAGGGATGTGCTGGGAGACTTTCCAAGCACAGAAAGAACAAATCCCTCTGGCATGAGGCATGCTCAGGCTTCAGGGCAGTTTGGGAGCAGCCTGCCTGCACCACCTTATTTTCCCAAGCTCATTTCTGAAAAATAAGTGAAGGGATTTGGAGTTAATAAAATCACAGCAGATTATTTCACAGTTGGTTGTTTGACACAAGACTCCTCAGCTGGCACAATGTTGGATCACAACCTGCCCTAGGGTGTTTTGGAAGGTATTTCCACATATCACAAAGGCTCCTGAAACCTAAAAGATGCTCCATGGGGTCACAGTACTATCAGGCACCCACATGCTCCCAGACCAGAGATCATGAGAGCTTTTGGGGCAGAATATTCTCTTACTGGACATCCTAGCAAAGCTAGAAAAGGAACTGAGTAACTACTCTTGCCTTCCCTTTAGAAAAGAAATTTGAAACAAAAGAGTGTTTCAGCAAGGTCCTTAACAGCACAAAGGGGTTTGACGGCCCCATTTACAGTCTCCTTCTGGGATGTAATTTATGAGATTCCAGTTCCTGCGCGGTCTCAATGCAGCAGCTGAGTCCCGTTGGAAATGTTCAGCCAGGACGTACCAAAATGAGCATTCCAAACATATTCTTTGCGTGGGAAATTTTCAAAATGCTGGGATTTCACCTCAGCTTGAGTAAAGGTAATTTTTTAAAACACGGCATTTCACCCAAATGGGGATGGTGATTCTCTCTCTTCCCTTCTGGCCAAATTAAAGAGAAGGGAACAGAAACCCTCTTGTCATCAGAGATTAGAGTGTTAATTTCCTCGCCTTGTTTAACTGCTTCAGAAGTTCAGTGCTTGGGTGTGCCGTTTGTTTTCACTGTTCCTCCCATTGTATCCTACTCCTCATTTGTGCCCAACTGTATTTTTAGGAGTGATGGATTTAGCCAAACATCTTTTATTTTGTATTAATAATGGATCTGTAACCCTTGCAAATCCCTTTCATTTAACTTCTAATGACCTTTGCTACATCAGAGGAAAGGAAAATAAAAAGTATGAGCCTCTAACAGACCTCAGCCAGCTGATCCAGGCAATAACAACATTAAAAATACACATCACAGAATCACAGAATTGGTAAGGTTGGAAGGGATCACAGTGAATCATCTGATCCAAACTCCCTGCTCAAGCAGGGCCATCCCAGAGGACATGGCACAGGATTGAGTCCAGACATTTCTTGAATATCTCCAGTGAGGGAAACTCCACACCCATTCTGGGCAACCTGCTCCAGTGCTCAGTCACTGCACAGTAAAGAAGTTCTTCCTCATATTCTTCATATGCTTCAGATGGAGCATCAGTTTCTGCCCACTGGCTCTGGTCTTACTGCTTATATTATTGATAATAAACATATTTCAGATCCAGGAATCCAAATCAGGAAATGTTCCTAACCAGGTAGTTCTTGAGAGGGCTCCATTATGATTTCCAGCTTTTGTTAGGATCCCTGCACCTCCTGCTCCCACAGCCTCCAGGAGTGAAAGAGCCTTGGCCATCAGGTCTGGAGCTGCAGGATGGCTGGTGGGGTAAGAGAAATTAACATTCTGCATACTCCATTTTGGCCACTTCCACCCTCAACTTTGCCTTCATGCTGCGAAATAACCTGAGAGAAGCTACTCCTCTGCCTCCCCTCTACCCAGCCACCTTCTGTATTAAAACATGTCCACCACTCCAGCTCTGATCACCCAATTCATTGGCATCAGTTTCTCAGCACAAAGTGGCCCTTTGGTCTGCAAAGACTTTCGGGGGAGGGCAGGAAACCAGAAAAATCTGTTTCTGTTTATAATCAGTCAGTCCAGGGGGTATTACCAACAATATGCACTAATTACAAATTCAATCTTCACTCATTTTGGTCCCTCTTGTCCTGTGGGATGCAGATCAGATAATCCCTTTAAAATAATAGTCAATCATTAGCTCTGCTTTTTTCTCCCCCTCCTCAGGCAAGCCGAGCGTGCCGTGCCGTTTCCCGGAATCCTCGCACAGCTGGTGAAAGGTCTCCAGCCGCACACAAGCCGGTCCCTCCGGAAGCATCTTTTGTAACCAAAGCCCCTCTAACACAAAGCTGCTGCGCTGTGCTCCCAGGACAGCAACAGCTTCAATGGCCTCGCAGCGTGGAGGACAAAACCCGGCGCCAGCTCCGCAACACGCGCTTTCCGCATCCACAAAATAAAGCGGCGGCATTTTCCCATGGATTAGGACTGGAATTGGGCATACTGACTCTGCACAAGCTTGTTGGGCAGGAATCATTGGAAAGCTCCTCTTGCTGAACCACACCAGCTTTGGAGACAGCTATATAATACGGCTGAACTGGGAGAAAGTTGGGTTTGAGTTGGGATAAAACGTCCCACGGCAGCTGGCACAGCAGGAGCCGGGAGGAAGGGTACTGGCATGTAGGGCTTTCCTCTGCCAAATCCAACACTGCCCACCAAAACACCCCTTCTCACCCCAAAATGAACAACACGGCCTTAAGAAAAGAGCTGCTAGCAAATGTCTGGCAAATGACCTCCAAGAGCCCTGCTGCCACAGGATGGCTCAGCTGCTGCCCAGAGCCCAGGGCCAGGGAATGTCATCTCTCAGTCAGGCATCTGGGCTGCCTGCCTGCCAAGCCTGCCCCAGCAGATGGCTCCAGCAGTGACCCAATATAGTAACAGAGCCAAAATGGATGGCCAGGCATGAAAACTGCCTCCCCCGTCACCTGATAGCTCTGCCAGCGCCTCGTGCAGCGGTGACGGGTGTGAGGAGATCCTGACACAGGCAAAACCACCAAGCCCAACGCGGTGTGTTCAGCTACAGGGCTGCTGTGGTGATGGTCCTGGCTTGCAGATGATGGAAACAGCGTGGTGTGAAGGGAATGGATCATGTTTCCAGCCAGCACAAAACACATCAAGCAGAGATGTCACAGACAGGTAGGGCAGCTTGGCAAGCTTCTGCATCTGCCAGCATCTGCCTGCATCTTTCCTTCAGGACATTTTTTTCCTAGGAAAACACATGTTATCATTGCCACTGAAAATTACAATCTCCAGTGTGCATTGCTTTGTTTAATTTTTTTTAAGCAGTGAGCATCTTCAGTGTGAGGAAGAAGTTGCCAATAGTTGCAGTAGACTGGCTGTCTCCAAAATAGGACAGGATTTCTTAAAGGGAGAGATGTTTGAGTCAAGCCCAAACTGTTGACTCATTACAAAGTGAAGTGTAAGAGCCTGTGATTCCACAGACCAGTCTGCCCGACCTTGGCTCCCAAATCTCTCCTTTACAGTACCAACCATTTCACTCTCACAGGTGTTTGCACCTGAAATGTAGAACAGTCCAATTTCATCCTAAATGTTTCCTGCTGAAAGACCAAAAGCTCTGCTCAGCTCAGCCTGCAACTGTCTGGTTTTCTCATGCAAACAGCTCATATTGCAAACACACCTCTGCCTCCCCAAGACATCACCTGAAACCATCCATTGGGTTACGTGGCACAAACAGCCACAACTGCATGGATACAGCCGAGATTCCCAACATTCTGTTTCTCCAAAACACCTTAAACTCTTCCAAACACCTAGCCAAGCATGGTTTCATCTCATCATGGAGGTTTTGCCCTCAGGCTTATTACCATTAAAATCCTGGAGCACCAACAGGTTTGCCAGTTGTCTTCTTGCACAACGAGCTGCAACAGCCCAGCCGTAGGTGTGGCCGCGCCGGTGTGTAATTAAAGCGCTGAGCCAGGGCTGGCCATGGTGCTTGTGTTGGCACAGATCACTGAGATGGATGTGCAGCATGTGCATGGTCTTGTGCCTCTGCTTTTCCACCTCCTCCACAGCAATTTAGGAGGTGCGGCTCTTGGCAATATGGATTTGGAAAATAAAAAAGAGGAAAAAATCCAGCTCAACATCACCCTGCTGCCGTCGGCAACACGGCCAAGACAGCCTGGTATGGCTCAGCAGCAAGGGGTAAAACCAACTTCCTGGGCAGAAAACCAAAGGAATCAGGTTTGGGATGGCTGATTTGCAAACCAAGACTTTTCCCCCGCTTGCCACCTCTCAGCTGTTGGTGTGCCACCGACGGCCCGTGGCCTGCAGCACGTGTTCACCACGACCCAGAGACCACAGGTACCACCACAAAACCAGGACTGACGGGGGAGGAAGTTCCCCTAGGATCAATGCTCTCAGAAGGCAGCAGTAAATTGATTTGGGGGGATCCAGGTGTGAGGAAGGTCCATCACAGTCCCACACCAGGGGTGTGTTTGGGGTACATGAGGCAATAAGCTCTGCGAGGCAGTACCCACACCCCGGCTCCCCAACCTCCAATACTAACACAGGAGTCTCTCCACACACATCTGCGAGCTTTTGATGGGGTGAAGGGACAAAACATCCTCAAAACCCAAGAGAGTGTATAGGCACAGGGGCTGCACTGTGACCCCAGTTCCAGCAAATGCTCCTTCCCCCCACCTTGGGCAGAGGCCAGTGCCAAGGAAGGGCCATCATTTATGACCTGGGCCTATGTTTACTTTGCAAATGTACTCATTATATTCTTCTTTGCTCCTTGGTTTGCTCCAGATCTACCCTGAAGAGAATCTGGCGTCTGCAATTGCATTCCTCGTTTTCCCCTTGGCAGAGCGTGAAAGAGTTTCTGAACGGCATTCGCGGAGCGGAGCCACAAAAACATGTTTAGGAAAATGCACTCATGTAATCTATTAAAAATTAACAAATCTCATTAGCATTATTAATTGGAAGTGGCAGAGTCCCTGTACTTTGCTGATGAAGCAGCATTACCCTGGTCTGATATCCAGATGTACAGTACAGAAGAAGAGCTGCTACTGAAAGGAGCTTATAAGAAAAGCACTGAAAATTAGGGAGCTAAACATGTACAGCCAAAAACATCTACATAGACAGGAGTCAAAAAACAAAAAGAGGAATATCTGGAAATAGAAGAGTATGAATAGAAGTCAAATAATTTAAGTGGCAGCAGTTCAGGACTAGTTCAAGCAATGGTCCTGCAGGTCCCTCAGTATCTCAGCCTACCCAGACATGGAATCATCTTCTTCCTGCTTGGAGACCTCCAAGATCCAAATCACAAAGAGATCCCTTCTGATCACTCTGCTGTCACCTGAGACATCTCTATACAGTCTTGATTTTGGGAAGTAAGGTTCCAAATGATAGCAGAGCAAAATTAAATGTTGCATATTCCCTCTAATGACTGAAAACAACATACTCCCATCTAACTGAAATTTTCTCCTTCACGTTTTCTTCCCCAAAAGCTCTTGGATATGACCAGGAGAGGAAGCTCTTTCTTGCTACATGCTGGCCTCCCACTCTCTAAGCTCAGGACATTCAGGGACATTCAGGCATTAGCAGGACCTGACAAAATGCAGTCCTAAGGAAAATGCAATGGTTGCTGCCTTCCAGATGTTAGCCACTAAAAGCAGCCCTCAAGGCAGAAGGGCATTTCTCAAGGCTTGATTAGAAAGCTCATGGTGATGTTGTGGCACCCAGAAGCATCTGACACCTTCCTTTGTGACTCATTGTGTGTGGAAACCAGACCTGAAGGTGCCCAGGCCACAGAGACCAGGGGTTTGCAGCATTCCTGCTTCAAGTAGACAACCCAGAATGTGCCTCTTCAGTCAGAAGGGACAAGGACTTTGTGCAATGTCTACACTCACTGAAAAATCCCTGGATATTCACCAGGCTGCAACTCATGATGCCAAGGGAAATATCTCGAGTGAGATTTCAAAACCCAAGAATTTGGGTTGTGTATGGACATTCCTGCTCAGCCCACAGTAGAACTGGCAGGTAGGCTCAGGCATGGTGATATTTCATGCTCCTCTGCTCACCCTGCCTCTGCTCCTGGAGAAACATCCTGAGTTTCTCTCTGACCCTGCCCAGGATCACTGGCATGGATGGACAGCAAACTCCCCCTGTCCATGCCAGGGGAGTGCTTGCATAGTGCAGGAGCTGAGGTGAGAGAGCTGCCAAGGGAAGGGAGCCAAGTGGCAACAGCATTGCCTGGCATTTTTCATTGTGTTAACCTGCATAAATAAATAAATAAAAATTTTTAAAATAAATAAATAAGAAAATCCTGTACCTACATTAAAACAACATTTAAGTGACTTCAGCCTATAAAAATGGGGTAATGCAAAAGGTCCTGGGAAACATCACCATACCCAACTTTTCCACTTTATATAGAAGATTTGGGTTCATAGGCTGGAACATTTTAACAGCTTCAGGACATGTTCCCTGCACTGGAAGCAGCCCCAGGAACAGTTCTCTAGTCTGAAACCAGGACCTGACTTTGCACTGCATGGCAGTGGAGAAAGACCCAAATTAAACCCAGCTGCTCACTGGGTTCCTGTAACATCTGACACAAACCCTGATTCTGATTTCTGCTCCCTGACTCCCTCCCAGGCTGAGAGCAAACCCTGACCCCAAAGCACTGGTGGAATGATGGTGCTAAAAGCTGGATCTGAATGGTGGTGGCAGTTCCAATGGGAATCCAAATGTCATCCCTGCTGAGCACCAGGACACTGTGGCTGCAGTGCTTGGGCTGTGCTGGATTTCTGCCATCACACTTATGTTTTTCTGGGGGCCAAGAGCCTCCCTGTCATGCTTGGGACCATGCTGGAGCCCAAGGAAACCACCTCGACTGCTCCCACTCCAGAAGGAGGCAGCAAGGGATGGAGGGGATTTGCCCAGGGATTCTGCCTGGCATCTCCCTGGGTCACCCACAAGAAGGTGCCAGGGACACACTGCTCATGTGGGAGAGTCCAAATTGTTCTGGGGACACCTCCACTGACCCAGCAAGCAGTGAAACAAGGAGGTGACACCTCAGTAGGGCTCCAAGGTCAAAGCCCACAAATGCCTCCTTCTCCATCCCATCTGAAGCAATCATGGCTCTCTCTTAGGAATGTCAAAATCACGGTGGAAAATCAAAATAAAAAGGCTATGTAATCCCGTTTGTAAATCCCTTCAAAATCACAAAATCCTCTCTAAAATGGATTACAGAGATTAGAGATAAGAGTTTCTTGGAAATCAAGAATTGCATTTCAGCCTCCCTCATCTCTTCACTCCCTCAGAAAAAAAGAGTCTTGTTTGTGCCTCCCACCCCACCTCACTCCTTCCCAGCCATCATCCCAGCCTTGGGGAGCAATGGCAGCTCCCTCCAGCCCCTAAAAACAGCAGAGCTGTTTCTACCTGACTTTGCCATAAGCAGTATTTTGGGGCACAATCTGCTGCATGTACCTGAGCCTGTGGACATGGTGCATCAGTGGCAGGAAAACCTGCCTGCAACAGGGAGAGGAGGGCACGGCTGCCAGGCTTCTGCAGGAGTTTTGGTCCATCCCTACTCCAAACAGGCTCCATGTGGTTGTGCAATGTGCTGCCATGGTTCTGTGAGCTGCACAACTTGCACCCAGTCCTGTGGGTGCCCAGCAGATAAACATCCTTTTAAATTCAGGGTGGTCTTCTAAAAATCACCAATGTGCCAGTGATGACAGTGCTACCAAGAAGAGAAAGGTCAAAGATGTGGGGATGATATAAAATTATTTATCAGCCAAGCCATTATTATAGTGATAGATTAAAATTATAATTTTGTTTAATATTTTGACTCAAGTGTCCACAGTCAATGGTGGTAGGACAATTTTCTGTTGGGAATTTTTATTTCATGAGAGTTTTTGTCCTTCTTATTTGGAACAACAACAACAACAACAAAAAGGGATTGCAATATTAGCATTCCCGGCAGAGCACACATTCAAGTTCCTGACCTGTTATTGCTCAAGGACTTCTGCAGCTGCAGATGCCTGTTTGGAACTACAGTTAGGTCACTTTGAATGATGCTCATAGAATAAGGATCAAAACACTCACAGCTTGATCAAAAGGACATTTTATGAACATTGCAGCCTGAGTTAAGTGCTGATGTGAATACTTAGGTTCGCCCTCATATTACCTCAGCTTGGTTCTAATAAAATTAACACCCTTTTAAATAATGCACTCAATTTTGTTTCGTGGTTTTGTGCCTTATGGCTTTGAAAACATATTCTCAAAACCTTCCCATCACACTGGGAATGTTTAGCTGTGTTGGGATCTGCAAATCAACATATTTGTACAGAGGAGTAATAAAGGTATGGACATGGAAATATGGAAAAATGATACCTTTGTATCACCTGCTCTAACCTGGATTTATCCATCAAAGGTTGGGGTTTTTTTTCTGCCCACAAAAGAGGGTAACCAGTCACACTCTTTCTTTTCCCAGGAAGAATTACCACCTGTAAATAAACTAAAAACTGAACTACAAGCACAAGCAGCATGAATTCTCTTTTGTAAAGAGACAACAGAAAAAACAAAGCAGGGGAAAATCCAATCTCTCCTCTGCATTTCACTTGCACATTAGAGGCAAAATTAACTTACCAGTCCAGGACAGGGAATGTCTTATTGGTGCAATACAGCCACTTAACTGTTCTTTAGAGATATTCATCTCAAAAGCCAGAACAGAAAGAGCATTTTCCCCCTTTTATTTATTTATCTTTTTTTTTTTTTTTTTTGTGCTAACTCACCTTAGCTGAAAAGCACATTGAGATTGTAATTATGGGAAGGCCTCATCTAGTAGATTTGTAAACTCAGCTATCAGCTTGAATTACTGGAATTAGCAAGGCTAATTTAATGTCACTGTTCAAAATAGCTCAGATTTGGAATTTCTTAATGGCCTTAGGAAAAGGAGTCTTTATGCATACTGCAATCTAGGCTTCATTCTTAGACTAAATTCCTTCTCATAGATTTTGTGAATGCCCTGTTTTGTAGCCAACACAAACTCTGTCCAGTAAAATAATGTAAGGACTCAGAATGAAAAGAGATTAGCTGTTCCCTGCTCCTGTTATTTTAAAGCAGAAATAACTTTGGCTTCTACTGATTCATAGACAAAGCTTGAAATGCAAAGCATGCTCAACTCCAGATTCAGCATGAAAAGGACCTTAAAATATTCCCAAGTGCAAGTAATGGACTTATTAGAGGGATGAAAAGAGGCACTTTTCACAGAATCCCAAGCTCTTTAGTCCTGTCATATCAATAATCTTGCTTAAGAATTTCATTCCATTTACATTTCCTTCCCTTCCAAATATCCTGCCTGACTCCTATGAAATACAACATTTACGCTTTTAAAGTGTTAATTTATTTCTGTTAATGCTCGGTGTTGTAAAATGTCTGTGGATCACCCAGAGCGTGAGTGATGGTGTCACGAGGGGGTGGGACAGGGAGCAATTCTGTGCAGTTATACACCTGAAAATTGATAAATGAGGAGGGAATTTCAAAGACTTGGTTAAAAGCATCTTCTCTAAATAATGGCAGCTGATTGTGCTGGAACTCCACATACCTGCAATCTGTTGCACTCTCCTTTATGTTCATGTTTAACACCCACAAAAACAATGCTGATAGTAAGGGAAAAAAAAAAAAAAAGCTTTATAGATATCAGGAAGGAAATTTTCCTAGCTCTCCTAAGATGCCAAAATATATCAATTTTTAACCCAGTTTTCCTAGACTTTGAAAGATGGTTTACTCTAAAGCCAGCACGAAGCAACTAGTGACAGTTTTCCCTCTTTGTTCAAAGAAATTGCTGAAAAACAAAGGGAATTCAGGAACAAATCACAGAAGTCTGTGTGGGCATAGCAGGAGACAGAGATATCCCCTTTATAAGGAGTGAGGGGACTTTTTTCCCCATTTGGCTCCTGCCCCCAGGACAATTTGCACAGACTGGGGACTGTCAGCATGGAGGGGAAACAAGATGTTTTAGGCTACATCTGCCCTCCACAAGCACCAGGGGACCAAAAGACCCCCAAACACTGACAGGATGAGGACACTGAGATGGCCATGCCTGGCCAGTGATGATTGCCATAGACCAAACCAGATTTCACACTGCCCAAGAGACCCAAGGCTCTCAAAGCACACCACAGGCATTAATTACACCACCCACTTTGAAGAAATTAATTAAGCACTGAAACCTTCTGGTCCCTGAGAGCCAATCACAAGCCTCCATTCGCTAATGGCTAAAACCGAGGTTGTGATGAGGTTTCAGGAACACTGATGGGAGAGCTGAGAAAAGCATCTCTGAGAGCCCTGAGCCACCCTGGAGCGGCAGAATCCTCCCCCTAGGATACTTCTAATTCCTCTGGACACGTCCCAGCAAGTCCCCCTGAGAAGCAGCCATTCCAGGCTGGGCTCTGAATCACTCTTTATGGCAAGGCATGGAAAGCTGAGACACCAGGGAGCGGGAGGGCGAGGGGCAGCCCCATCCCACCCACCCTTCAGGGCATCCCCTCAGTCCCTGCTTCTGAGGATTCCTCACAAGTCCCTGACATTAGCAGTCATTTTTTTCCTAACAATGGACTGGACATTATGAGACATCCACGTGCCAAGAAGCAACAGGAGCTCCTCACAGCATCCTTGTTGCTTCCTTGTGTGCTGCTGGCTGCTGTGTGACCCGTTCCTGGGTGGGACATCCTCCAGCCCCATCCTCCCAGCTTCTCTCTTGGAGTCTGAAACACAGAGTGTGTGCCCTTATTTCTGATATCTGCTCTGAGATCCAGGAGAACACTGAATTTCATATAACATGAAATTTATGGGCACGTTTTCATGGTGATACATGAGAACAACTGTTAAAGTTAGATAGAAAAGCTGAAAGTGTGAGTGTGTAAATTAGAGATTTTTCTTAAGTCACTGGGTGAAAAAGTTAGTTTAGAGTTTAAGCCAGTTTAGAAAGCAGAAGACAAGATGGAGGGTTTAGAATGTTGTTTCTTTTCCTTCTTTCTTCTTCATGCTCTTCTTCTAGAGGTTTTTGGGTAATAGGTGATTGGATAGAAAATGCCACAGTGCAGCACACAGGTGATGGGTCATTGGGACATTAAGAAAAATCATACACGTGTTTATTGTAAATTAGATAAGAATAAGTATAAAGATAAAAGAACTGCGTAGTTCAGGGCCATTTTGTGCCATCAGAGCCAAAATGAGCCAGGCTGTGGTGAATTAAACTTGTGCAGAAAGTCTGGAGAGACCTGCCAGGTTTTGTGATAACATCCTAATAAACATGAGAAACAAGATCCTAACAGGCTTTGGAGCTTTTGTCCTGACCCAGAGAACTGAAATAAGCGGGACTCCCCATCAGGGAATATCCCCAAGGAGCTGAGCTCAGAGAAGCAGAGAAATCCAGGAGTGAAGAGAAGTGCAGAAGAGACACAGCAGAATCAAGACAGAGAAAAATTAAAAACAGAATTAAAGAAGTTATACTTCTCCAGCTGAAAGAGCCATGCCCAGCAGACCCATGCCCAGCAGATCCATGGGCAAGCACCCCAACATGCAGGGGATGCTCCAGAAACCACCCTCACTGCAGCAATTGCTGAGCTGGTATCCTCCACTAGAATAAATCCACACATACGACATGACCGTGGTCACTCCTGCAATGCTTTAGTAAAGAAACAAAACCCTCTCTTGCCTCCTGACTCCCCTGCTTTGCTCCATTCAGGCTTGCTGGATGCCTGGATGTCTCTCCAGCTGCTTGGATGTCTCTGTGTCCTCTCAGAAGCTGGAAGAGCCATTTACCCAGGGCAATGGATTTAGAGCAGCAGCCTGCCAATCCACAGGCATCTGCTGTCACTGTTGCTTCTGCAACAAATGCCAGGATAAAATAGGTGATAAATGCATTAAAAAAATGTAATACCTGTGCTGCAGAAAGCTGGAAGGCAAAAGGGGGATTGCCAGCCCCTGCAGCTAACAAAATGTGGCGGCTGTGCTGGGGTTTGGGCCTGGGAAAGCCATTAAGACCACATGGGGTGTCAAATTGTAACAGGAGTGCTGGGCTTGCAGGGCAAGCAGGAGCTGGGCAGGAAGCAAATTCAGAGAGACCAGACACAACAGGAGTTTCTCAGAGCACACTGAGTCCCAAAAACTGCGAGGAGCAGGTGAACAGGCACACCTGAGCTGCAGGTCCAGCAGAGGCAGAATCCCCCTGTGCATCCCATCCTGCTGTGGGGAGATGCTCAGAGAGGGATCCCTCAGGGCAGGGCTTGCTCTAGGGGCTGTTAGCTCTGCTTTAGGGTTAGTGCCATCCTGCAGCCATCCAGGCCAATCATCCAGGTTTCAGTGGGATGGAGGGGATTTAGGAGCCTCCAGGCAATCCCATACAGTGCTCCCAGTTACCCTGTATCCTACATAACAGGAGCATTTTTATAGACAAGCTTCTGCTCCTTAATGTATCCAACCAGTCAGGGTAAAGCTTAGTTACTAGCAACCAAAATCAGGCTCTAACCTCTTGATTTCTAACCCAAGCACAGCAGTAATCTTTGTTCAGTGTCTAGCAATATTGCCTTCCTATGTCCTTATTTTGGGATTTTTTTGGGGGGTACACAGAAACATTTTTCTTTTCTCCACATTTTCTAATGAGTTCTGGCGGTAGGAAGTTGTTTGTAAATCACACAGGTATTTGTTTTACTGGAAACATCTGCTTTAACACATTTGTCTTTTAAAAAAAGGCCAATTTTTTTTTTTTAAACAAAGGTATTAAGCTGCAATGTAAATTGGGCACATCTGTTTATGAGTCACTGCAATAGCACTGCCTCTAGTGCACCAGATCACATGCATCTCCAGGGGCCTGATCCAGCAAATTAGAAACTCACATTTTACTCTGCTCCCTTTTCCATCACTCCTCTTCTGAGAGCATTTCTGCCTGATTTAATAAATTAAGGCCACTAAATAAGAGAGACCTATTTAGTGTCTACTAATAATATCAGGTGTCTGGCCCAGCAGACACTTAAGTATCAGCAAGAGACTTAAGCTGGTGCTGAAGCTCCCAGGCACCTGAGGGCCGGGTTCTGTGGAATTATTTACAGCTGGGAACTCCAGGTTGCACCAGACCCACTCTGCCCACGGTGCTGCACCACCTCTGCTGCCTTCAGCTGCTCAGGACTACCATAAAGAACATTTAGAGAAGCCAAATAGAGGGAAAGACATCAGCTGAATCTCACCAGCTGGAATTTATTCACTGGAAGCAAGAAGGTCAGCAGACCTGGGGGACTGGTCTGAGGCCCAGGAAAAACCATTTGGCTACAGTGACTGCAGGCTGGAGAGCATCCCTGATGATTCTGGGGTAAATAAAGCCAAGGTGGGAAGAGGGAAATCCAAACCAGCAAGGAGATGCCTGGAGAAGGCAGATTCAGGACCTCCATCCCCACAAGAGCTGCCAGACTCCAGCTGTCCAGGGCAAAGCTTTCTGACTGTCACCAAAGCCCACACCTAAATAAAGCCACGAGGGTCAGGAAGGGACATGGAAGGTGAGGGAGGGTGCATCAGATTCCCTGAGAACAGGAGCACAAGGGAGGAGCTTTGCTTGTACAGGGAAGGGGAGAGGACAGCGTTTTGGGTATTAACACATTCTTTCACATTCTCTGCACATGTTTCAGCAGTAATTTATGTGGACAAGAGAAGAGATACTGCAGGCTGTGTTCTGTGATGACTTTGGGGAGCACACAACCTTTTTTTTTTTTCCTTTACTTTTCACTGGAATGATCTACAGAGAAGCAGAAGAGGACAAGCAAACATACCAAAGCTGCAGAGCAGCCGGCAGAGAGTTATCAAGGAGACAGAGGATATTACTCAGATTCTGATAATAACCACCGGCTCCCACCTGCCAACTGCAGGCTGTCTGACACAAAAAACTCCAAAAACAGGCTGGAGCAGATGTCTGCCTCCCCATGCAGGAAGTGTCTCCAGTATCCATGAGACACAAGCAAAATAGCTTAGAGTCCAGCAACTTTACAGAGACTGGAGATAACTGAATTCAAACAGGAAGGAGGGAGAAAAAAACAAAACAGTAAAGCAAAAGGATATGTCTCACACTGCAGTTGTAATTTACATTTTAGAAATCCTGCTGGGACTCCTGCACTGGACTGAGGCAGTGACAGATGCCCTGGCAATCTGTCCAGCTGCCAAACCTGATGCTCAGCAGCCAGCAGTACCTGCCACTGCAACACATCCATCCCCACTCATCACAGAGCCACCAAGGGATGCAGCAGCACTGTGGGCACTCAGTGCTGCACAGGGTCCCTCAGCACCCAGCAGAGTCAGCCCCAGGGCACCAGCTCCCACCCACCTGCAGGTGGGACACACAGAAAGGGCACTCTGAGCAAGGAAGGAGTGGGAAAGGGAAGGTGCTGCTGGGTTTGCATTCAAGCTCTGTGCTGGGCACAGGAGGGAAAGGCAGAGCATCATCCCAGGTCCCATGGGAAGCGAAGAACAAATGAAAAGCATGAACAGACAGCAAGATGTCACTGAGAGCCCCAAACACCATTGAAGACACTTTCTGAAACAACAGAAGCTGGTCAGCATGCCAGGTTTCCATTCCCATAAAAGAGGGGGAATGTGCTACTTCTCCAAAGCAGAACAAAAACAAAACGTGTCCAAATTTTTTGTTGTTTAAATAAAAAAAATTTAGAAGACAAGTTGACATACCACTCCAACGAAGTCCAATAAATTCATTTTTATTTTTTTCCCTGTGGTATAATTAAAAACATAATTTTAAGCAGACTTTTAGACAAGAAGCTGCTGTAGAGTGAAAGCAGACAGCATTACCTTGTGCTTCAGGCTGCTGCTGCTTCACTTCCCTGCTGCAAGAGCAGAGAAAGATGTTTCCATTTATTCTGAAACAAGAAAATCCCATCCAAAACTCCAGCATGCTTCACTGCCTCCCAGTTCCAGCAGAGGCAGTTTGCAACACAAAGTCTCCCATCAGAAAGTTTCTGGCTTGCCCTAAGAGCAACGAGAGGGGAGATGAAATTTTGAACCCAGGGCACTTTTACCCCAAGAAAGATGTCCCAGAGACCCAGAAAAGCTGGCAAAGTCAGCAGACTCCAGAACCACTTGATTGCCTGAAATTTGTTCCTGTGGAAGAAACCCATCTGGGCCCTCCTTGGAGCTGTGAGAGCCCCAGGGCAGGGAGAAGGCAGAGCACAGAACGTGTCAGCCACCGCGTGGGAAGGAGGACATCCCTCCCCTAGCTCACAGCTCATCCATCCCAGCTCCAGGGGTCAGGGATCTGCTGGAGATACACCTGGGAATCAGGGGAGCCTGTGCTCAGGCAAACACACCTGGTTCAGTTCATGTTACTGTGGTGTCAGCCCCAGCAGATGTGTGTGCACAGCTCAGGGCTAATGCACAACAGCCGAGGAGAGCTCCTGCCTGACAGATGATGGATGCCCTGTTTCTGGAGCACACCGAGCAGTGTTGACTCAGTAATTGATCCTGTCCTGGTAATGCACCGACTGATGAGTGATTTGCAGGCCAGACCCAAATTCATACTATTTTCACTTGCAGAGTGAGGGGTGAGAAGACAGAAAGAAATGAGGATTAAAACACCAGGATCCTAGGAGGTTTCTTTGGAGAAGCATCCTTCTTCCCCTTTCCAACACCTTTCTGGCCTGGACTAAAAAAAGAGGCTGCTTTCTGGGCAGGTTTGTGTTTCTTTCTTCTGGAGACCAACAGCAACCAGCAACAGGCTCTGTGGTCAGGTCTGTGCACAAGTCTAGCATGGGCTGCCCACTAATTTTGAAAACCTCATCCCAAGTAATGCCTCTTCATCCAGATCCCAGCATCTTCCAGATATTTATCTCAGAGCTTCATTTAAGCAGGCTTGGTTATTTCACAGATGCATACATTTATATTTATGGAAAGACGTAAAAACTGATTTTCAAAATGCAGCGCTGCCGTCTGCAGCGTGTAGGGACCTGTTGGATCCCAGGTCCATGCAGACTCACTCAACCACATCTAAGTAAACAACAGCTCCCCAGAGCCCCTGGTTGCTGCCACAGTGCCATGCTGCTCGTGCTGCCAGGTCATTGCCACAATAACCACCTGCACAAAAACAAATGCATTTGTTCAAATTTGAAGAGGGGAACCAAGAGGTCAGGCTTTTTAAGGCAGCCTGGAGAATTTGAGCATTCCCTATCTTCTTCCCCATAGGGTTCAAAATGTGCTCTGAAAGTTGTACCTGGAATGTTTCCAGTGAGTGAGGGTTTCCATGATCCACCTGGCACATCATCTGTTCTCCTGGACATCTCCAGGGCAAGAGGATGGACATGACTGCAGCAGCCACAGCTGAGAGTCCAGGGCCTCCTCCTGTGCACTTCCAATGAGACAGGGCCCCCTGGCCCAGCATTCCTTGTGTTCAATTCATAGCTGTATTTCCCCAAGACACTTTTTGGGCAGACTTGTTTTACAGTCCTTGATGGACCCTGGTCCTGGGAACTCATCTTCTTTTGTCACTGAAAGGGACCTTAAAGATCATCTTGTCCCACCACGCTTGCCATGGCCAGGGACCTTCCACTAGAGCAGGTTGCTCAGACTCCATCCAAGCTGGCCCTGAGCACATTTTCTGGGAACAGGAGCTGCAGCAGGCACGGGGGATGGCCCAGCCCTGTGCCCACAGCACATGCTGAGATGTTTGCCAGCTGAGTGCTGGCACACTGACACAAGTGCTGGGCACACACATCAGCCAGGACAGCTGGGACACACTCCAGGGCCAGAGCTCTCTCCCAGCAAAGCTGAGCAGGGCTGTGCCCAGCAGCCTCATTTATTACATCCCCATAATCTCTCTTATCAGCTTACCTGCAGTAAGGCATTAGTAAAAGCCAAACCACTCATGAAAGGGGCACCCTCTCCTATGTGAAAAGTCAATCAACATGTTATATTGTTATCAGGCTCGAAGACAAACCTCTCTTTGTACAACAAAATGTGCAGATACGGTGCCCTGACTATCAGTGTAAGGTTATCTTGTCAGGCCTTTAGCAAGTAGCACCTGATCTGCTTCTGTCTGAAATATATCTTTATTGTTGTCCCTTAAAAAGAAAACCACTTAAATTATTTTGCCTTTCCACAAGGAAAAACAGAAAAAAAACAAACCAAACCAAACAAAAAAACCAAAAACAACAAACAACAACAACCCACCAACCAAAAAGCAAGACTGTATCCAAGTCAGGAATTGTGTTTCCCAACTTCATCAGAATTCATGTGTTTTCAGCCACAAAAAACAGATTCATCGTCCTTTAAAGATAAATATGGCCATCACTATTGCAACTGGGCACATTTTTGCATACTTGAAATTGTTTTGAGGCGCTCAGTCATGTAAGATGCTGCACTCAGTAACAATTTAAAGAAACATTAGTTCCCAAATTACACTGTTGAAAAGTATCTCCTGAGACACCCTGGCACAGTACAAACTGTTATTGAAACTTGCAGCCTAACTAGAGGGTGAGCCTTTTGCCAGCAGACTGGCATTATAAACATCTGGGAGTGATGAGCAGTCACAGATTCCCAAAGACCTTGGCACACTTTTATGTGTTACAGCAGAAGAACCATCTCATCTGACCTTTAGTGTGTTTCCAGCCCTTCAGCCCCAGCCAGTCACCCCACACTGAGCCCACAGACCACCTTCATCTGCCAAAAGAAGGATTTAAACCAATGCCTGCTCACACTGGGAATGTGATGCACCATGTGATCTATGAATATCCCCTCCTCTGATTCAGCTTTTTAAAAAATGGTACATCATTCCTTGCTTTGGGTCAAGAGGCAGAGGAGGTCCTAAAAATACCAGATGCAAATTGCTCAGATGGACTCGGATCTTTAAGCACAACTGAAAAAGTTAAAAAAAAAAATTTTAAAAATGAAGCAAAATTGAAACAAACCAAAAATATAGAACCATGGGACTACTATGTCCAGTGGATTTATTTGCTGATTCCATAGATGATTTTTGCATATATGTAGCTTTACTCAAAGTACAGATTCTGATAGATGAATTTGTAATTCTTCAGTTATGGAATTATTGTTTCTTTGGAGGAACTCAGGGCCCAGAGGTGACATGAACCCCTCAAAATGTACACCCTGTGCACAGTGTGAGGCATGCAAGAGTCACAGCAGCACAGCCAGCTGAAGGATGCTATGAACAAGTCCTTCTCCAAACACCACCAATAATTTTCCCAGTGTCAATAAAAAAAATCATTTTTTGCTGACGTCAAAAGTAAATTAATGAACTTGCCACTCAATTAGAGGGGTCAGTAAACTGCTACATGTGACTCCCTCTCCATCTTTTAGCTTTTAGACGATGATGAAGAATTCTTGACTTTCAACCAGATCTTCATTAAAAGAAAAACTCAATAAACACAAATATTTGAAGGAGAAAAGCATTAATCAGGCTATTGCGCTGTTTTAGTCGGTACAATTCCAGCTCTTCCATCAGAATAATCTAGCTGACATTTGGCCTTGTCATTTTTTCACCCTGGGACAGGATGAATGTCTTGTAAAACAGCATGTTTCTGCTATCCTTGCTTCAGTCAAGCATTCAACAGCACTCTCTTTGGAGGGGAAAAAAAAGAAAAAGTAGGGGGGGAAAGAAAAAAAAGAAGTAAGTTTCTGCTACTAAAATGAGAGTTGGAAGCCCTAAAGCTTTTAGCAGATAGAAAAGCTCATGGGAAGGATGCTGTGTCAATCCAGCCCAGCTCACCCAGGGCCTGAGCCAAGGACAGGCCAGCCCTGCTGAAGGCTGAGCAGAGCTGTGCACAGTAAATATTGGTACTGCACACATGATATTTGTCAGCAGGACCATCCAAGCGTGCAGGCTGCTCATCAGGATGGGACAACAGCCACGTGGCCCTGCACTGTCAGCAAAACCCCCACAGATGGGGATATCTGCCACCTGTGGAAGGAGTGTTTTGGAAGTCACTGGGGTATTGGAGAATGCATGTCTCAGCAGAGGGATGAGCAGCCCCAGACAGAGCAGTAAATGGAGCAGAGCAGCAGCAGCAGATGCAGGTGCTGGGATAGGGGCAGAGCAGTGATCACTGTGATAAAGGATGGGAATACATGCTCTTGTAAATATTTTAACTAGTGTTGGTCTGTCTCCCAGCACACACGTCAGTGAGCCGCGGCAGACTCCGATTGTTATTCCCAGCTTGGGAGCATCCCCCTTTCCAGCACACATCCTCATTTCTAAGGAACTTTCCCCAGGGAAATGAGCAGCAGAAACCAGGAGGGCAGTGCCCAAACTGACCTTGTCTGGCCTCCATCTCTGCCATTCACAGCCACCACCCTGACAGGGTGACCCACCCCTGGTACATGTTTGAGCCCCAAAATGAGCAGCCTCAGGGAGGGAGCTTGGACTGATGGCACTCTCCTGAAAAAAACCCAGGACAAGACAGGGTGAGGGGAGGAAGGTCACCAAAGGCTGAGCTGTAGGAACATTGCAGCATTGAGACCTCTAAGACATGGAATGCTTTTCTGGCCACTGGGAGCTGTTTAAAAGCAGAACAGGATGGAAGCTGCAACTCACAGGGTTCCAGAGCAGCTTCCAAAAACACTCAAAAAGCAAGACAGAAAACAGAGGGGTCCCACTCTGTGCCCACACAGGGCATGGCCACCACACAAACACAGAGACCTCCCCTGCCCTGTGAGGTGCATTCCAAATTCCCATTTGGAAGCAACTGTGCCTTTGTAACATGGAAAAAGGGGCTACCAACAAACAGCCTTTCCACCTGGGAAAACACCCCACTTGGCCAGCTCAGAGGCAATAGTCAAGCCTCCAATTTGATGATGAAAGCACTCAGAAAAAACCCTGCCAAGAGGATAAATCAGTGGCAAAGCAAGCTAGAACTTTTTTAAGTTACAGATCTGGGTAAGTCAAGGGGGAGACCATGCTGATTCTTCAAAAAGCACCTAGGTATGGCACAAATTGCTGGAAACCCACAAAGGGTCTGGCAGCAAATGGGCAGGGTGCAGGAAAACCTGGGGCTTCCTTGATGGCTTAAACTACAAACTCCCTCTCCCCCTTAGAAATAGCCAAGGGACAGCTGAGAGCAAAACTAACTGCAGGTTATTGCAGCAGGAGCAGCCAGGCAGGGGAGCTGTTTTACACACACAGACTTCCAGAGCCATCTTTATATATTTTTACTGCACACATCTATCCTTACATATCTCATGGGATGAGGCCAACTTCCCTTCCCAGGACAAACTATTTCTACTTTATTCTGCCAAAACCATCTGTTCCCAAGACAACTTTTGTTGCTGCCTAACACAGATATTTTGGAAGAGTAAATCTTCTCCTCAAAATCCCAACCCCTTCCCAAGTTGCTGGATTGTTCAGAATGTTCTCTGGGTGCTTCAGCTACTAAAACAGATATCTTCCTCCCAGCAAAGCTTGTGAGAAGCTCAAGGGCACAGGTAAGCTGGAACAAGCCACCTTTGCAAAGTCCCTGAAACGCCTGCACCTCCTCTCCCCCAGCATTTGATAAAGCCCACACCTGGCTCCAGCATCCATGTTTTAATTTCAGGCTCCCTGGCAATCACCTCTTAGGTTCCAAGTGGCATCTGGAGTGAGCACACCCGAGCTGGGCTCATTAGTGGGTGGCTGGCTGGAGCATCAGCAAAGCACCAACCACGCCGGGCTCTTTTTCCCTCGGATGCCTGGTGCAGGATGACTGATCCCAGCAGGCTGCGAGCACATGTTTGCATCACAGAGCCTGGAAGACATTTGCACTGACTCATAATTTGGGGGGGAATACTATAATTCATTTGCAGACATGATTTGCCATTGGTGTGGCATAAATATGTGTGTGTCTATGTACAGAGCTCTATTTTTAGAGCTGCATGGCCAGGGTGCCGGCTCCACGGGTACTCCGTTGACAAACAGGATGCACTCTTCTCTGAGCTGGGAGGTTTTCAGTCCTCCCCCTTATTGTAAACATCATCTGCCTTCAAAACCCTTAATGTGTTGCAGATGTGACAAACAATAAAAGACCTATCATAAAAAAAAAAGACTGCCATCTCCGTGTTTCCCACTGGGCCAACATAATAATGAATTTATTAGCATATAGGGCTCACCAACATATGTTTATAGTCACTCACAAACTTTTGACTTGACAGTTTACAAGTATGTTTAAATCATTAAAGTTTAGGTTGACTGTCCAGTTATTACAGGCTCATTATAAATAGGAAACAAAGGTTACATTTTATACAACAGGCGATAAATCAAAACTAGTCTGTATTTTAGACTGACTTTTTTTCCCCCTTTTTTGCTCTTTTTTCATCTCCTTATTTTCGAGACCTTCTGAGGGGACATCTTGGTGAGGCCAGTGCTCAGCAGATGTTTGCAGTTAGCTGGCAGGACCTGTGGCACCCACACTGGAGAGCAGGAGAAATTCCCACTGCATCCGAGAGATGCAAAGACCTCAGAGGCAGCAAACTCTGCCAAGGTCTTCACACAACCAACAGCCAAAATCAGCACCAGCCTGAGACACTCACCTCTCCTCCTCCTCAAGGTATCACCAAGTCCATCTGCAAGGCTTGGGAAAACCTTTGGAAGGGAGGAGTTTTCCACTGCCAATTTCCTCAAGCTGAACAAAGCACCTGAGAAAAGGAGGGGAAAACCCCAAACTGTGTCCCCTGACTCGAGGGTCACCAGAAGGACTCAAAGATGCTCAGATGGGGGTTTGGCTTTGACCACTGCACTACAACACAGCCTGCCATCCATGTTCCTGCCTTGACACTGCATCCAGCAGGGGATAAAACCAGGGGCTTGGTAACACAACCCCAGCCACTCCCAGTCCCTTCTGCCTCTATTACAGGGTAACCACCTTGGGAAGGAGAGAGATAAAGCCACATTAAATGTAAAAGTTAATTTTGTAAACTATTTCCAGATTTCAAAGCCTGGCATCATTTCAAATCGGCATGCTACCCTAAAATTTAGAATTTGTGGAAGTGGGGGGGGGGGATGTGGAATGGTTTCTGGTCCCTTTTATTTCTTGCTATGTACATGTGATATGATGGAAAAAAATTAATTGAAAAATACCCTTTCAAAGTAAAAAGAAATATCATTCTCAAAAATGTTGAAAGTGAGTATTTCCACACCATCAGCAACTTTTCCTGGGCTGGCTTCCAACATAAAACTTGAGCAGAGTCACAGTTTATATCCAATACCAACCAAATAGGATTCTGTCACTGTCATATCAGCTTCACCTTTCTGCTCTAAAGCAAAATACAAAAAAAGAGTATATGGCATGCAAGCAAGGAAGAAAGTCCCTCTGACAGCACAGCTCCTGCCCACTGAGCTCAGACAGTGCCTTAAAGCCCTGCTGGACAAACTCCCCACTCTCAGCAGCCTGAAAGACTTTACCTGCCAGGAACCCTGTGCCCCAGAGACACAAGTGCTTTAAAGTGAATATTTAGCCATCCCCTAGCAAAGGCAGCAGCAAACACCCTCCAGCAGAGCAGCACAGGAGGACAGGCCCTCTCTCCCTGCTGCACGTTCCTGCTCCACAGCATCAAGAGGGGTCTAAGTTGCCAGAAGGGCAAGTTACCAGGGAGATCAATACAGTGATTAAACCAGCCCAGAGAGGCAGAATAAGGCAGAAAGGATCATATATCCGACCTCAGAGATCACCGATGATAGTGTGGGGAAGGCTTTAAGAGGAAATTAGAAACACATTAAAAATAGCATCAAGGTGTGACAAAGATCATGGAAAATGAAACACATATCTCTGCTCTCAGCACAGGACACTGTGAATCACCTGTATTTCTTTAACATAAACTTTGCTATTTAGTTCTTGGATGAAATTGTGTTTTATCCCTCTCAAAATTCTGTGTTTCTCTTTCAGACTTGGAGTGGAGGACTTGAAAAGTCTTTTCTTTCCCTTACTTAATATCTGAATATATGTATTTTATGCATTTTACATAATGTGTCAATAATCTTTGATATGAGACTGGCATTTAATATTTCAGCTCTCACTTCATTAAGGATATTTTAATTATCCCAGACCAATGGGAGGGAATTTATAAACATCTGTGCTTCGTTTAGGAGCCCAAATTTGCCTTTTAAACTTCAAAGCTGCAAAGCTGATTTTATCCAGGTTCAGTTGTCTGGTCTCTCGAAGAGCACTGTGCTGCACTGGAACCAGCATTAACTGGGCCAAGCCTCCAGCCCACAGACAACGTCCAGCACTGCTCATCCAGGCTGGACACAGCCTCCAACAGCCTGGGCTTGCTCACACAAGCAGACCAGAGCTCCACAAGCTGCTGAGCTCCACAGGGTGCTCAGTGGGTGTAGGAGAAGCCCACAGCAGCAGCAGCACGTGTGACTGCCAAAGTCACAAATGGTCCTTTGCATTCTCCTCCCAATGGGTGACCAGGGGCTACCTCATTAATAACATCAGGAGTGCCTCAGGGCCGTTTTCAGAGCAACCAAACACGACTCACACTGGCAAGCAAAGTAATTTTTAGGTTCTCAAGTACCTAAATCACTTCTGCAAAACGAGCCTGAGGTATTTGCAAAAAATCATTGGGGGTTTCTAAACCCTACATCAGAAATAACCTTCATTTGTTGCAGTCAGACAAGCCTTCTGACTTTCTGATGCCCTCCAGGAAGCTCATCTCAAATCTCAGGATTGCAGGCAGCAGTGGGAAGGACAGAAGGGGGTGACTCTGGGACCTACATCAGATTTGCAACTTGCCTCAAATCTTCTCCAAAGGGCTGCCCTCAGTACACCCCTACAGAACCAGCCTGGAAAGGCAGAGGCATTTCCTCTCCAGCTGCTGCCTGGACTGGCACCATGGCCAGCGAGTGAACCCGACCCCAGGGAGCAGCTCCCCACACCATCACCAAAACCTACAGCCCACAGAGGGGCAGCTGCTGCAGTCCCACCATCCCCATCACCTGCTAAGAAGCGGAGCTGGTTCCTCACTCGCAGCTCTCCATCCCCAGAGCCTCTGCCACACTCATCTTCATCGTCGCAGTCTCCGCTCTCCTCCTCATCCTCCTCCTCCTCCGCCGTTTTTCCTGGAGCTTTTCGACGGGGCAAGGTCATCCCTCTGAGCAGCTGAAAGACACGAGGGGCCACAGTCACTCAGCTGCTTCCCTCCAGCCTCCCTGCTGCTCCATCCTGCCCTCGCTGGGGGAGCGGGCGACACGGCTGGGACACGATTCACTGCAATGGGACAAGAGCCCAACACTCTCCTTGTGCCAAAGCACCGAGCAGCTCAGGTTCATTCATGGACAAAGCTGCACACAAAACTTCAGTGGAAGAAACAAAAGGAGGAGGAAAAACCTCATTGAGTCATTCTGCCCATATGAGCCCTGCAAGAGCCCAATATCACCGAAGCTCTGGGGTCAGGACAAAACACATGTCCAAAGTTAGGCCAGACAGGGGAAAAAACAGTAGCAAGAGAAACCTCTGTTCAGGGAATCTCTCTGCTTCCAGGGACTCTCTCCCATTTTAGATAAAACATATGAAAGGAAAAGGCAGATCTCTCAGGTCTGTATGAACTACACAAACACAACCTAAAATCTCATTTCTTACTCTTGAAGCACAGAGGATGCTAGCAGGAGTTTTTTTGGGGTAGCCAAGTGACACAATGAAAGCATCTTTTAAAAGATGTTTTAAAGCTGAGTCCTGAGGAACAGTGGGAGTTTGCACATCCCTGAGACAGAAATGCCTCCCCTGAGCACGAGGTCAGGAGCACTTTCCAGACATGGGTGGGAGCCCCCCACGCTCCCATCACAGCACACAGAGGGATTAGACACATTATAAACTATCAGCTTCCCCTCTTCACTGACTTTCCTGATTTTGCTTTTCTGAAAGCTGCCAGCTACTCCATCATAAACCCAGATCCCCTTTGAAAAAGTGTGAGTCAGCTAGTTAATATATGCTGAAAATTTCTGTCACTGCCACTCTGCTGTTAAAAGCTTCTTGAATTTAATCTCAGCACTGAGAAAAAAAAAATAAAAAGGATAAGTAACAGAGAAGATATTGCAAAATGAGAGCTTTCCACATGCTTCAGGGGTTTGGTTAGTTCCATCTCTTGCAGCAATATGCATGCCTTGCAAGGCATTTTTTAATATCTGGAATCTAGGTTATTTTTAAACTATTAAGCTAGCCTTAGAAAACAGTTTCTAAAATATTTATCTCCTGAAGTTTATACAGCCTTGGAGGAATGCCTTTGGCATCTGGCTCGCCCTGTCCACAGCAATGTCCACATACCTTAGTGTTTATATTAGAGGAGCGTATCGTAATGAAAAACAAATGGTTCCATGTGAGAGCCCTTTGGGTTCCCCAGCTGCAGCAAACCCTGGCACGTGCCAAAGTCTGCCCGGTGTGAGAACCACGTTGGGTGAGTCCCACATCCATGGCAGGCAGCAAAACGCAGCTCATCTCCTCAGAACTCAGGGGATGTGCTTCCATGGCCTCCAACAGGCTTTGGCTCAGGCTGGTTAAGTTTGCTTTTCAGGAATTTCACTTTGTTTAGACATTTACAGGCCTCTCCCAGAATATGGTGCAACCGCAAAAAAATAACAAATAAAAAGGCAAGTGCAGCACCGGGGGTAACACAGGTGCCCAGGAACTGAGCATGCCAACCACACAAGCCTTTACAACATCACTTGTGCTTTGCTCCTCCAAACACAGCCCCCAGCTAGCAGCAGTCCTGGTACAGTGAGGGTCTCCCATGCACAGCAGCTAATCAGCTCAAACCCCATGCACCACTGCCAAAACCTGAACCCATCGAGCTGGAAGGGGCCACAACTGTTCAGCAGCAGGATGCTCTCTCCTCTGTGGGATCCTTGCTCCTCTGCATCCCAGGAACAGAGCAAGCCAGACAGCACCCCACCACGCAGCCCAACTTTCATCACTTACCCAAAAAAAGCAGAAGAACTTTCTGGCAGAGAGAATTAAGCTTTGGGATATTTTCAGATTTAATAAGCTCAGTGGGGGGGCAAGGGAAAATCGGGATTTTTCAATTGTGTGTTTGCAAACATTAAAATAACTGAGCATTTCTTGTAGTACTACTTTTTTTCCTTGGCATGCCATAAATTAGCAGCTTAATTTCTATGCCTTTGTAGCCACAATAAAACAGGAACTTTCTGAGAAACATCACGTGGGCCCCAACTTTGGATCAAGTGAACGTGACATCCCTTTGCCACACTGCTCTTTCCTTTGCCAGGAGAAAAGCTCCATCCTCAGGCACACCCTCCCCAGCTGCTGATAACTACAGAGAGGTTCAATTAAATTTTACAGCTGCCTGTGGGAGAAATAGAGCCCATGACACAAAACCTACTGGAAGAGTTAGCAGGAGACCAAGCATGGGGTGGAAATCTCACTCCACTCCATTGGTACATCCAGAGCCAGGAATGCTGTGGGATGTCTCATCTTCATCCAGAGCAGCAGCCCTAGTCCCACTCATCAACCATTCCACAACCTCCCTGATGGTTTGCATGCTTTATAAAATTATATTTGGTGTACTGAACATAGATTCCCTGTCCTTAAATAGCAAGCAGAGCTGACTGTACCCTAACATTACAGTTTATTCATGTCCTGTGGTTTAAAGCCCATGGTAAGAGGCAGGAAAATACATAGTCTGGTGATCACTAAAGTAGTATGTAACAGTGAGATAGCTTTAACTTAATCACAACTCACCCAGCTGTAAGAGTTTACTGTCATATCTGGTCTTTTTGTTAAACCATAATGGCAAAAATACACAGTAACGTAGCCGATGTAAACTGGAGCACTCTTGGTGGGAGGCCGGGCTGAGGGGCTTTCCTCCCCCATCCACACCAAGGCAAGAAACTCCCTCTGTTCCTCACTACAAGTTCTAACAGATCAGCTGTCTGCCAGTTTTATTTCCAGCCTCATCCATATTAAACCATGACCCTCTGGATGGGTAGGGTGGGCAGTGCCAGGGCATGTGCAGGAGAGGCTCCGAGGGACACTGGGCAGTCACATCTGGTGTCCATGGATGTCTTGGTTGTCTTGTGGTGTCCCTACAGCTTAAAACACGAGGCAGATGGGAACGGTGTGCCAAGTCTTCCTGCTAAGAAAGCTCCCCAGGGCATCCCAGCGTGATTTACACAATTATTCATAACTGTACAGTGACCAGACAAAAACAGATGCAGCAACACAGGGTAATGACTCAGCTTGTCTTGGACAGCCCACTGTATGCTGAAATCTTTTTAACTCCTCATTCTTTACAACCACTTTACTCAGAGCTCCCCAGACCACCAAGCCACCTGGTCCTATTTTTCCAATTTTAAGATAAACAGCGGGAGCTGCAACATACTTTTTATCATTAATCTCCCATCTCTGAAAAGAGTTCAGCATCATGTTTCTTGGACTGCAGTTAAATAGCTGTTTTCTCCTTTTGGAAATAAGCCCACAGTATTGCAAATATCAATTTGAGCAATACCCAAAATTGTGCCCACAAATTCAGATTAAATACTGTCAGCAAGCTACAGGCACTGTGCTCCTTTAGGGCAGAAATCATCCCTTTCAACACACTTCAAAAATATGTAAAGTAAAGAGAACAGCCAAAGAGATTATTAAGGGGAATAAAAGACTTTTAGAAAAACATTTAATTCCTTCATGAGTTTAGGGGAGAAGCCTGATTGATATTTGTAATCTTTTGGTGGACAGAGCTGTCATTTAATTTAGCTTGCATGACTGAAAGAATTTAACAAAAAGTGTTCCAGAGAGTTTCGCTGAAATTCTTCGCATGTTTTTAGTAAGCCTCTGGAATACGATCAAACCTAAAATGCTGGAGAGGATGGAGACTAAACTTACAGCTAAAATAATATTCAGAATTGTAATATATGCTTAATAATCAAGTATTCACATCCAGCAGAAAAAGCGCCTCAGTGCACAAATGACTCTGGAGCCCCAGCCATGTGTCCATGCGCTGCTTGGGACCAGGAAGGGAACCCTGGGAACTCATCCTAGCAGTGAAAACCAGCTCCTGGCTCTGCCAGAAACCTCCCAAAACTCAAGGAATTTCACCAAATCACAACGGCTCGCAAAGCTCAGGATGCCTTCCTTCAGGAGCCTCGTAAGGAAGAGTTTTGGAAGAGCAAAGGTGTTATTTTCCTTTTCTTCACTCCAGTCACCCACTCCAGGCACACACTTACAAGTACCTGGCACAGGTGCTGAGATACTTCTCACACAACTCCTGAGATTCCCAACAGGTCAGCTTTTTCTATTTTAAATTCCATCCTGCTAAAAACATTGGGGTTTGGGGGGTGAAAAAACTAGATCTTATGTGGCCAATCCTGACTTTGAAATCTGCAATAGCAAATAATTTATGTGTGGCTTTTGAATCGGGGCAGCAGCATGGGAAATGTGCAGATTTTCACACGATACTGTTCCCTGTTAACAGCTCATTACAATGTACAGAAGTATATTCCCATTATGAAATACAGCTGGGGTTGTTTTGCTTATGAAGGTCATTATCTGATCACAAGCAAGAATCAGGGAAAGGAACCCATTTTATAAGGCTGAAGTTGTGGACTTTTTCAAAACTCATGTGTTTTGAATTTGGTGGCCTGATCATACACAAGCATGCAACAGCAGAATCGATTCTCTCCACTTCCTCTGCTTATTAGCCCTGGAAACAGCATGGAAAAAATTATCTTTTATTAGCAAATACTTTATTATTTAACCAACCCTCATGAGAGTGCTGGTGCCCTCCACACCCCATTTCTATTTCACAGCTCCCTTAGGTTTATCCACTCTGTGGAGAGGCGCCTTGGTGGCACAGGAGTGTGCACCAACACAAACTCAGTGCAACATCAACAGCATCATTCTTTTTATTGCTTCTTTCCAAGCTCCAGAGAGCCTTCCCCCTCCTGGGCAGCAGCAAAATGCAACACATAGTACAGAAAAACTCTGTGATCCCTGGTACCAAGCACCAAACTCCATTTGAAAACAAGGATATTTAAAACTTTAAAACTATCTGTAAATACCTGGATCTGTACTTCTGTCTAGCAAGAGTGAACACACATGAGTGTGTGCACACCAGCTCCTCTGCTCACAGTGTTGGCCCATGGACAGAAGAACCCATTTTGGGAGGAGAACATCTGAATTGTGGTTTCCTTATGATCCTTCCTGTTGGCTGCACCTTGGCAGCACACACATGGCAGAGAAGAAACCTGTTCCTCATTGAACTCCTACTTCAAGCTCAGCAGAAAAAAGAATGATCACTAATCAAAAGTAAATAAAGTGAAAGCAGACATTGGAGATGGAAAAGTAATTTTCAGGGTTTGGGAAAATGATGAGTTGGACATGGCCATTTTCTCAGCTGCTCTAAAGGCCAATCCTGCATTTCCCTTGCTGTCTCCTTTGAGACATCACAGGGTTTGTGCTACTGGAGCTGAACTCAGCAGACCAAACCCCAGACAGCATCTCCTGCCTGCTCTGAGCAGCATGGGCAAGGCATGGCCCCAGAATTCCCTCCTCACACACTGATCCTGGGTCACTCCTGCTTTCTGGCTCCACACCAGTCTATGGTGATGGGTTACTAAAGTTGTAAACCAGAGCTCTGAGCTTGTATTGTGGCTCCTTAGCCATAAAAATGCTTTAGCCTTTAATTCTAGCACTGAAAATACCTGGAACAGGAAAAATCCCTGCCACACATCACTCAGGGTTTACCAGCACAGCAGGACCCACTTTACTGTCTTCACAGACTCCAGAGGAGATGCTCTTGGCTGCCTGTAAATCAGATTTCCTGGTCACTCTCCTGATAGCACAAAGAAGCTGGTGACAGCAGTGAATTATTGACCAAAGGGTGGCCCTGCTTTATGGATCATCAGCTTAATTCCAGATTAGCTATCCGAACTGACAACATCCCTATGGGTAAAGGAAGACAGATAAATACTCCTAAGTGCTGGCAGTAATTAACACAAGTCTGCACTGGACAGTAAATCTCTTTTGGAAGCAGAAGGAGCTACCAAGGCATTATGGATTGCTCTGGTTTGGTGAGGGCAGGCTGATGCCTGGGACTGGATGCTCCAGTGGAAGTTAAGCCCTGGCTTGCAGCATGGCAGGCACAGGGACCAGCTCCTGTCTGCTGTCCCCCAGGCAGGAGAGGTGTCACTTCCCTGGCCTGAACAATGCTCATTCATCACCAGGCACACGTGAAAAAGAGATTACTCAGGCTTTACTATCAACTCATTCACCTTATATCCAGTTCCTTCCCCTTCCACCCCAGCTATTTATGGCTTGTTTTTGTGCAGCAGTAGGAAGGAACAGGACAGCGTGGGTGCCAAGCAGGGCTGAGGGGTCCAGCCCAGCCTGATGGGGCCCTGGGCAGTCCCTGCCTGCTTTTGGCTCATCCCCTGAGCCCTACATCAATGCCAATGCTGGAGAAACGCTGCTTCCCTCTTCAGGATATTACAGCCCCTTCTCCTGTTTTGTCTTTCCAAGCCTTAACTATCTCTGGCCCTTCAGCATCCCTTCCTAAATCTGCTCCAATCACATACAGACATCCCTCAAATTCAAAAAACCCAGTAATTAAACCAATCATTAAACATGTGGTGGGACCAGGCAGTAGGTGATGCCTTCAGCACTTTGCTGGAGTCTGCCTGGACCAATTCCTCTCAGGATCAGAAAGACTTCCAAGAGCTACCACTTCCCTAGAAGCAACATAGGAATGCAGCTATTTACTGCAAACACCCCCTTCCAGCTCTTCTTCACTCTGCCTGGGCTGATCAGGCACATTAGCTACCCACACCTGTCAAGTGGAGTAGTTAATGTGCCTGATCAGCCCAGCCAAAGCCCTTTGCAAAGATGCTCCCTTTATTGCTACCTGCAAGGGCTGTCTTGTCCCCTTTCCACACTCTTCTTCCTCTAGCATCATATCCCTGCTCCTTCTCCCCACAAAGTTTCTCAGTCTCCTACCAGTTCCCCAGCTGCCTTCCCCTCTCCTTTCCACTTGTTCTGCATCACTAGAAATGAGAACCTGGACCAATTTCTCCACCTCTCAAGCAGCCACCCCTCGGGGCATTGGCAGCTGAGTGAAGGAGGGGTGTGGGAGCCTAGATGGGCCAGGACCTATCACTGCTATGATGCATATTTTCCAGATTTTGTTTAGTTTTGTTGGAGCAGAGCCCTGCTCTTCTATCCAAACACCACTCAGGAAGGCCCAGAGAGCACGTCACCAGAAGACGAAACATGAGACAACAAGCAAAGTAGGAGCACAAGAAACAAGACAAAATGGGCAGAGGTGGAGCCATCAAGCACCTCATTGCCATGGCATCCTTCAGACATCTCAGCAGGGATGGAAGGTGCCTGGATGCAAGAGCACCTAGAAGGAGGTGCAGGTCTCACACCACCTCGAGCCATTTGCTATAACAGCCCCGTGGTTCTGTAGAAGGGATCAGGTTCTGTAGAGGTGACTCAGGCAGGGGGTGCAGCAGCCAGGGGTTCCCACAGCCTCCTCCTGCCCTGCCCAGCCCAGCCCAGCCCGTTGGAGCAGCTGGGAGATTTCCTCTTGGCTCAGGCTCTGGCACACGAGGCTCTCCGGCTCTGCGACGTCTGCAGGGCTGCCTGCGAGACAAACATCTCGTCCTTGGCACCAGGTAGGAAACAGCAAGCTGAGACCTGGGCTGGAAGGATTTCTTTTCTTCCTCTTCTTCTGCAACACAAACCCCTGTCCCAGCTGCTTTCCTTTTCCTCTAAAAGCTCCTGGTGGAGAGGCACTCCTCAAATCATGTATTTTTGTGCACAGTGCTGTGTTGCACAGAGGTTTCTGCCACAACCCCAGCTTGACTCACCCTGGCTGCTTCCTGCCCTCCTGGGGGCTGCTCATTCCAAGCTTTACTTTTGCATTCACTTCCCTTCAAGGCTCTGGAAGCCCAAAAGCAGCTACAAACAGTTCTGACAGATGTCCCCTGGACCACAGAACTTCACAGGGAACTGAACAGCTGCCTTATAAGCCAGTTATCTCCCATCAGACAAGACAACCCCAGCCTGGGGTTAATTATCAAGCTGTTGATTTCAGCAGAGACTTAAATCAGGCAGAGGGAGAAGGGCTCCATGGCAAATGCCCCCAAACCTGTTAGCTGGGCAGGATCAAGCAGCTGGTCTCTAATTAATGGCTGATGGCTGGACTGGCTCCTGGGCAAGGTCTCAGCTCTCCTCTGTGTTCAGAGCACGGATGCTGCTTGCAAAAACAAAAAAAAACTCCAGGGACACAACTTTTCCAATGTCAATATTGGCACCTAGGATGGGTCTACCAACAGGATAAGGAACCAGCCATCCAGAATAAGGAACCAACCATCCAGGCTCCAGCATGGGCACTGCTGACACATTGGGGTGCAACTCATCACTGATGCTGAATGTACCCAACAGCAAGGCTCAGGCCTCTGGAGCTGCAGGCTGGAGGAGCCCTGCCTGGTGGGGCTCTCCCACACACAGATGCACAGACACCAACTGAACAGCTGAAGCAACTCACCGTTTAAATTAAGTTCAAAGCTAGTGACTTTATACCCTCCCTCAGTGAGACACAACACTCACAGAGGAAGCCCTGAAATGCACCTATATGAGTCTCACCCTCAGTTTTTAGATTATGTGCTGCAGGAGAAGGTCAGTAAACTCCTTCCCCACCCATAGGCAGGAGGCATTCAAGGGGTCCTGCCAAAAATAAAAGGTAGCTTCCTGCCCATCACGGTATTTGTTGATGGCTCAAACACCCACCTGCTGCCAGCTGCCTCCCACTTCCTTGCTGACCCTGCTGCATCAGCAGCATCCTCTTACACATGTCCTCAGCCAGGCCCATTTCCTTCTCTGAAATATCACCCCTGGCAATACAGCCAAGCGAGGCCACAGGCAGCTAATCTTGCTGCGACCCAAACTTCTCTCTCTGCTCACAGTTTGATGTGCTGCAAGGGCCACCTCTCATTGCATGAGCACCAAAATATAGCCCAGCCTCTGCAGCCAGTTACAGGGCAAAACCAAACTAAGAAATTTAATGAGCAGCAGCATTAACCAAGGGGTATTTACACCTGTACCCAGTGCAGTCAGGTTAAAAGGGTCTCACTGACTGGGAGCAGGGGAAATACCTGCCACAATATGTGCCTTGTCCCCCCTGCAGACACAGGGCTTGGGGTGAAGTGGCAGAATTGCACTGAGGAAATTCCCAGCTCCAACCTGCCCAGCACATGAAGCAGCTCAGGGTGGGGTGGGAATCTCAGAGCCATTTGTGCCACACTCCCTGTACACTATAGCACAGCTGGGCACACATTCCCACAGCCCAGGGCTGGAGAAGGAAATTCCTGTCAGAGCTGGCCCCCTCTGCCCACAGCAGGTCTGACAGTGCTGCCTTTTCCTCCTGCCCCTGAGAACATCATCACTAAGGAGTCTTACACCACCTCAAACTGAAATGAAAAGTAATATTATTGTTATCAAGGCTTTTTCTTTGTAACAAAAGCAATTGGATTTATTCTGCAGCCAGGAAGACCAGAGGTTACCTTCCAAAAAATGAAGATTAGCTGTTTGAATCCCAGTCCCCAATCAGGACCACATTTTAAAAACCTTTATGTTAAGTCGAATTTTGGAGAAAAATATGAGAAAACTACCTAAAATCCCACTAAGACCAGAGAGCTGTGTCCTTCGTTACCGGGCCCATCAGGGAGGACACCTGCCTCAGACATCTACTGATTAAATTACAGCCTGAGTCACAGCACCAGGCGACACTTGATACAATTAACCAGGCCCAGAATAACTGTAATTAACTGTTAATCTGCTATCAATAGCTCCACTTACACCGGGTTTTGCTGCACAAGGATTCCTTCAGGTTTGTTTCCTCCACAACAGGATAAACTTCAGCTCTGGTACAGGATATCTGGTGTTTGTTTTAAGGCACCACTGTGCATCAGCTGCATGCTCTGAACACAAAAGCAAATGAATCTCCTTTCAAGGTTCTGGTCTGGCTTTTTCCACACCTGGTTTCCACAGCACTGTTTGGAGAATGGTCCTTGCAGGACACACCTGGAGCACCTGTCTCCCCTCCAGAACTGAAGCCACGAAGTTGAAACCCTTCACATACATAAAACCACTCCAGGATCCACCTCTGATGGAAAACAGGCACACAAACACACCAGGTACAACCAATCTCTGACTGCTTAAAAAAACCCAGTGTGGGTGACCTGTGGATGCAGCATTCCCTCAACAATCCTGGTGAACCTGGAGGTTTCCCACAGGGTCCTGGAAGGTGATGTTTGCTGCTGGCTCTTCCTGAAGAGGGAAAGGAGGGGTTTGTGTTTGAAAAGTCAGCTGACAGTCAGATACCTTCAGATTTAATTACATTCTCGTTACCGAGGGTCACACTTCCCCTGATTTAACTGCCCTGGCAAAATCCTGTCAGTACCACTTGCACAGAGAGTGGGAGAGCATTTACCCAGCGCTGATGGGAACCAAGGCACAGCTAAAAGGACAATGGAATTAGTACTTAAATACCAGGCCTAGACTCGGTGGAGCTATAGATTATTTTGTGTACTGAAGAAGAATTAACTGATCCATTCTAAAATGCATTTATCATTAAAATAAAAATCTTCTGTCATTTTACTTAATAGCCTTAGTAAAAAATAATTGCAACGTCTGGTTGCTTTTCAACAACATGTGGTTTTAATATTTTAATTGTTACAAACTGTTTAATAATGATGAACAAAGGGCGTGTCCAAGTAATTATTGTATTTATTAACATTTCTTTTGAAGGCTTGATACATTATATTGCATACACAGCACTTCAGACATTGTAGTGCTAACTTATTAAAGGTGGAAAATGATTCAAAAGTGACTTGCTTTGGTGCAATTTAAATATTGTATTTTCAAGTGATTAGTGTTGTGCCTTGCATTATTTAACAATCTGGCAGTTTGCACATTTTTCTAATTATTATACAGCTTCATCTGATCGGGGAATTAAAAAATACAGTGGGAATAATAAACCTCAGAGAGCCTAGCAGGCACAGGGAAGCTTTCACCAAATCCATCAAAGTAATGGACTTTTCTCAAGGGGAGATATTTTCCTGAAAAGTCCCAGCTCCCCAGGCTCTCCCATAATAAAGTTTGTATTTCCCTGTGTGCCCAGAGCAGGGTCTGGGTCCCTTTGGCACCCCGAGCTCGTCTCCCTGTGGTGGGGTCAGACCCTCCCCACTGCTCCCAGTGCCCCACCACTCTGAGCAGAGGGGATGCAGGGGACTGGGGCACAAGGGCATCACACCGTTCCCAGGCCTATTCTGTTTACATTTGATTCAATCAAGTTGTGGCCTTTTGGCCTCTTTCCAAATTAACTTCTGGGTGACCTCCAGCATGCCCTCTCCCAGCAGCCAGGCCGCCGGGAAACAGCCCATTAAACCTACAAACAAATATGGGACATATTGGTTGATCAAACCAGCTTCAAACACGGCTCTGGAAATCCAGGACGTGCTTTTTTTGCAAACTTCAGGTCTATTTTGTCTTCGGTCATTCACACCTCTGGGCCTCCTGCCTTTTTTTTTCCCCCCCTTCCAAGTTTAGCTGTGTGTTTTACTGCCTCATAAAACTTCTAATTTTTGTTCTCATCCTCCTGCAAACCCCTCTAAGAGCAACGTGAGGCTCTTTCACATGGGGCTCACTGCAGGACTGGGTCTTTACACCGAGCACATGAAGAAAGGCAGCGAGACCCTGCTCAGAGGAACAGCTGTAATACTCCAAGAAATTGTGTCTTCCCCTTATTTCCAAGGAAATAAATCAAAGGGAGTTTCTCAGGGTCTGTGAAAGCATATTGCCTGCATTCTCATCCCCAAAGGGTTTATTTTTTCAAGAGCTTATATGGTAGTTAGATTTCTGGCTAGAAAATATGCAATATGATAAAAACACAGTCCCTATATGGGGCAATAAATTACAGATTGTTTGATGTGGAAACCAAAGAACTGTCAAACTCCAGTATATCTGAAATATTCTAAATGAGCCCTTAACTCGAGTGTCTGGAAATGTACAATATGTTTCCAGGCCATTCAATTTTGTAAAGACACATCTTCCCCAGCTAAGTTTCCTTTTATGGATTTTACTATTAATTTTTGGTGTGTTTTTTCCCCTCCTTTTCTTAAAAAATCGTGCTCTTCCTCCTCGAGACAGTACTGTGATAAACACCAGGATTTACCTAAGCATAAAAAGAGACTGCAAGGGGGCACAAGCTTAAAGAGGTAATGGCATTAAGGATGAAATAAAGCATCTGCTGCAACGGTGTCAGAGCCCCATAGGCACTGCAAAGGATGTAAAAGTCACTTCAGGACAGAGGGGACAGGAGGGAGGACCAAGAGTGTCACATCAGCCAATTTGGTACCACAGATCCCTGCTGCATCCTTACAGCAGCATCACTCAGGTCCTCCCTCCAGGGCCTTCCATGGAGGACCAACAGGAGGTCACCAGCGTGGCAGGGCCCCCAGGATGTGGGACATGTGGCACCTCCCACCTCCCTGCACAGCTGCTAAAACCTGAAGCTCGTCCCCATCTGTCAGCCATCCAGACGTGCCCGTGGCCGGAGAAAAATGGAGTGACTGGAGGAAAAGGCTCACCCTGCACACAGCTTTCTGCCTGGGGAATGTTACCAAGTCACAAAAATCTGAGCAAGACCCTGTGCTGACACTGAGTAACCTTTCAGTTTCAATACAGTTTCGCTCAAGGGATGAGTGAAAACCCTTCTAGCTGGAAACAGACCCCATCCACTCTGGGAAATAAAAGTTAGGAACCAATTCCAACTCATTTTCCTGAAGGTGACCCTTAGCCTCCCAGCTGAGATAACAATGCTAATATTTATGGATGGGCTGTTCATGCCTCTGGGCACACAACAAAAATAACTCAAATCAAAACTTGGTAGACATCTAACAGAACTGGAGGGAGAAAAATTCCAATATGGCAATAATAAAGCATCTCACCCACCAATGCACAAAAAATAGCATCAGGCACAATCACACGTTTGGGTGAGACAAAAATGGTCTGATATGATTAATAGGCAGCACTGAGGGGGACTCATCCAGAAAGGGCTGACTTGAGTCAGCACACAACTCAGGCACTGTGCTTTATTCATTTATTTATTTTAGTTTGATAGGTGCTCAAAGTAAAAAGATACAGACTGGGGCACTTTCGCTTCCCCTTTTCTCTAGGTTAGGTTTTCTCTACTTCTTTCAATCCCCATAGGTTTAATTCTAATGCACAAAACCCATTCTCATTTCAAACTGCAAACGTTTGATGAGAATTTCTCATGTGAATGTGAATGTGTGTACATCTACCCAAATTAGGTTTGAGAAGACACAAACTGAAAAGCAAGCACAATTTGTACACACAACACTGAAAGAACAGACATTTCCAGCAGCATGAGCATCCTGGAATAAAGGTGGAGTCATCAGCAAATTACAGATATTTAGCAAAAATCACCAAGTAAAAATAAAAGCTGTGGATCTCTATGGAAACTGTACCAAACAGCTCCTGGGTCTGCCCACACCCACAAAATCCAGGCTGTACCTCTAACACAACACACTGGGAGGAAGGCACAACGCAGTACAAGATTCACTATTTACAGCTAGTCACACAGGAATCCAGTTTACAGCTCTGAGCACCACAAAGCTGGTCTTTTCTCCAAAAGATCCTGGATGTCTGAAAATCCTTAAAAGCCACTGTTGGCTTGAGCTTGATGGATAAGGAGATTTTCAACCCTCTCCAGCTCGGGAGCTCCCACTGCTTCCCAAATCTGAAGCCAACACCTGAAAGACACAACTGTAATTCATCCAGAGCTGCTGTTCCTTCCACATTTAATGCTCTTTGGCAATCAAGATGCATTCCAGATGTGAAAGAGAGCTCAAAACTTCCTTCAGCCAAGAAAATAAGTGTGATGGTAAGCTCTGACACCCCAAATCCCAAATTTAAGTAACCTCCACAGTTTCTTTCCTGGTGTAAAAGCTACTGACCATAGACTACAGACCCTCCACATGATATGATATGATATGAATAGAATTGTATCATAGAGTTACAGATTGGTTTTTGTGGGAAGGGATCTTACAGATCATGTGGTTCCAATCCCCTGCTATGGGCAGGAACACCTTCCTTAGACCAGATTCCTCCAAGCCCCATCCAGCCTGCCCATGAACACTTCCAGCACTGGGGCAGCCGCAGCTTCACTGGGCAAGCTCCAAAACTAATTAGCACAAATGACTTCCCATTTTCTCCTGATTTTATTCTCAGTTCCTCCTCTTTCTCAAACACAGCTTTACAAGAGGGTTTGACATTTCTCAGGCTCTTACATTTGCGCTGTTCAAACCAAAACAGCTTACTTGCCCCCATAACACATTCCAGCCTGACACTGCAAGCCAGTGGGGGGAAGCACTGTAAGAGATCGTGGCTAAGCTGACTGTATTCACCCCCTCACCACAATTTTTCTCTGAGCAGCAGCTGACAGAGACACTCTGCTGCTGCAAACAGCTGAGCTGAGCACAGCAGTGTTTACCCAGGGTCTCCCACTCCACAAACCCCCACTCCTCAGAAGCCCGAGCTGTTCAGCAAAGACCTAACTTGACCCAGTCTGGCAGCCAGCATTTCACAACCACTTTATGTCAGCAGTTTCAAGTACATAATAACCATGTTTTGTTCAGTGCAACTTTCTCACTGTGAATGGCAAAATATCATTATCACCTGCAGGTTGAAGCCTGCCCTCTACCCCATTTAATAGGGAGCTGATTATGTTATTCCCCCCGCTTTTCCCCTTCTAATAGTTATGGGCTGTTGGCAGATGGCACTGCTCGGCACAGGGAGTGTGTGGGAAGGCAGAGCAGGCTCTAGGGCCACTGCCCATGGCAGCTCCTGCATTGTGGGGTGCTCCTGGGGACCCCAAATCCCTCGCTGCATCCTGCTCCCAGACAGCACCTAATGAGGCGTGCCTGTGTCGGAGGGCACGGGGTTAAACCGGGAATGGCTGTGAAAACAGTCCCTGGCAGTCACGGAGCAGGAAAGCAGAGGTTAGCAGAAAAGTTGCTAAGCCAGCAACTCCAAACAGAGCCGCCCTCACAGCCCACCAGGCTGGGAAGCAAAGCTGGGCTTAACCCCAGGAACCCACCGTGGGCAAGGTCCCTGCTGGGAAGAGCTCTCAGGAGAGATGGGGCAGCTCAGCTGTGCTGGCAGCGTTACCACCCGAGGACTCGCCCCGTGAGGTCCCAGTGCTGTGTCCTGGCAAAGCAGCAAGTCCAGGCCACCTGCCCATGAAAATCTATGCCTT